>NW_024037063.1:10814317-11293240 GCF_015706575.1 Patiria miniata
AACTACCAAATCATTTTGAAATACCTTGCTGGACTGTTAGTGAATGACAGTGTAAAGCATCCTGTTAAATCATGGCACGTTGTATACTGTCATTTTCAAGAAAAGTGGTATTTTTGTATCAATTTTCAGCCGATCAGCGTTGGAAACAACTGTTTTTTTTTCAAATACTGGCCCCAATTGACCATCGCACTTGTTTGCAATCGATGACAAACCTATGAACGGGTACAAGCCAGCTAGAGTGGTTCCCTGACCTTACAATTCCCCAATGTATGTAAACTGCTCTGTTTCTTCTTATATGGAGTCAGGGAACCAGACTACAGGAAAATGATTGTTTTTCTTGGTTTTTATAGCGTTTTCGAACCCAAAACCTCAAAAAAGTCAGTGTAACTATATTTGCTATATATTTCCAACCCCCAATTCCATCCATTTCTGAAAATTACAGCAAGAGCAAATGATGTATATTCCCTTTAAAGTCCGGTTCCGGTGTAGCGTGAATATCAGACTCCATGAAATGTGGACTCATTGGTAGTATTGCGCACGCGTGAGTACGATACTACATGTATGCTATTTTTAGGATCGTTTTGGGAAAGTGACCTGTCACGTTCGAGGGATTAACCAATTATAGGGGAAAAGGGGTCCGATTTTCATAGGAGTCGGATTTTCATGTGACACCGGAATGTATTTTTGTGCGCTCCAGAACCACAAGGCGGCCGTTGTATGTTTGTACACTAGCGGCAGCTGTACCGTACTGTATTCGCAAAGTAACGTGAACATAAATTTTGCATAAAATTGTGACTCAAGTCGACTCGAGTCATTACAACTCTGACCATAGCCCCATAAATGTGGCCTATTTACTGGACTGCCTCCGTAAACATAGGCCACACGTATCCACATGTACAAAAACGTGTCGCACTTTGCCAAATTTTGATTTTCACATGTAGGCTTAGTTTGAAGGTTTTTTTGCTTTAGAAGCATACTCACCCTCTTTATAGGGTAATCAGAAAGTGCTGCCTTTTTCAGATGTCTACTTTTTGTGAAATTTCATGTTGAAATTTTGATACGCAAACGTGTAAAAATGAAGCTGGAAATTTCACGGAAAATATACATCTGAAAAAGGCAGCACTTTCAAATGAAACTGAGGACCCGTTTATCATTGACAAACGGTGAACGCGGGTAGCTGCCGCGCGCCGGTATGACTGGTAATTCTGTCCCCCTGGTAAATGTGTCCCCCTGGACACATTTACCAGCTTGTGACCCAGTAAATGTGGCCGGGGGGACACTTTTACCACTGGGGGACACTCCACTGTCGTTATTATTATTTTTTTTTCACAATGTCCTTGTAAGGTGTTTATTTTTCCAGGGGGCGAGTCGGTGGTGGGGGGGGGGGGGCGAGTCGGTCAGGGGCGAGTCGGCTAGGAGGCGAGTTGACGAAGGGGCGAGTCGGCTAGGGAGCGAGTCGGTAAGGGGGAGTTGGCCAGGGGGCGAGTCGGTCAGGAGGCGAGTCAGTAAGGGGCGAGTCGGTACGAGGCGAGTGGGCCAGGGGGCGAGTTGACCCGACAACGAGTTGACCTGACACCGCTTTCGTCGTAACATCCTCAGTATTGTGCACTGCCGCTGTACGATGACGTTTCAAAACTTCCTTAGGCGCGCGCACCCGTAGCAACTGTGTTGCGTACGCGCGCGTCAGTCTCACGCAAAGGTGGTTGAGCGCATGTGCAGTGGTGTATTGTTACAAGCTGCCGTATGACTGTTGTAAATTTGGCCAATCATTGCCTTCCATGGGGCTGGATCAATGCTGGTCCAGGGGCCATTTATTCGCTTGTTCTTTGAAGCCGGTCATTATCACAGTTAATGCCCGGCCACGTGATCGAGTCTCGACCAATCAGAAACCATCAACTCTCCAAGGTATTTATTAATAACAAACGTTTGTCATTTTCCTTATCTTCCACACATAAACATAAAACCCTTCCTTTTATCCTTCAATCTCCTTCCTTCAAACTTCAAAATCTTTTTTCTTCATTAACAAAGTAAGCCCCCTAGCCTGCATTATAACTAATTTGTCCTTTGTACCGATATTTAATACTTGACAAAATATCCTTCTATCAAAATAAAACAATTAAAAAAAATGGAAAAAAACAACAATATATCCTCCTAGCCAAGATGGTTAATATCCTCATTATTAATTCCTTTAAGAAAATATCCCCTAGCCAAGATGGTTAATCTCCATACAAGGCCAAAAAAAAGTCTCCGGTTTCTGGTATGAAAAAAGTGGTGTGGCGACGCGGCTTTTTTTTTTTTACCAAATATTTTTTTAACAGAGAGGCCACATAAAGCTTATTCTCGATCATAACCCCATCTAAAAACACGTTAAAATTGTGCAGCAGCAGGATTCCAGTCAAACCAGTGAGTTTGGCGGTTTTGAGACATCATCTTTTATTGAAAAAAAAAACTTTTTCATTTTGCCGACGCGCATGGCTACGGCGACGCGCGCGCATACCAGAATCCGGAGACTTCTTTTTTTTTGCCTAACTCCCTTCTAAAAAATATTCTCCTAGCCAGGATGGCTGGTCTTCTCCATAATTCCCTTCTAAAAAAAATATCCTCCAAGCCAAGATAGTTAGTCTTTCCCATAAATTCCCTCTAAAAATGTCCTTTAGCCAAGATGGTTAGTCTTTTCCATAAATCCCTTCTAAAACAAATATCTTCCTAACCATGATGGTTCGTCTCCTCCATAATTCCCTTCTTTAAAAATGTCCTCTTAGCCAAGATAGTTAGTCTCTTCCATAAATTCCTTCTACAAATGTTTTTTTTAGCCGAGATGGTTTGTCTTCTCCATAAATCCCTTCTTAAAAAATCTCCTCCTATCCAAGATGGTTAATCTCCTCCATGATTCCCTTCTAAAAAAATATTCTCCTAGCCAGGATGGTTGGTCTTCTCAATAATTCCCTTTAAAAAAAATCCTCCTAGCCAAAATAGTAAGTCTCCTCCATAATTCCCTGCTAAAAAATATTCTCCTAGCCAAGATGGTTAGTCTCCTCTGTAATTCCCTTCTAAATAATATCCTCCTAGCCACGATGGTTAGTCTATTCCATAATTCCTTCTAAAAAAAACACCTCCGAGCCAAGCTGGTTAGTCTCCTCTATAGTTCCCTTCTAAAAAAATCCTCCTAGCCAAGATGGTTAGTCTCCTTCATAGTGCCCTTTTAAAACATATCCTCCTAGCCAAGATGGTTAGTCTCCTCCATAATTCCCTTCTAAAAAAAATCCTCCTAGCCAAGATGGTTAGTCTCCTCCATAATTCCCTTCTGAAAAATATCCTCCTTTCCAAGATGGTTAATCTACTCCATAATAAAAATATCATCATTTTCAATATGGTCGTCTTCTCAGTATAATTCCCTTAAAATAAAAGTCTGGGACTTGCGCGTAGCTTTGTACACACCTGTCCAATTCTTTCCACTGACTATCCCTATTGCCGAGTATGATATATGTCTATATCTTTTATAAATAGTTGTCATGCTCATTCAAACGCATATTCATAGAAAGGTTGAAATCTCCTTGCTGCCACGGTGTCAGATTTAACGTTTGGTATACCATGAGGTATATCTAGGTTGTGTTAACTTCAGGTTTACTCCGATCTTAACGATAACCAAGTTAACGATCATTAAATAACAATTGACTGGTTTTTTTTCTTTTTCTGCAGGCTGGTACAAGGACAAGATTTTGCCCAAGATGGAGTTCTGGGGGATCCCCCTAGGCCGGGGGATGAGCCACGTAGAGCCCACATCCTGGCGTTCTTTATCACAGCTGCCTGCATAGCCATTGGTAAGTCAACACAATCTTCCTTCTTGTGATATTTGCAGAGTCGCATAATCTTCAATTTAGGATCACCAGATAATCAATGATAAATGAACGTAGCTCATCTATAGAAGCATGTTCACTTATCCATTATCCAAATGATTAAAAAAAAGCACTAAGCATAATCCAATGAACCCATTAGTCCCTGCCCCTCAAAGTGCCCTGCCTGTTACTCCTTATACCGCCCCAAACCGCCCCAGCACTCTATGGTTGTATGGATTCATCCAGGAATAAATACAGTGTTGTACAATGGAATACAGAATTCTACCAAATATGACACTCATTCTTTAGAAACTGAACCGCACAATCTTGCACATTAGGTGCTGCTGATCGCTGACAACATCAAAACCAAATTGCATTATACAGTCGGCTCCCGTTATAGCGAAAACGGCTAGAACGAAATTCCGGTTATTACAAACAAATACCTTCGGTCCCGGCAAAATTGTGCACATGTCTATGGGGATAATTTCGCTTAAGACGAAAAACGGACAGTACAAAATTCCTGTTAAAGCGAAAGGTTTTGGCGACCCGGTTGCGTAAAAATGCATTGTCAGCGACCCATTTATTTATAACGAAAGGTAATCCTGGCGCACGGCTTTTTTCGTTCGACCGAAGGTATTTGAAAGCAGTACAATGTATTAGTAATCAGCAGGTGTCCGTCTTGTGTGAGTAGTTTCATGTTGCCGACGTAGATGTATTCAGATGGAGGTGCTAATGGGTTTGCCAGCGCACAGTCAAGTTAATCTCGCGCTGCGGTTAGGCCTGTCATCGCAGTGTTGCAAAGACGCGTGCCAGTCACCCGAGCCACTTCCACATCGCCATTGTGCCTGATCAAAAACGTACTTCAACCTTTGTTAATGGGCTTTCCCTATTTGTACCTAATTCTGCCGGTTAACAACAAAGGCCCATCATCAAAGTGTTCCGATGACGAGTGCCAGTCACCCGCACCACTTGCACATCGCCATTGTGCCATTAATCAAAGACGTACTTCCACCTTTGTGAATGGGCTTTCCCAATTTCTACCTAATTCTGCCGGTTAACAACAAAGGCCCATCATCAAAGTGTTCCGATGACGAGTGCCAGTCACCCGCACCACTTGCACATCGCCATTGTGCCATTAATCAAAGACGTACTTCCACCTTTGTGAATGGGCTTTCCCAATTTCTACCTAATTCTGCCGGTTAACAACAAAGGCCCATCATCAAAGTGTTCCGATGACGAGTGCCAGTCACCCGCACCACTTGCACATCGCCATTGTGACATTCATCCAAGACGTGACCTTTGTGAATGGGCTTTCCAATATGTATCTAATTCTGTCGGCTTGCATTAATGAAAGGGAAATAAAAGCTCAGTTTGGTCCAGCGTAATTACGATGTCTTTTGTCATCGAGTCAGGCAGATATTGGATATAAGGGGTGTAGAATATGACAAGTGATCATTACGATTATCGTACTTCTGAGCTGACTACTGATACTTCTGAGCTGACTACTGTTATCATCATGACTTCGATCAAGGTTAAGCGTAAGGGGCTGTCCCTCTCAACAAAAATGGAAATCATCAAAGCTACTTGTTTTGCCAAGGCGGGGTTCGTCACTGCAAGTCTAGATCCCGAAGGTCAAGATCAAGATCCCGAAGGTCAAGTCCCCGAGCAAGATCAAGCCCAAGCCAGTCAAGATCGGCCAGACAACATCTGGAGCAGATTGGCCCGATTCCGTCATAGACTGTACGGAAGAACCCACCGAAGAGCAGATAGCGGAGAGCGTGACGGCCGAGAGAGCTGGTGCAGTTGAAGAAGACGAGGAGGAGCCGCCAACGGAGGAACAACGGCCAAGAAATGTCACTGACTGCCTGAGCCTAATGCACCAGGTTCGGGACTACATGTATCTCTGCAGCCAGCCCGACATGGACGACGATGTCTATGATCACGCTGCTGCAATCCTGCAGTACCTCTCCAGTAGGCAGCAAGACAAGATGTCACAACGGAAGATAACGGACTTCTTCAAGGTGTAACATCACCTTCCAGATAAATCAAACCAAACAGCTCTTTTCAGAGCCACCACATTTTCAAAAAAGAGATTTGAATCCCGACTCAAATAAAAATAATGAACCCTACCCTATTACCCGGAGCAAATAAAAATAATCCCCCTCCCCAAATAGAACCCCTTATAAAAAGATTGTAAATTAAATAAAACATAATTTACCCTCTCCCTCCTCGGCACAGATTTGATTTGATTTTAAAAAAATGTAAGGTTAAACAAAAATTACAAAGCACCCCATTACAAATCCAAAAAAAATAAACAATCCTAGACTCTCCCAAAATTCTCCAAAACGTAATTTCATTCAAAATTATTCACGACCTCCCGTAAATTACTCCCCCCTGCCAAAAAAAATATTTTCTTAAATTATTTATTTAAATTATAATCAAAACTTTGCCAAAATTGTCTTATTCAAAAACTTATTCATTTGAGCACCAGCACAAAATACGTTAAGCTATTTTGTAACTTTTAAAAAAGGAACCTGCTGGGACGATAAGAAACTGATCACCATGAACGCTGGACATTATGCATACATATGCAAAGCTATGAATAAATGAACTGGTGCACGCCAATGAGCTCGTCCGCTTGCGTGACGTTGAAATCGTCTGACGTTAATATCCAATCACGATGTACGATTATGAGATCATCACTCATTAGGACACTGACTCATGAGGGCGCTCTACCAATTTGTAAAATCTACTCAGATCACGGACGGACCGGAAAATCTGGAACGTAAATGACAAAGGTTTCTCGGCCATGTGCTTGAAAACGCTTATCACATTGTCACATTGAAATCTGCAAGACGAAAGGACAATACAATTTAAATGTCTCTCCATGACACAATTTGTGCTGGAGAGATTACTTACTTTGAACATCGAAGTGATCCAGGTCATCCGCCGTTGACTTCTTCCTCATCGATGATCAAGCAATGAAACGTCAGATCTTCGCTTCGTAATGTTTATTTTATTTTCGTTTCGTACATTAAACATTTTGTTTTCACTTGACACAATGATACATTTTAAACATTATTTTTTATTTGACAAATCACATCATAGAGAGCATGTTCTTAATTGCTTTCAAACAGAAAAAGTCATTGGGTACATTACATACGTTCACAAGCGTGCACAATAGGGCCAATTCAAGGTGAACAATGGACGGGAAACATTGTATCGGATATTACGAAATTCGGATACAACGAACATTTTGGCCGGTCCCGTGGTTTTCGCTTTAACGGGAGCCGACTGTACAGAACTGTTTCTGAATATTTAAAAGTGGGCAAGTATCTATTTAATTTTTAAAAGGAGGGTATACATTTAGACGGCGTTCAAATCCTATAGCTTAATAAGAAATCGCCCAAAGCCAATGATGAAACCACGGATTGGAAAATGCATTTAAAGTCCGGTTCCTGAATATTATTTTGTGCATTCCAGAACCACAAGGCGGGAGTCTGTGACACATTGTATGTTTGTACAAGTGCTACAAGCGGCGGCTGTACCTTACTGTCTTCGCAAAGTAACGTGAACATAAATTTTGCATAAAATTGTGACTTGAGTCATTACATGTACAACTCTGACCAATGGCTATTCTTAACAAGTATTCGCAAAGTAACGTGAACATAAATTTTTCATAAAATTGTGACTCGAGTCGACTCGAGTCATTACCACTCTGTCCAATGGCTATTCTTAACATAGACATTGACAAAGTGGGAGACTAAACACGATGGAGAAAGTGGGAGACTAAACACGATGGAGCTTGGTCAAGCTCAGTTCGTAGAGCACTGGAACGGCAATCCGGAGGTCCCAGGTTCTATTCCCTCTTCCTTTCAATTTGTGGATTGTTGTATTTCCCTGTACAGGCAACAGATTATTGCATTGACTGGTCGCCCTGGATGCAGGCCTGCCCTGGTTCACTTCGTCTCCCATATCACCAAGAGCACAAGCCTTCTCATATGCAGAGCAGTGCTGATCATAAGTTATCGGCTAAAGTCGCAATTTGTCTGTGATTTGATGAAAGCTTGTCCCTGTGAATCATTACGATCAGAACCTAGAGGTGCAGATCATAAGTAATTTGCTACAGTTGTAATTTGTCTGTGATTTGACATTAGATTGTCCTTGTGAAGCATTATGATTACTTCGTCTCCCATATCACCAAGAGCACAGCCCTTCTCATATGCAGAGCAGTGTTGATCGTAAGTAATCTGCTTGAGTTGCAAGTTGTCTGTGATTTAAGAAAAGCTTGTCCTTGTGAAGCATTTGGTCAGAACCTAGCGGTGCGGATCATAAGTTATCTGCTTCAGTTGCAACTTGTCTGTGATTTAACACAAGCATGTCCTTGTGAAGCATTATGATCATAACTTAGCGGTGCAGACCGTAAGTAATCTGCTACGGTCGCAAGTTGTCTGTGATTTGACAAAAGTTTGTCCTTGTGAAGCAGTTGGATCAGAACCTAGCGTTGCGGATCATAAGTAATCTGCTACATTTGCAAGTTGTTTGTAGCATAAACGTAAATGTCATAGAGATTGGGTGATTTGTCTTTTTATTGGTGAAGAATTTGTGAGATATTATATTTTAAATTTTTATTTTAGTAGAGTATTAATTTCTTTAGTAAAGTAAAGATGCTAAGCTTTAAGGGGAAACATTTTGTCGCGTCTTTTATTCAAGGTGAGCGGAGTACACATTTGATGGAGCTTCTGACAGACTCTCAGGAGAAATGGGTGGATGTTCAGAAGATCAAGGCATTCCCAGCCATGGTAGCAAGCTCTACGCTAAGAACCGGGGCACAGGCACTCATGCAGGTGCCAGGTAGGCTTATGAGGGGGATCAGGGTCAGACCTGAGTATGCGTGGATAGCTCAAGTTTTGTGCATTTTGATGAGTTGTGTGCCTTTTGACAACTACATGCGTTTCAGACTAGCATTCAGAGAAGTGCCGAACTAAATTATTCCAAAGTGTTGAATTAAGTTTGACGTTTGAAACAATGAGGAGCAACTACACATGAAAGTCGTCCAAAGATTGAGTGTTGCAGTCATTCAGAATGACACCAGCGTCTAATCAATGTAAAATTAATACAAGAACTTTGCCTGTGTTTGAAACTTGAATCTATTTTAGTTGAGTTTAGTTGAGTTAAGTTAGGGACTCTGGAACACCAGTTTTAAATGGATTGAGGCACTGTTTGAAAACTTCGGTCTTTTAAGTCGAGTCTGCTTGACGAGTGAAGCAGTCTGCAATAAGTCAAGTGATTTAGTAGTTTTTTTTTGACAAGTAGACTATTTTTTACTGAGTACTATTTTATGAGTCGATTCATTTGTTTTCAATGAATCCTGAGGTTTTGTATTAGTTGAGTACCTTTTTACAAGTCTTGTGTACCTCTGGTGAATTATTTTAATGAATATTTCGATGAGTATGTTGAGTACAGGTCTTTAAAAAATTAAGTCAAAGTTGCAAAATTTATAACAAGATGATTAAACCCGATTTGTCCAGGTTTTTCGCTTTTTGCAGCGCTAACTTTGGTCTTTTCCAAGACCTAGCTGGACACAATTTATTTAGAGCAAATGCTTTCAAATTTTCCATCCTGATTGGTTTCCGTCTAGATTGGTGGGTTGGGTAAGATCAAGACTAACACAATCATCAAGGAGCTCTCCAAACCCTGGATGCTGGATGAGGAAGCAGCCTGGAGACCACAGAGAAGTTTTTACGGAAGATCAGCAAGGAAGAAGTCACCACGCCCAAAGAGAAGGTAGAATCTCCTCCTTGCGCTCAAGCAAACCCCCCCCCCCCCCCCATAGTAAAAACTATAAACTTTATATTTATTTTTGTGTTAGTTGGTCAGTAGTGCAGAATGATTCACATGTTAACTAATGCATGCAAAATAGAGAAAAAAAGTAAATTTTAATGACTACCATCCCACCCTATATTTTTAGGCTATAGAAATGTCAAACCCCCAAAAACAGATTTTTACCTACCCTACCACACAGTTGTTTTTTCTATATGTAATAGAAAACACCACACTATTTGTTCTTGGTTGGCCTTATTATTTTAATATATGTTTCAGTGTCCAATTCATTTCATGGAGCCTTTCAGAGATCTCTCAGGTTATTCTGGATGGCTGCATGTCTAAGGAAACACATGCTTTATGTCAAAGGGAAATAATGCTCTGTATAATTTTTGTTTGTGAAACCCCCCCCCCCCCACCTTCCATCACCCCCAGGCTTGACCCTACTCATCCCTCACCTCAACTCCATGAAATCCAACTGGGAGAAATGCAAGCTGCGCGTCTTTGCCACCACGGGCAAGAAGGAGCAAATGAACAGGGAGAAGATGAACATGGCCAACATGCTCAGCAAGTTCCGCATCAACTGCTCGGACGTGGAGGTCATCCCAGACCTGAACAAAAAGCCCAAGGAGGTTCAAGGAGCTGTCCAAACCCTGGATGCTGCATGAGGAAGCAGGGGAGACCACGGAGAAGTTTCCTTGGAAGATCAGCAAGGAAGAAGTCACTACGCTCAACGAAAAGGTAGAATCTCCTCCTTGCGCTCAAGCACCCCCCCTCCACAGAGAAAACTATAAACGAGGGCCATTTGGGCGCCATCGTGGCTTATAAATGCTGGTACCAAATACACGATAACCAGCATGAGTGAACCAGTGAAGTGTCCCTAATTCCGGCTTCTGCTTGTTTGACTATAAAGCGCCCTCTTTGTTCGTTAGTAAAAACGTCATACACGCGTGCACACCACTGATTACTAGCGCCCATTGGCTGCAAACGCTCGAGCTGCGTTAACTTCCGGTTCCAATCGTGCAGAAAGTGCTGGAGGTGACGTCACACTAACGAACCGGATGCTGCATGCATGCTGCAGGGATTCCCCATGGACCACACCATTTGTGGTAATAAACGGGTGCACTTTCTTGGGAACAATAATTACCAATATTTCCCCAGTTAAAAAAAAGGAAAAAGACAACTAATACTTTTTATGGAGTTTGAAACATATTTGATAATCAGTTGTTCAACGTCACAATATAATTTTTTTTTCTTGAAATGTATTCAAGAAATGATGTAAAACTCAAAACAGGAGTGAAACCACCCCTACGAAATTAATGGATTCGTCCATAAAAATCTCGGCATCGTGTTGACTGTTTTTGAAGGAAGTTACGATCCAAACTTGAAGTTTTGACGTTACTACTCGTTAGTAATCACAACAATTTGATAAGTTTTGCTGTAAAAACGGACTTGTTTATCCTTTAGAACAAAACAACTCAGCGTCTGTTGCCACAAAGCAGGATTTGTAGCGCTCCAGTCAGACAACACATGGTGGGTTGCATACTCTCTCAAGTGCTGGGGGAAAATAATGTCATTCGCCGGCACAGGCTCACTGACGAGCCAGCCGGCAGCAATTCCCGTTTTTTATTTCTCATCATCAATTTCCCATATTTGTTTGTAAGAGTAATCGACTGTAAATGATTTGACATAACATTTGTGGCCCTTTTATAGCTTTCGTAGTGCAAATGGAACTGGTTCAGAGCATTTTGACTAGAATTTGGAGGCCTTACAAAATTGAACTGCTGCGGTTGGTGCGGCTTATACGCCGCGCGGCTTATATTCCGAAAATTACGGTAATTAGTGTCTAATTAGCCAGTAAAAGAGATCCTAGTTTTACTGCGCAATTAAAAATAGAATGCGTTCTATTTAACTGCGTCATTCACTCTCCTTTAAAACAAAGTGTATGTACTGCACATATTATCAAAAACAAGTCCGTTAAAGTGACCCCATTTAAGTTCACTGTACAAATAGATCAAGTGTTCCCAGAACACTTGTTTCGATTATCGGAACAATTGTTATTGGACGAAATTTCAATTGAGTGCAATGTGTTTTTCTTGAGCCTCGTCTCCACAGAGTGCTTTATTTTTGTTCACTTGAATTCGGATTGAATTTCAATGAATGGTATAGGTTCTTTAAATCATAATAAATTTTATTCTTCAAGATTCCCGTTGATTTTCAATCGATTTGTGTCCTATACCGAACAATTAAATTGAAACGAATTTCAATTCAGTGCACTGTGTTGTTCTTGAGTTATCGTCTCCACAAAGTGTGTTTTATGTTTGTTCACTTAATGCCGACTTCGTTTGGGCAGATTGTGATCCACGTTTAAATTGCGTCCGATAACAGACGTCTCAGTGACCAGTATTTGGGTAGCGCGCCCTCTTTTAGAAGAAATTGATGTTGGTAAAATGTATGGGAGTTCCCTTACACATTGCAGTTTTTGTTTTTGTTGAATTATTTTTTTTTCTTCAACGGTTTCTGTCGAATTTGAAATCTATTGTGTTGTATATCACAGTCAGTTATCGGACGCAATTTCAAATCAGTGCAATGTAATTTGTGGCTGCCACGGGGCTCACTTGTGCCCAGAGGAGTTTCGGACTAGTTCTCAAACTTATGAGAAATGTTCTCCCAAGTGACTGGTATTCACAATCGATCCAGGAACCACACACAAAACACAATGAAGCCACTTGACAAACATGGTGGTGATTGCTGATAGCACTATTAGTAGATTGAGATAACAATCTGCAATTTAATAAAGCAGAAAAGCACTAATAAGCAAACTATAATACGTGTACATGGAAAAGTCTAATCTATTAAACATGGCAAGTTGAGTCCAAAAATGTGCAGTCTAATTTGTCAAATCTAAACACTATTTGCAGTTCAATCTGTTTTTTGCTGAACATGCTGAATGAATAATCAACTGTAAAATCTCAGAAAATCCAGTGAATTCTGTCTCTAAACTTATTAAAAGTAACTCATAAAATCAAGGAAATGCTTCTCACCAAAATGTGGTCTTTCAAGGTCCACAAAGTGTGAATAAAATGATGAAACTTGAAGAACTAAATTGCTTCGAGTATGACTCTAAAATCACATGGTCACTAAATATGGCTGCCTTTTGTTATGTGGCAAGATTATGTAGTACTTGTACGTACACAGGGTCTCTGTATGCACACAGGAAGTGCACAGGGTCACTCTGCTGGTGGGAAGCAGGCTACTAGTACTTAATGTAACACATAAGTATGCTCTTTCACTATTATAAGGTGAAACTAACTGTAGGCTCTTGCCACACAATGCTTACTACATGTTCTGAGTTTTATGTAAATATAATAATATGAAGCCCAACTAAGCAATATAAGGTTCTAATTATTGAGCAAGATGCTGTGAGTGGGTTCTATGGGCTGATTCTTGAAGGTCAGATTCCGAAGTTGCATCTTAGAATTTCGCCCTCTCTATGATGATGATGTGAGTTCGGATGGTGATATCCCGGAATTACCATTACACTCATGATTTCAAAAAGCCTACTTTTATAGAATTTCTATAATTTTATTTCATGGTATGCCCTAACAACGACAATGACGACGAGCTCAGTAATAGTGAGTTAACCAGCCCTTGTATCGAAATTGAACGATGGGTGGCATGGAAACTATGCAAGGTTGAGGTTGGAGAACTTGGTGTCCGGTGATATGTACTCTATGCTAACAATAATGATATTAATGCTGATATTTAATAAGTGATAATTTTTATTTCCTACTCTTTGCAAACATGCATTGTGGTTGACCTAACATGGTTGCCATTCTACTTGGCTAAGTGTAGCACTGACACTGGGTGCACCCCGATGACACCCGTACACATCTTCCCCCGCTAGACCCCCTGACCCAGCAGTGGGGGTTGCACAATCCCAAGCAGAGAACATAAGAGCAAAGCATCGGTCTCCGATCAAGGGTTCCTCGGCAGCTGTAGTAGTCATGAGGCACAGAATCCCCAACGCCAACACCATCACGGTAAAACAGGGTCTCGCCATCATAGTTTTCACCTTGGAAGATAATAGTAAAAAAAAAACAGAATGAGGGCTCTCCTGAAAGAATTGCAGTCTTGGGTGCACAATTTAAACAATTTTGATCGGAAGTCAGTATCGTAATTTTTTTGTCTTCCACATAACCGCTAACATTGTGTGGGGTCGCATTTTATCGCTTTCAAAAATAGGGTCGGTCAGGTGACCCGAACCAAAGGTATGTTTTTGTTTGGCCTATCTGACCATAGTTTGGTAACATATGATGATATATTATCGGGGAGTCAGGTTGGTGTAGCGGTACTTTCCTCGCCTTCCACCGCTGTGACCTGGGTTCGAATCCTGCCTGGGCCAATATGTGGATTGGGTTTTCAGTCCCTACCTGATTCCGTGGGTTGTCTTCAGAATACTCTTCTGGGCTTTTCCTCCCACCTCTAAAACTCTAATTTCTTCACATTGTCTGGATTGGGCTACCCAGTTAAAATAAGAAATTAAAAAAAAAAAAATGAAAAACAGTGGCGTCAGGATATTGAAATCTTTCCTAAATGGTAAGTACTGCACAACATTTTTCCGTCATGAAACAGCAGTCACTAGTCAGCAATGCAATAAACAGTCAGGAATACTACCTGGCCAGATGCGGCCTTGGGTGATTTGGTGCTCATAATTCCAGTCATTGTCAATGATGCTGTCTGAAAGGAAAAAAAGGATAAAAACCTCATTTATGTTCAAATTTGCACTAAATGGTATTGGTAGCTGGGATGGGAATAAAAAAAAGGCAGTGGATATTTTGCCGGAGACGGTAAACTTTAGTAAACTTTAGCTTGCCAGATATGCACTGAACGTGCAGTTATTTTACGGCGACAAATTTTAGTCTGGCTTCACGCCAACATTAGCGTTGTAACTTCGTATTCACAAGATGGGAATCAGACCATTTTACAATTTCGGACTTTATTTCCCTTTAAAAAAAATCCTCTAGAGCCACAAATCTGAAAAAGAAATTGTAATACTCTGCAATAAAATGTTTGAGACATGTTAAAATAATAAAAGAAGAATATTCTTATTTTTGGGGGATGGGGAAAAAAACCTTAGAAATGTCGCCAGCGGGGATCGGGATCGAACTCGGGTTTTCTCGCTCATGAGATCCGTTGCTAATAATATCCACTACTCACTAGACCAAGTGTGCTACACAACCGTTAGTGGTTCCATGGTTATTTAAAGGGAATGTACATTTGCAAACATCAAAAAAATAAATGACCAAATTATCACAAAATACTTTACTGGACTGCCAGGGGATAGCAGTCTAAAGCATAAAGATGGCGATCACCGCGCGATGTACCGTGAGCACGCGCGGCGCGCTGAATCGCAAGGTACAAACCGCACAGGAAAATCGTGATTTCTACCCCAGGAATCTGTTCAAAATTGCAAAACGGGTGTCATTAGAATTGAGAAAAGTCTGCTTCTGATTGTAAAGGTGATTTTTGAGCAATAAAAAGTTTTTGACTCTAATTTGATCAAAACCAAACAAGACCCTACACTTCACAATCGCCGATTTTATTTGGGTGTGAATATTTAAAAATATAATTGGCTAATGAGTAATGTACATGATGTACCTGAAATTGAATGATGGGTATAGGTTCTTTAAATCATAATAAATTTTATTCTTCAAGGTTCCCGTTGATTTTCAATCGATTTGTGTCCTATACCGAACAATTAAATTGAAACGAATTTCAATTCAGTGCACTGTGTTGTTCTTGAGTTATCGTCTCCACAAAGTGTGTTTTATGTTTGTTCACTTAAAGGGAATATACAACATTTGCAAACATCGAAAAATAAAACTACCAAGTTTTTGCGAAATACCTTAATAGGATGTTGGTAAATGACAGTCTAAAGCATCCTGTAAAATTATGGCACCTGGTATACTGTCATTTTCAAGAAAGTGTTATTTTTGTATCAATTTCCAACGCTGGTCGGCCGATCAGCGTTGGAAACAACTGGCTTTTTTTCAAATACTGGCCCCAATTGACCATCGCACTTGTTTACAATCGATTACAAACCTATGAACGGGTACGAGCCAGCTAGATGGTTCCCTAACCTTACAATTCCCCAATGTATGTAAACTGCTCTGTTTCTTCTTATATGGAGTCAGGGAACCAGACTACAGGAAAATGATCGTTTTTCTTGGTTTTTATTGCATTTTCGAACCCAAAACCTCCAAAAAGTCAGTGTAACTATATTTGCTTTATATTTCAACCCCCCAATTCCAACCATTTCTGAAAATTACAGCAAAAGCAAATGATGTATATTCCCTTAATGCCGACTTTGTTTGGGCAGATCGTGATCCACGTTGACAGAAGTCTCGGTGACTAGTATTTGGGTAGCACGCCCTCTTTTGGAAGAAATTGATGTTGGTAAAATGTATGGGAGTTCCAGAGTTGCTAACTCGAGTCATGTGACTTGGACTCGAGTCGGACTCGAGTCGCTATTTTTGTGACTTGTGACTTGACTTGTAAATACCAGCTTTGACTTGTGACTTGACTTGGACTTGCAAACAATGACTTGTGACTTGACTTGGGATTGTAAAAAATGACTTGTTACCAACCCAAGTCAGACGCTACTCGAGCGACCCAATACACTTTAATTAAGCTATTATACTTTTAATTAGCTTTTTCATTCCAGAAAATAGACCTCAGTGACTGAATCCAGTAAAATGAATAGTTCCCACTAGTTTAAAAAGTGTTCAATAAGACTGTCACAACAAACTACAGTTTTCAATGACCAATTGTCTCTTGCTTAATGTATTGGTTGAACAAACTTCGAAAGGAACCTTTCATGAAAAGAAAGCAGGCCTTTGTCAATTGCATGTAAAATACCGGATAGCCTAACCCATTGGTAGGCGTTTAGTATACAGGAAATTGAACAAAAAAGTGTTAGTATACTACATGTAATCGAGTGAGGAAGTCTTTTTTTCACGGTCATCTCAACATTTATTTCTACAATATAAAATAAATTTATTAAAGTATACAAAGGGCTAATATCCGACAGATATGTGATAAACTACAAGAATAGTCATTGCAACACATTGAAAAAGGGGAATTAAGGAGGCATGTTCAAAATAACTCGTAAGTTCACGCCAGGTTAATTCTTTTAGCTTATTACAGCTGGACAAAATAATGTGCAACTTGACGTGTTCTTGGACAAAGATACTTGTGACTTGACTTGTTTTTAGACCAAATGACTTGTGACTTGACTTGTGACTGGACCTAATGACTTGTGACTTGACTTGTGACTGGACCTAATGACTTGTGACTTGACTTGGACTTGCAAACAATGACTTGTGTTTTGACTTGGACTTGCAAAAAATGACCTGCTGCCACCTCTGGGGAGTTCCCTTACACACTGTAGTTTTTGTTTTTGTTGAATTATTTTTTTTTTCTTCAACGGTTTCTGTTGAATTTGAAATCTATTGTGTTGTATATCATAGTCAGTTTAGGCCCCCAAACAAGTCTCCGGTTTCTGGTATGCGCGCGCGTCTCCGTAGCCATGCCCGTCAGCAAAATGAAACATTTTTTTTTTAATGAAAGATGATGTCTCAAAACCGCCAAACTCACTGGTTTGACTGGAATCCTGCTGCTGCACAATTTTAACGTGTTTTTAGATGGGGCTATGATCGAGAATAAGCTTTATGTGGCCTCTCTGGTCTCCCATAATATTTGCACTAAGTTTAGTCGGACATAATTTGCAGTCATCAGCCGACATTTGAAGCAAAAAAAAACGGGTAAAAAAAAAAAAAAGCCGCGTCGCCGCACCACTTTTCGGGCAAGCTCCATACCAGAAACCGGAGACTTTTTTTGTGGCCTTATCGGACGCAATTTCAAATCAGTGCAATGTAATTTGTGGCTGCTTCGGTGCTCAGTTGTGCCCAGAGGAGTTTCGGACTAGTTCTCAAACTTATGAGAAATGTTCTCCCAAGTGACTGGTATTCACAATCGATCCAGGAACCACACACAAAACACAATGAAGCCACTTGACAAACATGGTGGTGATTGCTGATAGTGCCCAGGTTGGACGAAGTCTTCATTGCATTACGACTGACGTCCAGGATGAGAATTCTCTACATAGCCTAAGATAGACCACCCAAAATTTTGACCAGAGTTTTGTTATGTTTTACCTCGTTATAGAAGCTTATTTCACGCCTACCTACTCTATTTCTATTTGTCCGCGGGGTTCAGGAATTCCATATGTGATGCTGACCGACGTTAATCAGGAAAATAAACTCTAAAGCAATGTTAAACTTGTACGTGTTTGTAGACTCTTTTCATCAGTTTCTCATCACCGTACCGCGTCGTACGAAAGCGCACACTGCAATCAGATATGACAGTAGAAAAAAGTCCTAACTGAGGCCTAACTGAATTTCAAAAGTTATAAATGCCCCCCCCCGAATTTTTTTTATTATTTGGTTTGATTATTTATTTCAAACAGAATCCGTTCTCCCATGGCCCTGTCTGGACTCAAGCACGAGGAACATGCATGTCTCTTTTGGAAGGCTTTGCTATTTTCGGATCAAACGAAGTAATCACACAAATAAATTACATAATTGCCGGGAAAAAAGTACCTATACCGATTTAATGACAGAAACTTTGCGATGCTCAAAGTGAAGGGACCAGTAAAACATATACACTGTGAATTGTTCAGCCTGATATATCATCTGAAAAAAAATGAAGATGTTTTCGACATAGTGTGCCGGTGGGCAGGCAATTAACTTTGCTAGCAACGAAATCCAGTGACAAGGACCAAAAAAATAATCGCTTTGATTTCTCTGTTTTGGTCAAATGTATAGCATCAACTAAGCTTAAAGTTCAAAAAGTTAGTTGTGCTGCATCATGCTTAAGATTGTGAGCAATTGATCTTATGTTCCTCTAACTGGTTCAAGGTTGCTTGAACCTGTGGTTATAGGAATCACAATGAGCAAACACTACAGCTGGACTTCGTTACATAAAGATTTATTTTCCGGATGGGAAATCGGCGCACCGGTTTGGCTCTATAAGCCGTGCCATCTGTTTCTCAACTGAAACGTGACTCTAAACATAATTATTTAGGATTTGCGAAAACCTGTACCTATAACACAACCAAAAACATTCAAAATATTAAGCCAAATACCAATATTGCTTTGTCCCAAAATATTCAACAGAATCTCAGTTGCATGCATGCTGACATGCAAACATGACTGAATTCGTCCGAGAGCTTTTGCTTCATATTTTAAGGCGAACAGCAGAGCAGAAGGACTGAGTAATTTGTACAAACAATTCTATGCATGATTTCTACAAATGAACCCAGCTAGATAAAACAATTTGAACTTGAATAAAACTAAGTGCATGATCATCTGGTCTGTTAGTATTTGCGTCCATAACTGTAAGACTATAGAGTGTTTATTCCGACTAGTCACACTTATATCCAACAATGTTTGATTGTTAATGACGATCACTAATTGTGGCGGTTCGGACCGCGCTGGTTTGGCTGTTAGTTATCGTGCAACAGCATCGGTATCATAGCCACGCAGGATCAGTTTCAATTCCAATTTAATTTGTTAATAAACATATTGTTGTTCAGACTTCAAGCAACTTCACATCACAAGCTTACAAAGAAGGGAGACTCAAGCCTACTACCAGTGTCTACCACGCTCGCTGTTTGGAAATAGTGTCAGCAATAATCTGCGGAATTTCAATCCCATGTTGATTCAAACTATGTGCAAGAAGGCACATTTTTTCGGGGGAAAAACATAATGGTTTCAAACACTCACCGAGTACAATATTGTTCTTGCAGTCAGTTCTCTCTCTGGTTGTCGTCCGAAGGTGATGACAAGCTGTGAGGGGAGAAGCGGCCCGCATCTGCCTTAAATCTTGGAATCGATTTCCTGAGCAGTGACCGAGGGACTGTCAATCACACATCACCGACTCGCTTCATATGGCATCAGGTCAACTCGGACCCAAACCAAGTCGGACCCATGCCAAGTCAGACCCACGCCAACTCGGACCCACGCCAACTCGGACCCACGCCAACTCGGATCCACTACCAACTCGGATCCACTACCATCTCGGACCCAAGCACGACCAATTTGGACCCAACAATGACTTAATCATTAGTTTCAGAGATTATATTTATAGGTCATCTTAATGTTACAGTGCTTATAAAGTGAAGATATTCTGTAATTATATTGGTCAGAATGGGGCTTTTTGTTTTGTTGTTTGATCATACTACGTTGATTTTGCTCTCTTATTACTCATTCTGAGTCATTCACATGAAGAAATGGATATATGTGCAATGTTTTCCTTTTTCATCTGCTTTTTGTGTGTGTGCCAAATAATATAAACCAAATTAAATCACACCCAATGAAGGATTTCAATATGTCCGAAACCCTTTATATTTATGAGACGAAAGTCATGTTAATATCGTTGAGGCTATTAAAGTCATCCATACAAACTTGTGTCACCGACACTGAAATAGCCACATCCTATTGGTTGATACTGTATAGATGTTGGTGACAAATCCAAAACACGTGATTTGTGATTGACACGCGCAACTACAGACATTCGCTCGTACCCCCCCCCCCCCGCCCTGCAAACAGGACGCTGGGATACTCTGATGAATTCACGCTCTGATTGGTTGGATTTTGCGTGACCAGTGACCTGCGCGTCCTCAAGGTCATGACTCTGTAAGGTTTGAAACGGCCGTTAAGACTGATTCATTACTCTTTTACTCCAGTTAAGAGAGGGTTTTTTGTCGTTGAAAAGCGTAATAGGCCTAATGTAGGAAATTCTGTAAAACTTATCTGAAGGGCAAAACCTAATTTGATGAACTTATCTGTTGTAAATTTACAATTCCTGTCACTCGCTCAGGCTCCGTTTCGAATCACGAACGGTCGGATTGCATTATGCGGCGCTCAACATTTTGTCCACATGGTCCGCAATGAAACAGAACTCACATCCGGTATGGAATGTGCGCAATTCCATGGGAAGTTTTTGGATAGCATTTGCGCACATTGTCTAACTGCGGTCTTGAACAGCTGCAGCCAGATGCTTTATACATAGGTCATATGCCACTTCCTTCACAAGATTCTGTGAAGCTCATCAGAGTATCCCAGCGTCCTATTTGCAGGGCGGGGGTACAAGCGAACTACAGACAGGCACTTGTGGTCACCGACTAGTCGCCGAGTAACTGTAATTGGTGGATAGAATAATGACGTACACTGACCGTGATTATTCGAGGTTCAGATAGGCCTATGTAGCTCTCCGTCTATAACAGCAACAAACGTGAATCAGAGCATGGTTAAAGGGAGCGTAGACTGTAAAACGCGAGAACGTGTGACATGCTGTGACAAAATTAAACACATCATGTGTTTTTAAACAAAACAGTTGGCGTTTAATGTCAACAGTGCTATAGGGTGTTTATTATGAGATCGGTTTTAAGTGTTCAATTTCACTAGTTATAGCATTTTGTTTGTTCCCAAAGAATAACACTTTGTTTAAAAAAAGGCTTATTAACTAATTAGGACACTAATAATAACTCAAGTTATTAATTTAGCTGTTTGTGTTCAACACCTAATAAACACGGTACACGTCTATCTATCTATCTATCTATCAGGCTACGTCCATCCGCTGTCGAATGAAGCCCTCCTCATGACGTTTCCCATCACTTCTGTTTCTGGCTGTCCTAGTCCAAGTCGCTGTTCCCATATATGTAGTTATATCATCCCTCCATCTTTTCTTTGGTCTTCCTCTCCTTCGCTTTCCCATTCGTGGTTGCCAATCTGTTAATCTGCATGTCCATCTATTATCCTGAATTCTTGCTACATGCCCTGCCCATCTCCATTTTGCTTCGCTGGCTTTCTCTATGACATCTTTCACCCCAGTTTTCTGCCGAATTACTTCATGTTTTACTCTATCTCGTAGGGATAAGTGAAGCATCTGTCTTTCCATAGCTCTCTGCATGTGCTGTTGTGAGTTTCTGTTCAAGTTCTTTAGTTAATGACCAAGTTTCTGATCCATAAGTCATAGTGGATAGCACACACTGATTGAATAGTCTCTTCCTTAGTGATATTGGTAATTTGTTGTCTGTTAGCATGTCTTTTTGTTGTCTGTTAGCATGTCTTTGTGTTGTTTAAATTTGACCACGTGATGTTAGGTCTTAACCAATAGGATTAATCTGATTGCGTGCTGGCATAATCGGGCCAGTTAATTACGCGGCACAAAGACAACCGCCATTTTTCTGACAATAATCTGGGCACACTAATAGAATAATGTAATGGCGAGAATTAGTATCGTCATTCGTGGTAACAAAATTTGCATCGGGTAATGAAACAATATACATGTATGATGTAGTCTCACAGAACGTACTGACAGTTGGTCATGACCTAGGCTAGAGGTCAAGTTTCGTATGCATATTGCCAAGTCAGCAAGAGTACTCAGATGCAACGTATTCTGTGCATGCAATACGACGGTTGTAGTTTGAACCAGTTCTGGAAGCTTCCCAGCAGGTGGTAAGTTTTGTCTTTTGTGTTGTTTGATTTAATTAATCCCGATATACAATGATAGATTTAGAAATATGAGTTGAGATTAATTAGTGAGAGCAATTCTTGGCAAAAGGATCGTGTGATAGAACATGAATATGAAGGGGAAAAAACAACCCTGATTTTGATTTCCTCATATTATTTTTCTTGGATGACGATGCTGTAATACAGTATAACTGCTGTGCAGCTCACAATTTTATGAAGGAAGTTCTGTATTTGAGCCACATTATGGGAATGGTCTATGTTGAGTGTAAACTTAATATGAGGCTATAAGCCTATGGGGCGAGTAACAATTGCAACCACGCAGTGTCAACATTTTTGTAATCTTGGAAAATTCAGCGAAGTGAATTTTTTTTGAAATCGTGATTTAACCATTCATTTTACAGAACATGTGTTATGTTTTGAATATAGGGTCCTCTGTAGACGCTCGATGTAATTGCATACATGTACGTTCAGCAGAACACCAAGTTTGAACGTGGCGAAGGTACGAAGACGAGGAGACTGAACTGTTCATGAGGTAATTTTATATTGCAAAATATATTATTCAAATCTTCAATTTCATTGAATGATGATGTTTGGCTGAGATTCTATCTTGCATAAGAACCTTTCAACTTCCACTGTAAATTTACTCTGGCAGTAAAACATTATTTAACGAAAAAGTAATTTTAAATACAAAGTCTCCGTAAATACCTACATGACTGCAAAGTTATTGGTACGAAACTGTGAAAAGCTTGCCTATTTTCTTCAGATTTTATTTTTAATATTTGATCCATGATCAAGCTCAAGCTGTAACTTTACAGTCTTTGTGCACATTATCTCTGATAACAAAGGTTAATATTGACGTGAGTCCCAAAAAGGCCGACAATTGTGCAATTTACTTTTGAACCCAATTTGTAATCAGTTTTCATATTTTTCCCGGAGTAAACTTTCTTAATGACTTGTCATTTTAGGGTCTCCATTTTTTTTTTTACTGTGAGCATGGTTTTAGTTTTTGCATGGCTCACTCAGAAATCTTGTTTATGTCCGCAGAATGCTGCTGAACCAGACAGAGTATCTGCATCAAAACTACAGTTTACATTACATGTGGAGACACCATCAAGAAAGTCTCAAACTACAACACGTACAATGATGCACTTCTTCTCCAGCTTCGGGGTACTATGCTTTTGATTTGGATTATCCAAAGTATTTTCACGTGCTTTGAGTTCTTTAAAAAAATTCATAATCAGAGAAAAGTTTTCCTGGCAGATTCCAGCAAATTCATGGTGTTCACTACAAGGTATTTGTGTATAAATTAATTGGATACATTGTTAAAATCTCAGCTAAAGATCAATACTTATTTTACCACTTCAAATCATAACGCAAACCTTCATAGGTTTTAAAAAACAAGTATAATTCATTTGCAGTTTTACTTCTAAGTCTCATTGAATTGGAAACTAATTGTTTTTAACCCTTTTTACATTATATTCACCCTTTTGTGTTAATGTTTTTGTTTCTTTGTTTTGATACTTGTATAAGTTGTAATTGGCCTTAAAATGTTGGGGTCTTAAAAATAGGATTGTTGGAAACATACTGATAGGCATGGTAGTATATTCACATGAATGTCACATTATTTTTGCTGTCGTGATGTAAAATATTCTCTAGGGGTGACCATAAAATACATTTGTATTTTATTGTGTCCATTTCATGATTCGATAGAACTCAATAGGCCTTTCACCACACTGAATCCTATAGGTGAAAATGAAGACAGCTTTGTGAAGTGCCCTAAATGCGTTTATTTCAATGTTGTTAATATTGTGACTGAAGTTTTACTTGCAATTTTGAATACTATTCGAAAACTAAACACACACTGTGAATATAAACACTTGAAAATAATAATAAATGGCGTCACATGTTGAAAATCTGTCACAGGCAATAAACGTGTCACAATCATGTTTAAAATTACAACAGATTGACGTGTTTTCTTTTTGCTGTGTGTTTACTTTTTAAACGTCAGTAGTATTTAAATGTT
This sequence comes from Patiria miniata, assembly GCF_015706575.1. Lineage (NCBI taxonomy): Eukaryota > Metazoa > Echinodermata > Asteroidea > Valvatida > Asterinidae > Patiria > Patiria miniata. Next base: position 10,838,599 of record NW_024037063.1, read on the forward strand.
AAACACCTTTGGTGTATATATTTTCAACACTGTTCCGTTTAAAGATTTATCACCGTCAGTGTGCTGATTTTAAACACCAAATATGTTTTCAAATTAAACATGTTCATTGGATAAACTGCGTCACATGTTTAAAAACTGTCACAGATTAGTGTTTATTTAGGTGTTCTAAACCTAAACACAGGGTTTACATATACTGAACGAAAGTTTTTTTCGTATATTCTCGTTGCGTTTTGTTGCCATTTTCTTTTACTTAGCTGATTCAGAACATAAAAACCAATTATGTGTAATGGGCAATTAAGGTTACACACATTGTTAAAATGGGCTTCATTTTAGAACAAACCAACATAGAACTAGCACTCAAAATTGTCCAGCTATTGTCTAGTTATTGTCTAAGGTCTAATGTTGAGTTATGACTTTTATATTTAGCCCCCCCCCCATCCACACACATCACACCCACACAATCAACCCCCAAACAAAAAGTGTACTGTACACTTGTATCTTGTCTACAAGTCAGGCCTGGCGTAATGACCGCTTTGACAGGGACTTTGAGGAAATACACAATGCATGGGAATGAATCCATATACCAGGACAAAACAACATGAACTTCGGTGAACTATGCGCATCCTATCCTGTCCCTGCATATCCAGGGCACTCCAATGGTGACTGTACGCAAACAATCAGATCAGTTTCGTACGGAAGCTTGAATTGCCTACCGCGTTACCGTGATAATTTATCACAGAAATCCGGAATTCAAAGATAATTCCTTCCTCGATACCGCGTTACCGTGATAAGTTATCACAGAAATCCGGAATTCAAAAATACATATTCCTTGATACCGCGTTACCGTGATAATTTTATCACAGAAATCTGGAATTCAAAGATAGCTATTCCTCGATACCGCGTTACCGTGTTAATTAATCACAGAAATCCGGAATACAACGATAATTTCTTCCTCGATACCGCGTTACCGTGATAATTTATCACAGAAATCTGGAATTCAAAGATAACCCCTTCCTCGATACCGCGTTACTGTGATAATTTATCATAGAAATCCGGAATTCAAAGATATCGATTCCTCGATACTGCGTTACAAGTGCATCTTTACTTGTCTAGACGTAAAACAAGATGTTGTCACTGCGCTGTGGTTTGGTGCTAATTACCATCGCTAGGGTGGTAAATTCCTCTTTCCTCGAAAATGAGATGAGCACTGGCACAATGATTCCAAAGTATATGAATACTCGATCCTATCATAAAGTTCATCACATCAAATTTAGGCCGTTTCATATTTTGAGTTTCAAATGGTGCATTTTAATTTAAGTCTTCAATACAAATATTTTCCAAAATTAACTAGAATTTAAGCAGCCAACCACCTATCCTAAAATGTGACCTTGGACAACAAAATCTGCGAATTCCGGATTTCTAAATTTTCACAGTAACGCGGTATCGAGGAAGGGATTATCTTTGAATTCCGGATTTCTGTGATAAATTATCACGGTAACGCGGTATCGAGGAAGGGATTATCTTTGAATTCCGGATTTCTGTGATAAATTATCACGGTAACGCGGTATCGATGAAGGGATTATCGTTGAATTCCGGATTTCTGCGACAAATTATCACGGTAACGCGGTATCGAGGAAGGGATTATCTTCGAATTCCGGATTTCTGTGATAAATTATCACGGTAACGCGGTATCGAGGAAGAAATTATTGTTGAATTTTGGATTTCTGTGACAAATTATCACGGTAACGCGGTATCGAGGAAGGAATTATCTTTGAATTCCGGATTTCGGTGATAAATTATTACGGTAACGCGGTATCGCGAAAGGCAATTCAAGCTTCCGAAGTAAAACACACATGAACTGTACCGCTGTATTCGTCGGATCGGCAACGCAAGGCTGGTGAGTAAAAACTCAGATTTTCCACCCAAAAAATTGTTCCATGATCCAAATGTCAATTGTGGGAAAACTTTTCAGAGTTATGGATGATTCAGCTCAACTTTTTTGGTGGAATTTCAGACAAAGGTATTTCGTCTATCAAAGGGCATGTCCAAAAGCCATAGAGTGCTGACCCCCGAATTTGAAGGCTCTCAGAAGGCTGACGGAGAGAAGCCTTATAGCCTTAATATTTCTGCAAATAATTATTTGTGTATTTGCCGCTGTCTTCTCTGATGAAACAAATCTAGATATGTGCTGATCTACGGAGTTAAAACTTGGTTGCCATGATAAGAAGATAATAAGGAGCCGGATGGGAATTTCCCCGTGTTTTCTCCCAAAAGGGTTTTCGCGGGGTTGTCGCCCCTCCCGTAATCAGCGAATATAGTTACAGCAATATTTTTTTTCTTTCCTTGATGTTACAAGATAGATCCAAATTTTTCGTGTTCACTGAATCAACTGTATAGTAAAGCATTCATACTGTACATGTAGTTATAATAGTTTTAAAATATATTGTATTTATAATATTTGCTTAACACCTATGCATTATTCAAATCAGGTTTTATCTCACTGTATTGAATTTTATTGTATTTGTGATGTATTGTATAATTATACATGTTTGTAGTCATTATTTATTGTATGCAGGGCCCCACCTGTTTTAAACTGTTTGGGTATACCCTGGGTAAAGAAATGGAATAAATAAATAAATAAATAAATAAGCCTTCTGATTTCAGAAGTAACCCTGGCTGATCCTGATCCTGTACACCAGTGTCCGCATGACAACAAATTTAGCATTTTGTTGGACTTAACAGCAAGAAACAACATTCAGAAGAAACCGTAACAGTTTATGGAAATACGCAGGGACACTATAAAGCTATATCTGTCCATGTTAACTTAAAAGTGTTAGCATATTTACCAAAGTTTGTTCGTAGCCGAGCTGAGTGGAGCGTTGAATACGGGTACCCCTCCACCCCAACGCTCCACCGATTTGGCATACTTTGGTGACGGCTTCACAGTAGCATAGTCACATACCCACGCGAAGACAAAAAGACCCCCCCCCAAAAAAAAAAACCCGGTAAAGAGAATACAAATGAGAGAGACAGTTACCCTGGATTGATTTACACATTCATGACATTCCATCAGACCCCTTACATTGTTCCCAAACAACGACATTTTTGAAGAAAAACAGCAAAATAGTCTGAAAACTTAAAGCTCAATGTGTTCGCCGTGAAGCTCAATCCTTGCACCGACTTGCCGAATGAGGGCTCTGACGTGACGTCACCGTCGTTGATCGATCGAAAAAAAAACAACAAGTTGCGCTTTATCAACGACTGTTTCGTGTAATAATACGTGCTCCGATCCGCGCCGTACGACAGTATGGGCTTTGAACACACGCAAGGTGGAGACGGCTGACGTAATAACAATGGGATTTTCATTTGTCAGTATTATAGGTTTTCCCGGCGAATTTCCGAATTTTTCTTATCAGTTTCATTATCTGCCATTCAATTTCGCGTGAGTTTTGCACATGTGGTCCAATTGCAGTTTCTTTTTCATTTGGGGTTCATTCAATTTCATTTTTAGGCAGCCAAGATTTTGCTGTGAATGTTTGTTTTCGTTTTCGGGCAGCCTATTTCGTTTTGGTGCATTCAAGACTTAACTTGTAGCAGTCTTAAATTAAGTCTTTGCAACCTTTTGACGGTTGACGCATTCAAATTAGCGAACATCTGTGCGCTTATAACGTATAACCATGCTTTTCGTTTCTTATTTGTTTATGGGCAATCGCTTTCATCGTTTGGTCATTTAAATTAGTAAGATTTTTTAATCATTTTTCCCCCTATTTTTCTCCGAGGTTCATTTCCCCCTCCCCCCAAATCTTGATGACTGTAAAATTTACAATGTTACAAATCAACTGATACGAGGGAAACAAGATGCAACGAAATAATGAATTGAAAGGGACTAAGATAATTTCTTTTTCACTGTTGATCTTTTCTACTTGTTTAAACGTTTGATCAAGTGGCTTTTTTACGTTGACGATTTCTTGACGTGTAAGACATCGGGACACGTATGTTTGGCAATGGTTGTACCTACAGTCGGGAACACTTCTCTTACGTTATTTCTTAAATGTTTTCTTGCGTATGTCTGACCAAACACTTACCATATTCACTGGGCCCATGCAAAGATTTCAATGCAAACCTTAAAAATACATCTTTGCGTCACACTCAACCTTATTTGCAAGTTTTATTTTCCATTTTGATGGGTGTTTTTGGTGCCTTCTCCGTTTTTATGCTAATGCAAAGTTTCATATTCATTAGAAAACACGGCTATTTCAGCACAAAAAGTTGCTAGAATGTTGGATATTTGGCTGTCGTAAACTTCTTTAATTTGGTGATTATATGATGTGTCAGTACATGGCAGTAAGCCAATTACCAACCCTTTCCCACAAATGTTTTCAATTAGCAAATTTTGGATGAATAATTTGAAAGAAAAACCCTAAACTGAACAGTGTCTTCCTGAAATGACATCACAGTAACAGCATTAGTCCGGAAAAACATGGAAATTTTTTAAATGTTTGAAGAAGTGGACATTTGCAAAAAAATTAATCCAAAAAGTGTTGTCAAATGTGTAGTTTTCTTACATTTCACAGAGTTGCGCAAAAAGAATTCATGAGAAAAATTCCTTGCACATACCCTTTAATTAAGAAAGAAAGTCAATGTACGGTTTGAAGTCATCAAATATGATTTACGCTAAGGAATACGGACACGTATTAAGTCTTAAAAGATGTTTGACAAAATGTGAAACATGTTTGCCTATTAATGAAAACGAATGCCCGATCAACCCCTTACTAATGGTTAAGACGAAATTGAATGAACAACGCGATACTTTTAATATTGTAACGTGCGTCGCCTAGTCGGTCCCTTGCCTCTCTGGCCCAGTCCCGATGGAGTTGAAGCACCTGCGGTTGGAGGCCACAGCACCAAGTGACGAACAGCACTCCCAAATCTGCTCCACCAGGGGAAAGCGCTAACTCAACTAGTGTTTGGGATTTGGGGATTGGGTGGATTAACCTGTGGTTTGGGTGGTTGACCGGTGGCTCTGGGTGGCTGACCGGTGGCTCAGGGTGGCTGACCAGTGGCTTTAGTGGCTCAAGTGGCTCAAGTGGCTCAAGTGGGAAGACTTACACCCTAATTAGTGACAATTAGACAATAAAACAGAGACAGGAGACTTCTTTGACTTCTTTAGTCCCACCAAGCGAAGAAGTGAGATTTATTCTCTCGAACTGTGCCTTTATAAGGCCAACATGGTCATACACATTCACATACAATAAATGCCCCTCATTAGTAAAGTACACAGGGTGCCTCAACCAATGAAAATGCAGTATTGCTCAGTAGATGACTTAAGCCACGCCCACTAACAGCGCTGGCCAATTAAATGCTGATGTTCTAGTATGAGTGACTGGGCACTAAAGAAAAGTCACTATACAGTTCATGTTAATGTATAAAACGTATAGTTGATGATTCATCACAATATGAATGCATCTTTGATAGGGACGAGTGATGCTAAAAGGCGATAGAATGCTTGGAAAGTGAAATTGAAGGATTCTTTTTGATTGTCGAATGCCGATCTGCATGATTTTTCAATCAATTTCAATCTAAATCGAATGAGCCAGGCGTTAAATTGAATGAAAACTTGTTGAAATTGGCCGGGAAAACCTATATTACTACTTAGTTCTTACTTTCCGAGGCGGACAATTTTCAGTGAAATTTCCTGTAGTTATTGTGGGGAAATGGATTATGAATATACATGTAGTACCTTTAAACTAAGATCTAAACTGCTGCTTTAAGGCGAATTGTTTACAGCGCGCACATCACCTCGGGTGCGGTAGTCGCCTTCCGCCAAACAAGAACTAGTTCTGGATCATCCTATGTTTGTAACCATTATTTGATGTATAATTCATCTTTTGGTGATAACCCTATGTGAATTGAGTTAAGACAACAATTTTGTAATAAGACTTAGTTGAAATCAAGGGATAATGTAGATTTACTCGCATGGAAATGGCCCATAGATACATAAGTTGTTAAGTAATACGGCCTCTTTCAGCGTCCCTAGAATGGCGTAAGAAAAAGGGCTCACGGGGTTTTCTTTCGTAGTCAACAAACAATAAAACCAAGACAGCAAGTTACAACCAAGAGTTGGCGTGTTATATTTTTTGGACAAGGCCTACTGCTCCCTGACCCGGGATTCACATCCCTCACCGTTGATTCAGCGCAAGCTGACAACACCAAGTTGTCCCCCATCGTGGGATTTACTACATTATCATCGCCAACTAATCAATTCAGTCCTGAAACAAAAGGTGTCTTTTCGTTTTCTTTTATGGAACGGCTGGGGTCCTAAACTTTACCTTTGGTTTGTCAAAGTTGAACGATTGGTCGTTTCGTACGTGTGTAAATACACATGCAGTAGTGTGGTATAAGCACTAACTATTAGCGCTCTAGTAATTACTTTAATATAGCTCTAGAAAGAACGGTGCACGTTACGAGTCGGAACCAAAATGGCTTCTAACGCGAAGTTGTCGTAACTCTCTATAATGATAACAACAGGTAATTTCACTGAAAATCGTTCGCCTAAGAAAGTATTTTTTATGGTATTCTTTATGGTACACCCCCTCTATACGGCTCTGGCCGCACGCGAATTTCTTATAGGATGGATGCTCCAAAGTCATGAATAATTTAATAGTTTCGATCGGTCCAGTATGTCTTGCAACGATTCAAAGGAAAACTGAATTATGCGTGACTAGACTTTGGCGCATCCCGCCTGTGGAAAAAATCACTGGCCGCACCACCTTATTAGCGCCCTTTAGAGATGGTGTTGTCCACTGCATTGGATATTATTTTGTAATTAAGGCCTATAATCTTGCATGAAAGAGCTCGCTGCAACAGTAAATTAGATTGACGAAAGATAAATATGATTGAAATTTTATGTTTGAAGTTTATGGCATAATGGAGAATTTAAATGGAAATAGCCTTGACGGACGCGTGGTAAATAAGCATAGGCCTATATGAATTATACAAATTTAGAACAAGGGTTGTTTGCTTAGCCGTGATCTTTCAGAATAGTGATATCGGTTGTGACGAGCATTAATGGTTTTGTCCCTGACGATTGCTTACTCAGGTCCGATCTGCAATTAAGTCTGTCTCTGACGGTGCCGCGTCCACAACTCATCAATCCCACTAGCTGACCTCTGCCACTGATGGAATTAGTGTCGCTAATTACTGTCGGGTGTGGAGCACTCTACAGAACAACACTGCTGCAGGGTTGACTTGAAATGGCCCAAGATGCGCTGGATTTGGCTCCCGTCCATTATTTGCCTAATTAATTCATTCAATATTTATACAAGGCTGACAATTGATATTTTTAAGCCGTCTTAAACTCATAAAATCAACTGTCAAGAGCGCAAGTAGCCGGGGGGGGGGGGGGGGTGTCACGTGCCCCCACAAATTCCCAGTGGGCCCCCAGGTGTCCCTAGGTCTACGCAGTAGACCATGGCGAAAGCCTTGGTCTATTACATTTTAACAGGTTCGCTGATTAATTATGCAAGACAACCAGTGGCGTCACCAGACTTTTCAGTCTGGGGGGCACAGGGGGGGGGGGGGGGCACCAGCATTTGATGGGGGGGGGGGGCACTTAGGTGGATACGGATCGCCGTCCTGGGGGAGGGGTCTAAGGGGAGGGGGTGCCCCCCTCCCCTTTGGAAAATTTTCGCATACGGAGGATGGGCTAGATGCAAAATGGTGCCACATTTGATGCTAAATTCGATCTGAAGATATCTCCAGAAATTGCTATTTTTGAGGTAATGATTTTAACAACGCGCAGAATTTTGCAGAGGATAGGGGGGCACCAGCATTTGATGGGGGGGGGGGCACTCGGGGGGGGGGGGCACTAGGTTTTCCAGGGGGGGCACGTGCCCCCCTGGCCCCCCCTTGGCGACGCCACTGAAGACAACTGCATTTGCACATCTAGATTTTGACCGATAAGCGGCGCTTTCTATATAGTGTCTTCGGTCATTCGCCGTTGTCGCGTCATAGACATCAATAAAAAACATACCCTAGACACCAACCTCGTCCCCAGTGCTCACTTTATTTCCAATCACGTTTCTAATAGAAAGCCATGGATAGGCAACTTTCTTCTCGTGTCCTGTTTCGATACCACAATTGGCTAGTATTGGATTCTTATCGTGTACTTGGTGCTATTATTCACAACGTGCAGAACGTGTTTTCGCGATCATATTCGTCCACGCCTCTCGAAAATACTAATTCCTATTCCCTTTCCAATTTGCTAATATTAATGTGAAATATGATACTGCATGTTGTTTCGATAAGATCAAAACAGTTAAATTAAAATAAAATCGTGTTTTCGTAACTCACGCCATGCTCGCCACGTAACGCACAGGCAGGCGCCAGACTATTCCTCATTTGCATACGTGTTCAAAAATCTTGCACATGCAAATGATCCAATACCAGGGTGAGAGAGCAGCTAGTGGTGGGCGCGTACTGCTCGACACCCTGGGGACGAGGTTGCCTAGACACAGCAAAAAAAACACGCCAGTTGTTGTATTACAAAAACCGCTGCATTCGAATGGACCAATCACGCGTTTAGCCCTGATTTGGGAATGAAACGATGTCACGATAGAATAAAGTCGACTCCGATTGGCCGAGGCGAAAATTGCATTAATCTGCATGCTTTGACTTAACACTTAGCTACGTGAATAACGGGTGATACTCAGACTAAAGTGCCCCCCCCCTCAAAAAATTTATTTAAAATCCGTTTTTGCCAAGGAGGTGTCTTTTTTAAAGCATTTGCTTGAGCTATTAAATATAAGCAGAATCCAGATGACCATAATTTGGACGCTTCTGAATTAACCACACGGCATTATGAAATGTTTATATTTAAATTGATAAGAAAAAAGCACCCTTAGAGGCCCTCTAAAGAGGTCCCCCTTTAGAATTTGCAGCACTTACGGTTTCCTGGAAATTGGGGGGAAATGTTGTTTGTTGGGTCGGGGGGGGGGGGGAGAGATGGTGCGGCAGTGGGCCCTCCACCTTTTCCGGCCGGAGGGGGGGGGGGCACTCTATGCGGATCCCAAAATATTTACTCTTACTAGGCCCTTTAAGATAAAATAAGTTATGTAGTCTACTGTCTCTGGAAATATCAGTCGAAAAAAAAAATCACTTTCAATCATCAGGAGGATAGTCATTGCAGTTATAAGCGGCAGAGCCGAGGCCCCGCGGGGGTAGGGGCGCAGGATGTAACATTACCCGAAAAGAACAACATAGGAAATGGCAATTGAAAACGGCCTAGTGCGGAATTTGAAACGGCCGGCCGGCACCGGCGGTACTTTGCCCACCCCCACACCGTCCTGCCCCGCCCCTAAACTTTCAAAACTGTTCTCCTGCCACTAGCGCTCTCAACTGTTCAATATATAGGGGGCCTATCATTTTTGTTAATGAATTACAATGTGACATTTCGTTATGTCCCTTTTTGTTATCATATTCCAACAATTGTTATGAACACCATAATAATTTAATTCTTCAGAAAAATACACGATATATATTCAAGTACATGTGGATAACTTTGATATTAATGAACGATATATTTTCAGAGTCTAATCTATACAATAAATGTAAGCGAAGTACCCTGGAGTACAATGTATGATCAGTTACAGCTTACATGTTTGTATTTAAACATATTTATGCTGTACTTAAACATATTTATGCTGTAATTTTTTAAATCTTTTTAATGTGTACAGCGCCTAAGAGCATATTATGGATCCGGGCGCTATATAAGTGTTAATTATTATTATTTATTATTATTATTTGCTGGTTATGGAAGACGGTACATTCCTGCACGTCTTATAGGGTTTTATGTTTTACCAAGCAGTAAGAAAGATGTTTTAAAAGAAATACAAATTTCAAAGGAGTTGATAGGCCTACAACAACTAAGTAGTTGTTAATATGATAAAAACGGTCCACCGAGTAGCTCGATTTCTCGCCTGCTGTGTTCTAGGTCTGCATCTTCGTGATCCAACTTCATTCCCCTGATAACATTTTAAAACGATGTTATCGATATTATCGATATCGATCTTTTAAGTCAAATTTTACTCGAAGCTATTCCGTGGATTTTTCTGTTATGTCGCGTAATAGACTTTGTGCGTAGCGGTCATCTTAGAGGGCATTTGTTTTGTGATCTTAATTCAGTAACAATGAATGCACAAAGGGTTCACTCCTGGATGTTTCATTAAAACAAAGCTATTGCCCTCTAAGATGGCTGCCATGCATAAGGTCTATTTCTGGTATTTGAAAAAAAATAGTTGGCAAATTCATTTAGGTTTAAAGGAGGGGAATTCAACCTTTTTCCACAATTGAACCTGATAGGCAAACACAAGTTAACCGTCCTTTTAGTGTTTACAAACTGCATGATACCACCAGTACTAGCACATGAACAACAAATATACATGTAATCTAAAACAAAATATGTTCAACAGCAAAGTTAGCACAAAGATCGTTGTATATGAAGAAAAAAAACATGACGCGTGAAATGAGTTTGGATCGCCTTAGTTCTCTGGATGAGGCGACGAATTACACAAACTGTAACTATATCGTTGTCGGAAGCGATTATTTACAATGTTTGTTTCCGGAGTACGCGTAGAGGTAAAATAACTATAATTTCCTTGGTACGCAACTATGTGATGCTTGTAATTCAAAATATTCTTTCCAGTGTGGGTATAGATTACTTTGATGATCGTTATATATGCAGAGCTTTAATTAACAAAAATAAGTTTATTAACAAGGTTGTGTACATAATTATTACAGAATTGGGTAAAGGTGGGACGCAGGGAGGGTATTCTCTCCAATTGCCAAACAGTGAACTTGGTGACTAGACGATCAAGAGTGAAGGTCACTCTAATTTTCGATTGAAATACTCTGAAACAGGAAAATCGATCTATTCGATTAAATGAATTTTACTGTAAAACGTCTGGTGAGATGAATGTCACTGTGAGTTTTCATTATTTGGGAAGAAGAGGGAGGGGCCGGGTAACGGATGGTGGAGCTCGTCCAGAACACATCATCGGTGAAGTAACAAATCTCAGTAGTTTTGGTATCTTGTTTAAAAAACCGGTCTTGTTCAGGGTTTAGTAGGTGGATTTTTCTCCATATGATGTCGATGGGTGCACTTTGGTGGCATTCCCATCAGAGACAAAAGCTGTGCGATTCTTGAGCTGTAACGAACCTCCACGAACCGTAGCCTTTTCGTTTGGCTGACCATCATCATCGCCCGCCTTCTTGAAGATAACTGCGTACAGCTTGGTCAGGTATATGCAAAACAAAGTGACGTAGCCGTCCATGATAGGGACTAGACTGACAGACACGGCTAAGGCCACAGCTGTCTCTGCGTTGAAGTACACAGGCAAAGCCGATAAGGACAGCACCAGTGTGGTGTATACACTAGCGGCGTAGAACTTCGCCTCGTTGTAGTTGCCAGGCACGTTGCGGGCCTTAAAGGCGTAAAAACAACAGGCTAGGGAGAGAAGGACGTTGTAGGAACTCGCAACTAGGAAACCAAGATCCAATCGGCAGAAATTCTCCAGGGTCCGGGGCTGGTTGGTAGTTGGCGTGGGGAACAACTTCCGGACCGAGGTCCACGTCGTAGGTATGGCTACGGCAGTAATAAGTATCAGCATTGCCTGCATGCCAAAGGTAAAATAACAAAGGATTAAAATTTAAAATTGCCCAGTTAGAACCCAAATTTCAAGGTTTATTGGAAACAAAACGGGAACAAGGCTGTATATGGTCTCAGTCAGTTCTCTTTTCTTATTCCAAATCACAAGTTTTATAGGCCTATATACACTAGACATCGTGTCCAAACTAATTTTGTTTCAATTTTGGAGTGTCGGCTTTGTCGCCCGCTGTCACACTCATCCTTACAAAATCGTATTATTGGTTAGATATACCATCACATTAACAAATAGAACATGACGCAGCAAAGCCCACCTTCATACACTTTTGGCACGACATCAACATTGAATTTCTGATACAATTTCAACAGGAATTTGTTAGACAACCGGAAATACCTGAGCTTTCGCGAACATATTTCGAGCGTCAACGAAACGTATTCAGCGAACTTTTGATATTTTCGGAAAAGCATGGGCTTTTCCGAAAACATCAAAAGTAGTTTCTCGTGCTATGGCGCCTACCTGACCTAAAATATTGAAAGACGTAGAATGTTTAGCTTCGGAAACCAGAATAAATCAGTGAGGACAACATGAAAGTATCATATTGGATATTCAAATACAGTTATTTGAGTGAATGCTGTTGTCAGTGTAATGTGGTATTTTTGATATTTAATTAAGATAAACACCACTGGATACTTTTGGATATTGTCATGTGATAAAAAAATATACGTCCATGATGACAAAAAGTACCGTACTAATTGTTCAAAGATGTGCCGCTGTTGCTGAGTAATCAAAATAATGTGTACTCAGTGAATTATTGTTCATCAGGACGACGTTCTTTTTGACCTTGAAATAGGTCATTGGAAAATGATTAAATCTTGATTATACCTCCCCCATCAATGGAAAAACATAACGAGCTTGGAAGACCCATGCACTTTTAAAGCTAGTAATGAGCCGTAAGAGATATTAATGGGTCCACTAATGAGCTTTTGCATACGTGATTAGGTTTTATCGACTTGGTACTTGTTGTTATGCCGCCCAAGGCTATGGCAGAATTGATAGTCAGGTTATCTTGAAATGACATCGCTAACAAGCATTTTACTGACAACGGGCAGCTTTTGAAACGACCTACGCATGTTGTCAATTTGTCTAAAAGCTGTTAATATATATAATTTATACCCATATATGTACATGACCACGAGAAACATAAATGTCCTATATTGTATCATATACTGCATATTGGAAGAATATTATCATGTGATGAAATATTTTTAATATACATCTGCCGTGTGTTGCATCAAACGTTGTTTTAAAAAATTGGATTTCTTTTTGCCGTTTTAGGGAACTTCAATATGATAGAAGCAAGCCTACACAGCTGTCCGGGAGATTGACTCAGAACGCAAGAAAATAAATTCAAGAATAGGCTGTATAAGTAGCGACGCGATGAAAATAAAAACTGTACCTCCGCCGATCGCACGGAAACTTGAAATATTGCCCACACAATTTGCACATTGTGTATGGAGTAGTGCTACATCACATTATGAATAGGCAAGCGTCATAAAGCTGCTCCGAGACATGGACGGTGAGAAATTAGTTGAGATAAGTATCCCGTGGTCACTTGAAGTGACAGTCAGTGAGTGATCGAGTCAGCGAGTCAGTCAGGTGGTCAGGCAAGCGCAAAGAGGACACTTGGCTGGCCCTCTGCGAGGCAACGCCCCCCCCCCCCCAAAAAAAAAACCACCCAAAACCTATTTGTACTAGAGGGACTTAAATATCGATAAAACCGATCAAATCTTAGAGAAACGTTACAGAACTTTGATGGCGCATTTTGATATTTTAATGAAATAAAAGGGTTATCGATTTTTCACTTCTGTTGTCCTCATTGTGTACAAAAGCTTCTTACAAAAGAGCAGTTAGTTGAAATAGGGCACAGGCTATGCCCTTTTATATCATTTAGATTTTGTTTTCAATTCAACTGATTCATGAAAACGACAACAGTTAAAAGTGAACATGTAATACCTGCACAATAATCACTGAATAGGCTCCTGCATGTTTTACAAAAAAATATTTGATTAGAATATCGCCATTTTTGGCAATTTTTTTTAATCCCACCCTCTCCTGATTTCCCTAAGTTTCCTAAGTCAGTTTTGAAAGCTAAATAGGATAAAACACAATTAAAAGCGGATAATATAGTAAAAAAACATGCAGTCATTTTCTGTGTATGTTCTTTATAAGTTTTCACAAGTGCAACCTTTTTTTCATTCAAATGAATTGGCCCTATATATATCGCATATCGCATTTTGAAAATACTCTTACCTGAACTGCAACCAGCAGGGCAACGATCAACAGCTGGGCTCGAGGTCCAGTGTATTTAGGAGATTTGGCAGACTTAGCGCTGCTCTCAAAGATCCTGTAGATACGGTTTACTTTGAGCAGGAGTGGAGCATACATCATGGTGAAGGCTAGGGCGTACAAGACCTGAGCTGTGCCGCAGACCAGGGGTCCTGGGGGATGGAGGAGAGGTAACACGGCCAGGTAACCCAAGACGAGACCTAAGATGTTGACGCAACTCAACTCTCTGCTGCTGGCTTTGATCAATGGATGGTGTCGGTATTTGATCATACCGATCGCAGATAGTGAGCAAAGAAGCAGGCCAAGACACACCAGAGAGACCAGCATAATGGAAGATGGATTTAACCAGGTGACCGTTACCGGGACAAGATCTACACATGCAGTTTGGTTATCATTGGGCCACTGTACTTGCTGGCACTTTATGCAATTGGTCCCATTGACGATTTCGTCGGAGTAACATGCTCGACAACCCCAGCAGCATCTCTTCGCCAGCGCCTCTTCCACATACCCCGGCCCACATTCCTCCTTACAGGTAGACCTGGGAGTCTTATCTCCCAAATCTCTGTTCCACTGAATCAAAGATTCATCAATGGTCAGTGGCGTAACGCTCATGAGCCTTCGCGTACGTGTGGACGAACCAGAGCTCCACGAACCAACCTCTACCATCCTGAACGTACCGTCAATCTCGTGCATGTTTTTGATGATAAAATGACCTGAAACGGATCTAATGTCTTCACTGAATCTAAATTCACCCCTCGTTCCTGGAAAAGAAACAACCCGCAGCATTCCTGCAAAAACGGTTTCGGCGCCATGACTTGTGAGACAATTCGATATCATGCCACTGCAGTTCATACGGCGTATTGTCTCATCCAGAGCATAAGCCAACGCATAAACTGCGTCCATAGTCGGAGCTAGGGTCGGTATTGTTTTACTGAATCCTTCTGTGCTTGATGACATGCATTTGTCTAAATCCACACAGAACTCTTTGAACCATGGGTTTTCGGTGTTTCCATTTGTCAGGGAACGGAAGTACCGCTCGAACCCGTTTAGTTCTGGGGTGTCATACTCGATGAATAGACTGCCTTGCGCAAGGCGACTCTGCAAGATCTGAACATTTTCCGACGCAGTACTCACGATCCATGTAAGGTTCATAGGCGGGTCTGCCTCCAGAGCAGCTGAAAACACAGCATTAACAGTTACCGCAGACGAGGCCAACAGCACAACGACTTTCGCATATTTATTATTTTGCAACAGGTTGACCATTGTGTTTAATTCCTTCTCCGTAGGAACCTCACTGACCATTACATTTATGTGCATACACACATGCCGAACTACGGCTGCGTTCTTAAGGTCCTCCATCATGTCAAGCGTATCATAGCCTGCTGCATATACCAAGGCTACATATTGCCACTCGAAGTAATCTAGTATGTCCAGGATGACTTTATTCTTATACTCGTCAAAGGCAATGGTGCTGAAGTAGTACGGAAACGCCTCCCCATCCAAGAGCTCTTGGCCCGTGGCGCCATAAGAGACTAGCGGCCTCTCAAACAGCCCTGCTGTGCTTGAAACTGTCTCACTAGAGGATGTTCTCCCCGTGCCCACCAGACCCACAACACATTGGTCTTTGTTCCCAGACGTCATTCCTGGGATCTTACAGCTTGCTCCCTCAATGACCGCCCGGGCACCCATCAGGAGGGACAGCGATCCCCACATAGCATACTCATCCCTAGAGCAATCATCATGGATCATGAACCCCAGGGTGACATTAGGAAGGATAGTGTCATTGTCGTTGATTGTCTTCACCGCATAGACCATGGCCTCAACGACCTGCAAAGAACTGATAGGTAGACGTGTCTTACATCCTTGAGGTACACCTCTCTCCTTCCCCTCAGGTTCATCATCTGCATGGAGTGAGAATACGCCACCGATATACACATCTCCCGTTTGGGTATAAATGGAGCAGACTTCGGGGGGTAAGTGAGCCCCAAAGGTAAATTGAATGCAGACAGCAAGAAGAACCAAACCGCTACGCCCCATCGTGGTACTATCGACTAATCCACAGCAGTTGGCGAATTGAAATGAAGTCCATCCATAGAGGCGTATGTTCCGTGTAGTTAGTTAAGTGTTTGCAAATTCAATTTACCGTGACTAAATGGATGAAATAGGTCGGTTGGTCAAACCACAGCGGTAGATACGATCAATTTTGTTATCTTTTTGCCCACGCGTGCCTTCATTTGACAAAAAGCAAGACCTCTCGCATTCGTCGTCACTGTGTAATGAAAACAATGTGTGACAATAATCAGACAGATGTATTGTTCGGCTGATGTAATGAATCTTGCAGCTGAGAGTTGCTACTCGATCGCCATGGCAACAGTGTGGGACAACAAATGGGAGGCGGACGGGGCGGGGACGGGGCACTGTGAGTGTACAACTGGAAAGATGCATACTACTACTATACTACACATTACGTAGGCGTGCATTATGGTACGTATACCAGTAGCTGTGATTTTGAAGTCCAGTACATTTGTCGATCTTTTTTAAGTCTCTGTCTGGTAATAAAAACACAGTCTTTATAGGCTAGTTCCTAAATAAATTCTCCGTCATGGACATGAAGATCATTGAAGTGCAAAGACTAACCTTTACAAAAAAAAAAAAGAGAGAGAGAAAAAAGAAGAGTTAAAAAAATCATTGTGACGATTTAATTGCAATTGGTACCGTGAAAAATGAAGAGACATTACATAAAAGATACCTCCCTTTAAATGACCGAGTGATATACAATACTTGTGACATTTTACGTGAGTAGCCTACATCTTCGTGAATTGTGAAGTGACATTCCACATATCTGGGATTAATCGGAATCCGGGCTCGGCAAATTGCACCAACTGCCTGCGTGTATATGGTATGCTCACTACACGCGTTTAAATCTTGACGATTTTGTTTTGAAGAATGGAATTTAGAAACCGTGCCATAT
This sequence comes from Patiria miniata, assembly GCF_015706575.1. Lineage (NCBI taxonomy): Eukaryota > Metazoa > Echinodermata > Asteroidea > Valvatida > Asterinidae > Patiria > Patiria miniata. The sequence continues at coordinate 10,855,579 of NW_024037063.1, forward strand.
TCATTCAAACCCGCGCAGCGCAAGATTGTTTATTCTGAAAATGCAGTCATAAATGCCAGAGCACGTATATTGTTTGATTTACCATGGAGCTGTGTTCCTAGCTCCATGGTTTTACATAACGTACGCTGGTAGGATAAGACCACGTGCTTTTGATTGCCTCCAAATTTCCACCTCGTGTCAGTCTTCAAAGGCGTTGCAAGACTTGGACCGTGTCTTAATCATTAAGCGGGTATTACAAGATATCTCAAGGTGTAAGTCAATAATCTGCTGATTTGTCAGATCTGTGTTCCGTTTATAAGTGCATTTTAATCCTTCCTTTTTTTAGAGAGAGAGAATGGTCCGAACCCGACCGTCGTCACATTACCACGCCCACTTAACCACACCAATGCGTATATCGGATCGTATCTGATGGAGGGTGCACAACCGTCCTAGCGTGGTACGTTAGACTGCAGCATGACATACCGTATCTTGTATCCATTTCTTATTGTTCTTCGGAATTTTTTTTACCAGTAAATTGTAGTGTATCCATCCCACGTACATATTATGATTCTGCATTCATTTAACAGATTACACGATCAATAATGGTTCGCAAATATTGAATGCTTTTCGACACCGGTACCACTTATAATTTAAACGAGACTTTTCAATTACATCGAAGAGTTCATGCAATACCTGAACATGGTGTTGCTGCTCTACAATTCTGTTTTACAAGTGATTATCGGACATGGCATTAATTTAAAAACAAAACCCGCGGTTTCAAGTTAAAATTCTGTCGATATAGTGCCTTTCGAGAGCAGTTACTGATTTCAAAATACTTTAATGCATTGAATGGTCTTAAAATAGGAAAACAACGAACGAATAAACTATTTTAATCACAGTTAGTTTATTCTTGTGGCGTACAATATGCTTTCCGAATCAAATATGTGTTTATATACTGGTATACACACTGTCATTCGGTGTGCGTATTGAATTTGCAAAACGGTGCTCTCACCACGGCCAAAACTTCACCTGCTTGATTACATGATGTGTACTTTTGTATATCTCTTGGGGTTGCTAAGGAATATCACATTGTCGGTAAATGTGATAGGGGCGGATCCAGGTATTTGTGGAGGGGGTGTTTCATCAGCAAATCAATGATGAAATGTACACAGGGTTTTTGGGGGTCCGGACACTGACTTTGCTTCGTAAAATCAATACGGGGGGGGGGGGGGGGGGGGGGCTCGTACCATACTTTCCTTAGGGGCACTTTTTAAATGTGACAATTATTAACATGTTATTATACAAATAACGAATGTTTGTGAGTGCGATGGTAAGAATAATTTCATGAGGTGACAGATTGAATGTTCTATTCCACGAGGCGAAGCCGAGTGGAATAGAACATTCAATCTGTCACCTCATGAAATTATTCTTTCCATCGCACGAACGTAAAACATTCGTTATTTTGTTTTATACAACACCTGAATAAATTTTCGTCATTTGATTGGTAAATTATAAACTACAATTTATTTTGATTTTAAAGATGTTGAACTACCCCTTCCCGAAAATGTTTGAACCCAACGCTGTAGCGCTGGCTCTTTGGAACAATACGCGCTACGCTGAACGCGCACACCAGCATGCATTTTGCACGCAAATACCGCGTCATGGAACAAGCGCAAAGTGAAACGGTATAACGCATGGGTATAACGCATGGTCGCACCGTGCATTATACCGAATAATAATATGTCACGTGATCTACAATTCACCAATCAGATGACGGGGATTTATTCAGGTGTTGTATAATACAGGATAGCGTACAAATCAATACCCCCGTAACCCAGCAGACTCTGTCTGTATTTTGTGCACAGGCGTATATTAATACCAGTAGGCCTATAATTGCTTTTTTTTGGGAGGTGTCAGAGCTGGGGGGGGGGGGGGGGGGTGCATTATTTGTTATTAATTTCGAGGGGGGGGGGGGAGGGGCTCGTACCATACTTTCAATAGGTGCACGATTATTAACAGTTTATTACAGGATAATGTACAAATACCTCTGTAACGTAGCAGGTATTGTCTGTATTTTGTGCACAGGCTTATATGAATACCAGTATAATTGTTTTTGGGGTTTGACCCCCTGGATCCGCGCCTGATTAAAGCCAGAGTCCATCATTTGTAGCTATCCCAAAAGTAACTGGCGTAATTATTGTTGAAAACATACTTGGTTGAAAGATACATGTAGTAAGGGGACTAAACTCCCTGTGGAATTATTCTTTCTGGCAAGCTGTCATTTTGAAGAAATCAACAAAAGAAGGCCTTTCCAAAGGTGCGTCTTAAAGACATAGGCCTAGTCCATCATTTGTAATTTGTGCATTCTGTTCGTTTGAAGCAACAAAAGTGTTTAAAATCTAATGAAGGATACTGAACAACTAACCTTGAGGTTTTCCCCACCCGTTCTTATATGAACAATAAACTGGCAGAGGAACAAGAGATAAACTTTAGGGTATTGATTTGATCTGGGTCGAAGTTGAGTTGTGTTTTTTTTATTTTCAACTTGTTTTAAATTACTCCCCCAAGCTTCGTAGGAAATCACACCTCTGCCTTGTTTTCCCCTATTTATCCCGTTGAAAAGTAATTCACTTCACGTTAAACATTAACAATCATAAATTCACAAAAAATGTCTTTATTGACAGGTTGCCTAAAAATGACACTTACAAATTCAAGATTTGCTTTAAATCATATTGAGATCATATTTAAGATAAAACGACTCTCACGGCGTAAATTGGAATATCGGAAAATTAGCAAACTCTTGTCTGATATATAGGTTTTCTCGGTCAATTTCGGCAAATGTGCAGCCAATTTAATTTTCGTGCGTTCGAATTGAAGCTATTTTGCCTCTCCAGTTGTTACTGCGTTTCAAATTCAGAATTCGGCCATTCAATTTGGTTTTGAGGCATTCAAATTCCTTTAGCACTGTGTTCAATTTAGCATATCGTCATTCTTTTTCGTGACACACAATCATCATTCAATTTAGCAAAGCTGGTTCGACTGGAGATTTTACTGATTTAATTTTTTTCAATTTCGTAGAGAGGCAATCAATTTCGCTTAAAGAGAATTCAAATAAGTACGACTAAAGAAATACGAATAAACAGATAAACTGTACTAGGCAACTGTTTCGTATCTTCACTTTAATTCAGGCAAACCTTGTTTTCTTTATTTATGCTTCCAGTAGACTTTACATGGGGCCAATGAGGTTTTTTGTTCTTCTTTGTTTTCTTCTTCATTTTTTTTTTTTGGGGGGGGGGATCTTTATTGGTTAACTGACCAAGACCTAATTTTGTATTGTGTTTGAATGGGGTATTTCTTTATGTTTTTCCTGTTTTTTTTATTGTTTATGTTGTTTCTTCCTCAACCATCAATCTGTTGGCGTGCCAGACATCTTGGCATATATATGTTTGGGTATGGTTGTACCACTGCATGCACTTCACTTGGGTGATGACATCAACGCTCTGGATGGCTGCTTGTTGAAGGAGATCGCACCTCCACTGCTGCATGTTCATTCCTGCTTGCTGGGCAGCCTGTCTGTCTCCGACACGTTGTTGCCACTCAGGTAACCCAAGGATGCCTTGAATGCAGAGTGTGCCATCTCCGTGCTGTTCAGGAATGGGGAGTAGGGAGGGAGGCGCTTCAGCTGGATCATTGGGTTGGCACCTTCAGGGAGTTGGGCTCGCACGTGAGGCCTCGCATTGTCGTATATGAGGTAAATGGGTTCGTCGTCTGGGAAAACTGCATCACACTCTTGAATTGTGTCCGCAAGAAACTCCTCGAATCTCTCTCGCGTCACAGTTTCGAATGCGATTCGGTGGTGCACCAAGCCTACTTCACTAGAAACAGCGAAGGTGACATTGCAATTTCTCCCTCGTTGTCTGTCGACGACTCGTCTTGCAGCGATCCCTCGTGGAGCTCTACCCTGGGAGCGTCGAGTCCAGACGTTATAACCTGTCTCGTCAATGAAGACTAGATGCGCCAGAACACCATGCTGCAGGAACCACTCACCATACTGGACGCGTTGATCAAGAACTTCAGGGGAATTTCTTGCATCAGGGACGTCCTCCACTAGTTTCAGTGTAATCATCATCCCATCCAAGGCCCTGGCTATGGTGGCAGTAGAAACCTGGGGCTTCTCTGGCAGATGCTCACTCAAACTAGCCTTCGTTTGTTGAAGTGTCAAGACGGGATTAGCGTCAAGGATGCCTTGCAGATGGTTTCGCATGTCATCATCCATCTTGCTGTGGGTTGCTCCTCCTCTTGCCAGCGTCTCTCGCCTTCCAGTCCTCAAATATGTTGCAACAATTGATCTGGCTGTGGACTTGTTGATGTTCAAATTGACCGCAAGCTGAAGGTAGTCTTGCTCGTTTCCCTCGAAGGCCTCAATCAACCTTTCTCGATCTACCTGGGCCACTCTAGCGTAGCGACCACAAGCTGCCATTTCTAGAAATATGCGTGTAAAACTGTAGCGAAAGCTCGTCTTCGAAGTACATCGGCAAAGTGACTTAAGTGCCAAAAAGTGAACCGTATTTATGCCTTCAACATTCTTAAGGAAACAAAAATTTAACAAAGCGTTTTTTAGATTGCACAAATTCCAGAAATGACTGCCCAAAAATGAATTTGAATGACTAAACACACGCCTCAAAAAGCTCCTGCGAATTTGAATGATGCTTTGTTGAATTGTTAAATTGCATGATTATTTTGTTAAATCGAATGACGCAACAGTACATTTGACTGGTCATAAAACGAAATCGAATGACCCTTTTCAGTAGCATTTGATTTCGCGCGAAATAGAATAGCGTAGAGGTTAAATTGGATGCTCATTTGCCGAAATTGACCGAGAAAACCTATATTACGAGAAATGATTTGATAAAAGCTCTTATTGCCAACATTAAATATGGGGCACTGAAGACAAAGACAAATTTTTGTTAATTTCAAGATTTTAAATGGGGAGCGCCGGGGGGGGGGGGGGGACATTTGTTGCAGGACATTATATTCTTTAACATTTCGTTCGGAAAAGAAAAATCGAAATTTTGAAAAAGCGCGTATATAATACCAACAATAACCTTTCAAATTCCCAAAACTATACAATCATGCGTTGCATGTTCGTCAAGCTTAACAGCTTCTCCATAGATGATAATACCCAAACGCTTTGCATCAAAGCAACAATACCTTTTCAATGAAAACAACTCTAATTACATCATTAATCATCCGTCTTTGTGCCGCTTCATGTGTGGAAAGGAAATAGACGAGCAGACGTTTTGCATTTTTTTATGAACATCAACAAAAGAGACACAACCATTAGTTGCCTCTGCACGCTGCATTTTGATCCAATTTTCAGTCTCGGTGTCGTCAGGTATTAGTTTCTAGGAATGCTATTTAATAATTAAGAAATATCAAGTCCGTTTGCGAAAACAATTTACGTTTCAAAATGTACCACAAACGTATTGACACTCAACTTTCCTTTAGTTCTACTTTTGTCTTTGTGTGTGTTTACTCGACTAAACCACAGATGTCCCCGGTTCGATGCCCCATGGGTTTGTAAGCTGGATAAACACAATCTACAAAGAAATAAATTTCGTCGAATTTTTGGTTTGTTGTTTTATATTTTGATAACATCATAATGATGTAAATAATAGTTGATGGCTTATTTTGAGGTAAAATTAAATGTTCTTGTGGCAATAAAAAAGACAGGTCAAGCCTAGCCAAGCTTTTCCCAAATCATAAAAAAATTATATTCAACTGGTGCCGAATGGTTATTCAATTGAGGCCTTTGCATGCATCTGTGTACACAAAAGCCCATTCGCGTGACGTTACGGGGTAATCCTGTACAATAGTACTGCCCAGCGCCCCTACTCCGACATCCCGAGATATTATACTGGTATTATACGCCTTTCCCCAAAATACGGACAGTATCATTAACTTATTAATCGGGAAATTGTTTAGGTTCTTGGGAATTTGAAGTACATGTTTGACAAAATTTCATTCTTCCCGAGGGATTTTCTCAGCCTTAACGATTTAGGTCGATTTGTGATCTACAATCGCTTGTAATTTCATACTTGATGACATCAGAATAACGTCACGGTAATATTGAGGCCGATGTCTCATTCAAAAGTGAACAACTTCCATATTGCTAGGAACAGAACTTTATCATAATGTGATGATCACAGTGTGATTTTAGTGTGCCAAGGCTAAACATAAAGTTAATGTCCTTTATAAAACATTGATTTAGTGTTGACAATAAGAGTTTTTATAGTGATATCTTTATCAAAGCATTTCTCGTAATATATCAGACAAGAGTTTTGCTAAATTTCCGATATTCCAATTTAAGCCATGAGAGTCGTTTCATCTTAAATATGATCTCAATATGATTAAAAGCAAATCTTGAATTTGTTAGTGTCATTTAAGAAAGCAACAAGTTTTATGCAACCTGTCAATAAAGACATTTTTGTGAATTTATGATTGTTAATGTTTAACGTGAAGTGAATTACTTTTCAACGGGATAAATAGGGGAAAACAAGGCAGAGGTGTGATTTCCTACGAAGCTTGGGGGAGTAATTTAAAACAAGATGAAAGTAAAAAAAACCACAAATTAACTTCGACCCAGATCAAATCAATACCCTACAGATTATCTCTTGTTCCTCTGCCAGTTTATTGTTCATATAAGAACGGGTGGGGAAAACCTCAAATGCACCGACGAACAAGAAAGAATCCACGACAGTGCTTCAACAACGGGATATCCATGCAGAACGAAGTTTTTGCATGTCATCATCTCCTCATCGTAAGTCGACTTGGTGAGATAATTTATCTCGACAAGTTGTCATCTCGACTTCAGGAAGTCGACTTAGCGAGATATTTCATCTGGACAAGTCGTCATCTCGACTTCGAGAAGTCAACTTGGCGAGATAATACATCTGGACAAGTCGTCATCTCGACTTCGGAAAGTCGACTTGACGAGATAATACATCTGGACAAGTCGTCATGTCGACTTATGGAAGTCGACTTGGAGAGATAATGCATCTGGACAAGTTACCAAGTCGACTTCGGTAAGTCGACTGGGCGATACAATTATGTGATTAAGTCGCCTTACTCTCGCCGATATGTCAACATGACGTGATAAATTATCTGATTAAATAAAGAAGTGGATGGCACTCATGGAGCGCCGTAGAATTCAGGCCCAATTCAAAACATGATTCTGCAACTTTTGATTTGAAATTGAGGTCCTAGAGTGTTGTTTTTCACGAAATAAACAGCTGCAGCTGAGCTGAAACTTTATCAGGTTAGTTGTTTAGCACCCTTCTTTAGATTTCGAGCACTTGTTTTGTTGCTTCAAACGAACAAAATACACACATTACAAAAAATGATGGACTATCCTTTAAATCACATACACTACACAGCAACACTCAGAGATGTACTTTGAAGGTTTGTGTATGTCTGCGGTGCGCTAGCGTCTAGCTATCAAATAGATAAAATGAAATTTTATAAGATATAACTCTTCCCCAGGACATCATAGCCAACCCTCAAATATGCCATTGATGAGTTCATGAACAGACACAGATACCATGCACACAGAGACACACTCAACACAAAATCTTCAAAAATAAAACCTTTAATAATTCATAAATTATCAGTGACAAATTTACAAAACAATTACACGATTTTGTTCGAATTCTACAACAAAAGTTAAATTGGAATGCAAAGTACTGTTGGAAAATTATTGGTTAATAGTATTTCAGTCCGGATACATGATTTAGTGATATGCTGCATGAGCTGGCTAAATAATATAAAAAAAAAACACCTTCGAAATTTCAAATGACACCTGACATTTTACGAGAAACTTAAAACGTGCATGCAAATGATTATGAATGCTAAACAGCCTTGAGGCCCGACATTTACTGAGCACCAATTTCTTGTTCAGCAAACAGCAGCTAAATTTTAAAGAAGTTCTAGCTCTCAACGCCTCTGGTAAAACTTGTTTAGGCATCGTTTTCTGCTACATATGGAATTAGCATCAGGCATTGTGAATTGTCGGTTTTTAAAGGGAATATACATGTACAGCATTTGCAAACATCAGAAAAAAAACCTACCAAACTTTTACAAAATACCTTGCTAGGATGTTGGTAAATAAAAGTCTAAAGCATCCTGTAAAATTATGGCACCTGGTGTGAAGTTATTTTCAAGAAAAGTGGTATTTTGTATAAATTTCCAACGGTGGTCGGCCGACCACCGTTGGAAAAACCTAACTATTTTTCAACTACTGCTCCAAATTTACCATTTTTTTTCAGTCCAAATTTTGTTTGCTGTTGGTTACATGTTCATGAACGGGTGCAGGCCAGCTAGACTGGTACCCTTACCTTACAATTTTCCGGCATCTATAAACTGATTCACTTCATCTTTAGTGGAGTCAGGGAACCAGACTACTTGAACATTTTTGTCAATGTAACAATATTTTATCTATTATACTAACCCCTCAAATAATTCATTTCTGTAAATGACAGCAAAAGCGAATGATGTACATTCCCTTTAACATCAATACAGGCATTTTCATAATAAAAGTGTTCAAACCACAGAGCTATATTAAATTACTAGAGCGCCGAGTCAATGTACAAAGTGATGCCTGCTTGATCCGTGTTTGTGCACAAACCTATGGAAAACTTTTGTACGGCTATTTGCATACATCTGCTTTGAATTCTATGCGGTGCGTTGTCGAAAGCAATACACCGAAACGCACAATAAGTAAATGAGTATTTTATTTTGCTCTTCGGAACAGCGAAAACACAAATACGTGTAACCGCTGCAGATGATATCTTTGCCGTGCCGTTTTTAACCATTGTGACGCACAGTTGTTTGCGTATGTTGTGCTTGCGCGTTGCTTTTAGAGTACACTTTCAAATTTCACTCCATCTAAATTTGGTATGTTCTACAAACATGCACACGGAAGGATTCAAAGTATCTCTGCGCGTAAGAATGAGGAGTTAGCGCTTTTGTAATTTATTATACATAATGTAGCTCTGTGAGAAAACAAAACACAAACCAGAACGCTGAATAGCTGTTATATTACAGGCTACTACTGAACTAATTTATCCTATTTAATTCCCCAATTCTCTGTTGAATTTTTACATATGTTGCATAACAAGTACATGTAGACAAAAGTACTTTGTAACACAAACTTGGCCGTATGTACATGTTTAAGTTTCATTTGATTAAACAAACACACACACACCAAAACCAAGATTTGTGTCCTTCATTATGGAGAAGCCATACAGTCATAGGCCTGCTTTACAAATACACCAACATGAAATCCTACACTCCCAGTAACATTGTAATTGCAAGGATAATCTGTTAATTGGAGGTGGAGAAGGCTACAATGAATGAGGGATGGCAATGAAATGTTGGAGTGGCCCTTATTATTGATCCTGCACAACTAGACACAAACGGCAATATGCCCTGCTTCGAAATCGATGGTACTTGTCGGTTATGCAGCAATTAGTATCTGTCTACAGGTAACAATATGAAAGCATACCAACTACCAAGGTGAGTCATTTCACTTTGATTGCTCCCATTACAGTGGAATGCCGCTATAACAAACATCGCAGTCTCATTACATACAGTGGAACACCGCTATAACGAACATCGCCGAATCCACAGAAATTGTTCGTAATAGCGATCGTTTGGTATAGCGACTTTAAGCTGCTGGTACTCACTTTTCAATAAATAGCGCCTTCTGAACTTCACCCTGCACACCCTGGTAGTTACTGAAAGACGACTTTAAACACGTGCCGACTATTAAATCATGTTAATTTATTTTAACACAGGTTTTTTTTAGCTTACTACCTACAGCAACGGGTGGCTTTCCCCTTCTATTCCTTGGGGAAATTTTGACAATTTCCAATACGTTTTGTACACCAAAATCAGGAGCCAAAGACTATGTTCAGTAAAGCTGAATGTTCGGTATATCAAGGTTCCACTGTAGTAGGCTACACACTGCCCAATTAATATACAATACTCAGTCACCTTGCATATGGAGATCATACTAAATACAAGTGTATTCACTAATTTATTGTTCATAAAATTAAATTGGAAAACATGACTTGTCATGACAATGAGCCATTTTGGGCTTACATTACTTGTACTGTTGTAATACAAACTGTTGCAATACAAACATGTATTCATTGAAACCCATGGATAACACATGCACATGATGCTTCTGTGCCCAAGAATTGTACATATAACGTGGAAGACAGGGATAAAATAGCTGGACCAAGTAATTCTTGGTTAATTCCTACATTTTTTCTTAGGATCATCTGGTGCTCAAACTTGTATTATGCATAAGTAAATGTACAGCGCTCAACCATGAGAGAAATGGGAAAGAAAAATATCAAAACATGATGCACAAGAATGAAACTGAACTGCAGAAGACTAAAAAGTAAATCAGTTAAAAAAAAACCCACTCTGTAGGTTAGCAGGAAGATATACTAATCACCTACAAGTAAAGATATTGTTTGTGAGACAAACTGTACAGTTTGTACATGAGTTGCAACAAAGGGATGATGAGGGTTTACAGGCAACACTGTTTAATTACCAGATTATGTAGATGAAGACTGAAATGAATCAAATTTCACTTGAATGGAAACTGTTCTATTGTTATATGCTATTCAAGCACATATTTAATGTTTCACTGTTCAGTAAGAAAAGGTAGTGGGGAAATTAAGACATATTACTGCGAATTTGACCAAACTTAAGCAGATCAAAATTACTGGTGATGGAACAACTGTGGTTTTTGCAGATTAAACCTTTTGTGGGTTATCATGCATATCGTTTTATTTGAAATTTGTTTTGAATTACATTCCTTTATCCATTGATGTACATGTTATCACAGGAGACAGTCAGGCTTCAGGAGACAGAGGCCCTTCTATCTCCACCGGAAAGAAATCAAAAGCAGAAAAACAAGGTCCGTACCATGATTTCTGATTTAAATGTGCAATTGCGGAAAGTGCAAGTTTGCAGGGCTGCTGAAAGAACAAGCTATATGTCACTGATGTCAAGTTGAAGATGTAGTTGAGCAACACAAGTGTGAACATATTTCATAATTTAATACTGTTTCAATAATTTCAGAGTTTCTTCTCAATGATGGGTGGAAGCAGAGTCTACCAGAGGTTGACCATCAAAGGGTATCACAGGCACTCTTCAGGCTATCTAAGAAGGGAAAAGCTGAAGTAGACTACAGCAAAGTCAACCGCTTGTACCCTCCCCAGCCAAGCCTCATCCATGGTCAGCCACCAAGGGCTACGCAGCTCCTAAGAAACCTGCTCCTTTGGATGCCACAGAGGTTGTGGGCACTGAGGCTCAACTGCCCCACCGACACCTGCAGTGACCGGGAACTCCACTCAGCTGGCATGTACCTTCACGTGTGCCAGGTTGTAGATCCTACAACCTACAACAAATTAAATTTCAATAATAAAATCAAGACTGACACATTATTTTTACTTTCAGATTTTGTGTTTTGAATATGAGGAACAAGTCAACTTTTGTTCCTGAAACATTGATTGGGATTTTTGTATGTTTTCCTTTGCAAGGTCTCGTTCATTCATCCAACTGGGAAAACGTCCATGTTTCATTGTACTCAATGGGTATTCATCAGTTTGTAGAATGGTATTGGTGGACCGCTGAATAAACCTGGAACTTGAAAATACACACGGGGCAAGACAAGAGCGATACACTGGCAAATACAAAAATCGTACTTGACTTGAACGCAGATCTTCTCGGCAAGGGGTACACTGTTTTTCTTGACAACTGGTTTAGCAGCCATTCTCTGTCCAGAAGACCAACGTCGTCTGGACAGTCAGGAAAAATCACAAGGACATGCCCAAGGACTTGTGGGACTTGCAACTGAGTAAGAATGAAGTGGCATATTGCTCTTCGGACAAAGGCTTGCTTGCCTTGGCTTGGAAAGACAAGAAGGATGTCGGCATGCTATCTACGATGCACACAGCCACAATGGGGGACTCCAGGACGCTCGACTGGGACAACAAGCCCATCGAGAACCCCAGTGCATCATGTCTACAACGCAGGCATGAAGGGTGTGGACATGGCAGACCAACTTGCCTCATCTCACCACTCAGCCAGGAAGTTTATCAAGTGGTACAAGAAACTCTTCTTTTACCTGCCAGATGTCTGCCTATTGTGAACTCTCATCTTGTGTCCAAAGAACATAGTGGCCAAATATTCAAATCCCATACACCAAATATCCCTGCATATCGATCTAGAGGTAGACCACCCCGTCTTCCAGGTAGACAATTTTCAGAAGAATGGTATTTTATAGAATTGATAAAAAAAAGTCCAAAAGTATGGGGTAAATACTAGCGGGTACAAATATTCTAAAAGAAAACGGGCATAAACTATGCAACAAAAATAACTATGTGTAATTCTAAAAGATTAGAAGCTAAACCATAGTAATTTCTTTCTGGGTAGGAACATATACCAAGCCCACTGTGTACAGTATATTTACATATAGGCCTACATCCAAGTAAAATAGCGTGCAATCCAGCACCGCAATCCAGCACCGCGGCCCGGCCGGGTGCACTGTGTGTGAACTGGCGCATACCGCAGACACTTCCTGGTTGTGACCGCTGCATGCATCCTCCATACACTGCATTTAATACCGGTGCTCCAGCAAGTGGTCAATAAAACTGTCTCACTCAAGATAACTGTTAGAAAATAAGATGTAATTGTCATGTTAAAGTGATGATCCTCAAGTTGCCAAAGTTGAGATGTTTGTTTCTAGGTTGATTAGATTGTGCTTCATGTAATTAGAAAATGGGTAGATGAACAAGCACTTTTGGACAATGTAGAATTACATCAGTAACTTAGAATGCACAGGTAAAAACTGTGTTCAGAAAAATATGCTCATGCTCTTAGAACCATTGGAGTACTTCTGTAGGGTTTTTCCCACTTTGCAATTTTGTATGTAATTTTTTTGCCTCTGACAGACGTGTTTGTACTCAAATCAAACGCCACCAAAGTATCCTGACTTTGGTGGCACATACAACAATCCAGAATGCATCACAAGAACATGCACCAAATGTGGTGTTAAAGGGCTTGAGGATTCGCTCGGTCACTTGGCAAGTCTCACCCGCAAAGTTCAGTGGAAGCGGTGTGAAATGGTTAACTCCATTTGCCACACTAAAAAGCTACCAAAGAAGTGAAGAAAAGGTCCCTTGAACTGAAATCAGGCACTGTAAAGGGACTGATTGATGAACTGAAGGTAGAAATTCATCCACATGCTGAGCACCTGTTCAATAAGGACTGGCAGCATAGACAGGAGAGTGAGCTGAGAGCAAAGCTGCATGATGATGAAGTTTTAGGGCTGTTCTTCGATTTGAACTTTTACACATTTCTGAAAATTTATAAGTTTTATTAAAATAAAAACAATGATTTAAACAAATTTAATCATTTTGAATTTTTAGTACATATGTCACAGGTTGGCCCCCAAATAAATGGAACTACCCGTATAGAGTCGGTCACTAGGCCATGGCCATCAGAGAATGGCCATAGAAATGATGCCTCATTCATCAACACAGGCACCAAGATTTGCTAGTCTTCCGGAAACCTCTCCTTCCGGAAACCTCTCCTAAAGAAAGTCATGAATCCTGTAAACGTGTGACGCAAGCGCAGTGTTTAACCTTTGTTGAAATTTTGGAAGCCGAGGTCCAAAAACAGGAAAAGAACAAGAGAACAAGAAAGAAAGCGGCCAGAAAAGCAGAGAGAGAAAGTGAGAGGCGAGGAAAGGACATGACAATGCAATAAAAACAAGTCCAGAAACTCCTAAAGCGAACCTGAGGAAAGGAAAAACAAAGATAAACACTCAAGTGCTGTCTACCCTCATATTTTCAATCTTGATATTAACAACCTGTTCTTGTAAACAATTACAAACCAAGGCAGGGAAAATGGTCTTGGAATCCATCCTGTCTTAAAAATATTACAATGGAAATTGAAGAAAAATGTCTGCGATTGCATCCAAAAAGCAAAGGCAAAAAACAATACGTGTATTAAGGCTACCATTGCAGATCTAATCAACGAAATCAACGGCCATTCTATTCCAGTTGAAAAAAATCTAGGTGGCGATCTAAAATTTTTGAATCAAATTACTGGAATAGAGAGACTTTCCAAGATATATTGCTGTGTGTGGTGCAGATGCCCAAAAGATTTGAGTTTTGATACGACAACAAGCTGGTCAACAAGTGACACGAACAAGGGTGCATGGACAATTGAAGAATTTGTCAACTTTCCTCCGAAAAGAAGAACAATTTCAATTGTGTTTCTGAACCTCTTTTTCAGTCTGTTCCATTAGTCAATGTGCCACCTGATACGTTACATTGGTTTATCTGTACCAGATGGTTTATCATATAATTAAAAATCTACAAGACATCGACAACCATGTAAACCTGAACTCGTACAATCTGTGCAAATGTGTCTAAACTTGATGTTGATGGGGTCACTCCTAACAGTTTGTCAGCTGATCTTTGTGAACTTTTCTGGTGATTATGTCAGTGACTCGGTGTTTTCCCGACCAGTTGTCAAAGATTATCATGCTAAAAAGAGACTCCATCAACAATCATCAAGCTTGTTATTACTGTTCAAGGCTGCTTACTTGAATCGGTAAACACCTCTTGAAGGTGCACAAGACAAGGAAGATGTGGAAGAAAAAAAACATTCAAGCAATGATAGTTAGTTCAAGGGAAAGGAAAGTCCCGTAATCAAGGCAACTACTACTAAGACTTGAAGCAGAGGGAGTGTCCTTGTTGGAAGACCTTCTGATACAGATATTGAGGATTATGAGTATGGACCATGCCCTGACTGCTTGGGTTTTTACCGTAATATGTGGAAACACCTTCACTACTTGTGCATTGGAAATGGGATGAGAAAGCATACACAGAGAGGTATAAGCAGAGATTTGGGCTTGAGAGGTGCTCTTCTAATGGATGAGTTTACAGAAGCCTGCCACTGGTTGAATGTGTTTTGGCTGGTATAAAGCAAGACATGCCCACCCACTGCAAACTTTCTGTATGGACCCACATACTTGACGCCATTACGTGTCCCAAGAGATGAGGAATGTAGAGAGACTGCTACTTAAACTTCAAGGTATATTCAGTGCTTTAATCAGGGACTTCATTTCACCACAGAAATTTGACACAGTGGTTCAAGGAGTTGAAATGACTGCTGGACAAGTAGAGCAAGATAACCTGATCAACAAAACAGAGAGTCCATCATTGGCCTTAAAACTTGGCCACAGTCTGCCAAAGTTGGCAGCTATGAAAAGGTGTCTCGCCATCAGACGAGGTGATACCAAGGCAGAACAGGATGCAAAGGCTTTTCTGAAAATCAATCATGCAGAGCTAGTTGGGGGGAAAAACATGTATTTGGGATGCTGAAACAGTTAAAATTTTGTTTGAAATAATTTGCAAATGTATTGTTCAACCCCTTTGTGTGTAGGAGTGCAAGTAGCGATACATCAAGGCAACTGATCACGAGTGGAGGCAGTTGGTAGAGACTACCAGACTTCTAGACTGCCACAACACCAATGTAAGATGATGGATCAACAGAATATAATCAATGCATTTTCAAGAATGTAGATACATGTATAGCCAAAAACCTTTTTTTTGCATTTTTCTCTAAGCAGGCTTGTGCCAAGTTCTGTCTCATTTTGCAAAAGCCCCTGACAAATATTAAACAGAATTAATGCATAAGAATGACCTCAATGCCAGTTTGTCCAATGAAATTTAATTCATACAATCAGTTTTCTTTTCCTCTGTTCACTTGCACCAGTTCAATTAATCAATAAACATGTATTGTGGAAAAAAAGCTGGAGGTCAAACACAATTCTCAATTAAAATGTTTGTGTATTGACTACCTATACCTATCCCCAACAAAAATAATGAAAAGACTGCGTCATATGTATAACAATTTAATTGTTCGAATAAAGATCATAATTAAAATTGATTTCCTTCATATTTTTCATTAGAATCTATGTTTGGCCATTGCCGTATCACTCTGTGGTGTTGGTAAGGATGTTGTAATCAAACCACATATAGTGGGAGGTTTACAGTTGATTAATTTTCCCTCATTACTTGATTGATTTGTGAAGAGAATATATTTTTGCCAGATGGTTAAAATGAAACACTTAATTGCAGTTGCATAATTGACATTTTCTGGAGGGTTTAAAAATTAACTATTCAGGATGAAACTGTCTGCCTCCTCTCATGTCTTCAAGCTAAGTTGTACTTGCAGGATGAGCCCCTTGCAGGATGAGCCCCCCCCCCCCCCCCCCCCCCCCCCGAGCAGTTACTGCCTGCCTTACCTCTGAAGATAAATGGAGATTTCATTTTGAAGTGCTCCGAGGCTGCAAATCAAGTGAAAGAGACGTACAAACACGCCAAGCGGTTGAGACACACATCCTACCAGCCCTAGACCCAGTCTTCAGTTATCACAAAAGCAAACAAAAATGTTCTTTCACTTGGTGGAGATGTCAATCATGAGTTGATGGTAAAAGGCCAGTACCACCTTCAGTTTGGCCAGTATTTGAGTAAAACTTTTCTATGGCTGTTAGAGAATGATCCCGGGTACAGTGTATACCTGTGGATCGACCACAAAAAAGAAGGTGGTACTGGTGCTGTGAAGGATTCCCGCGCTGCAGCAGACAATTTATCATCGTTGATCGACTACTTGGCAGCATTTCAGCAAGTTGTGAATTTAAGACTGAAGATAAAGACAACATGAGCACTAGAGATGTTGCCAAGAAAACTGGAGACGAGGGCTTGCAAAAAATTGGAAGCGGCAAATACAGGACTGAGACATACAAGCATATTGCAATGTCCAAAGACAAGGAGCACATACAGCAATGTTCCAGATTAGGGAATATGTCCAAAAAGTCCAGTCGTCTCAAATTCCCACACCACCACCTCAACCCCAACAGTCCACAGCTGTTCCGCCATCCTCTCCTACAGAGTCTGCAGTTAAGCCCCTGAGAGTCGAGCAGTTCCCCCTGAGAGTCGAGCCGTCCCTCTAGCATCTCCTCCTGAGAGTCGAGCAGTTCCTCTAGCATCTCCCCTTCAGAGTCAAGCAGTTCCAGTCCCTTCACAGCCTGCAACCATACCCTCTGAACAGAACAGGCCCTACTGTCAAATTAGGGAGACCTCCACTGTCATTCCCAAGCCGCCTGCTCCTAGTGACACCACAGGGCTGCTTTGGAAGGATGCTGTCAGTCCTGCCCAGGAAAAGTGGACGAGGAAAGAGCTTCACAAGTTAGGCCCTGTCCCTGGCACGACACAGTATAATCAGCCAGCCAGATGGGAGGGTGAGCCACTGTGGAGAACCCCACCTC
Organism: Patiria miniata; assembly: GCF_015706575.1. NCBI lineage: Eukaryota > Metazoa > Echinodermata > Asteroidea > Valvatida > Asterinidae > Patiria > Patiria miniata. The sequence continues at coordinate 10,872,977 of NW_024037063.1, forward strand.
CTGGTGAACTGCAGCCACGCATAGCTATGTCATTGCCAAGATTGCCAAGCCCAGAGAACTTTTGGATCCATCCTATGTTCATTGGGCTCCAGTAACCATGTTCAAGGGTATTGTTGGTCCTAGGGGGTTGCCTTACATTACACAAAACTGCTCTGGTGTTGAACAGAAGAAACGAGTGTTGTGGTTGGAGGTGGCAACACTGCAATGCCAAACACCGGGCAATATTACATTGTAGCCAGTCTCCTAAGCTGAAAAAGATGCAAGTGCTCCCCCTGGTATGCCAGCAGTCCTTTGTACTTTCCTCTTCTTCCAGCACACATCCAGAACATTGTGTGCCGGAGTCTGGTTGATCAGATGCGAAGGTCTGGATGTAGCCCTGCTGACATCACAAACGAGGCCAAGGAACTTCTTCAGCTGAGGTACAAGCGAGCTCATCACCAATATCTTTTGTTGCTGCAAAAAATTCGGTCAAATGAAGGAAGGGGATCGACGATTGATGAAAGTGTTGGGTTGGATCTTTCTGAACCCAGCATGTCCTTTGGCTCATACTCCTTTCAACATGGGAATCGTGTAGTTGCCGTGTCCGAGTACTTTATGGCGGATACACTGATAGCTGAATACAAGGAGCAGCGTCCATACTTGTATGGCTTGTTGAAGGGCACATTTGGGAGGTATTGGCGCTCGGACCATACTCGTACCTTGGCCAAAAAAGTGAAGCTTCTCAGTGGAATCATGGAGTCGTATGGCACCCTCAACGAATACTTGGAGGTGGTTTCTTGGGTCATGGTAGACGCCGATTCGGAGGAGGTATTGACCAACTATTTATTACAAAGGCCTTTCGAGAAGGTCCATCCGGTGAGTGGATTGCTGGTGCTGTATTTTATTACCAAATACATCACCAAAGAAAGGAGAGGACGAGAACGTTGTCGACTCCGAAGTAACGCGTGGCTGTAAAAACGCGCAGAAACTTAAATTTCAGGCTGTTTGCCAACACTCTCTCTAAAGACAAGGTTGAAAAACAAAGGAAACAAAACTAACACGTTTGATCAATATCAAGAAATTTAATAAACTAATTACTTAAACACCAAAATAAACAAACAATTAAAATCTAAATAGTGAAATTAAATTTACTCAATAATTAATAGAAATATAAAACCAAAACAAAAATTATAGAAATTCCTTAATCAAATAATTGAACAATAACCCTCGTGCACAAGTCAATGTATCTCCTCTTCAAATCCAAATCTTTCGAATCCAAACCAAAATCAAGTGAAATTTCCTCTTTCTTTTTTTCTTTCTACGAAATTCAACAATTCAATAATTTCAATAATTTCAATCAAAGCAGCGCTTTTCTCTCAACTTTTGGTGAAACCAATATCACCTAACAAATCTATTATTTTACAACAAAGTGATGGGCCCGCCACATTTGATCACTTATTTGTCTTGGCGATCTCTTGGTGTTCCCGTCCTCCAGGTCTTGTGCTGGGTCTGGGCCAAAGCTTGGGCTGCTGTGTTGAAGGTGCCACCATGCAGTTTCTCCGTCGTCTGTGATCGACGGGTGGCAGGGAGGGACCGGTTAGAACGCCTTGGGTGCGGTGTGTGTGTGTGTGGGGGGGGGGGGGGGACAACCATCATGTCCTGCTCTCCTAGTAAGGATCCGTGTCCCGAATCTGTCACCGAATGAAATTATTCTCTCCGCACGAACATAAAACATTCGTTATTTGTTTTATACAACACCTGAATAAGTTCTCGTCATTTGATTGGTAAATTATAAACTACAATTTATTTTGATTTTAAAGATGTTGAACTACCCCTTCACGAAAATGTTTGAACCTAACGCTGTAGCGCTGGCTCTTTGGAACAATACGCGCTACGCTGAACGCACACACCAGCATGCATTTTGCACGCAAATACCGCGTCACGGAACAAGCGCAAAGTGAAACGGTATAACGCATGGGTATAACGCATGGTCGCACCATGCATTATACCGAATAATAATATGTCACGTGATCTACAATTCACCAATCAGATGACGGGGATTTATTCAGGTGTTGTATAAATGCAATTAGTGATTTATGTGAGGCACTGTTCCATTCTTGGGGCCAAAACAAATTTAGGCTTCGAGAACTGAAGGACAAAGATGCGGCACATGCAAAGACAGATCGCCCCAGAACTCATCCCGCTGACAAGGCGAAGAAGCAGCTGGACGCCTCTCTTAGGGAACTGCCTGTGCTCGGCTTCAACTCCGGTAAGTATGATGTCAACCTCATAAAACAATACCTACACCCCGACCTGCAGAGTGTCGATCCTATGCAGTTCATCGTGAAGTGGTCCAGAATGTACATGGCTATTAATACACAACTCCTAAGATTCCTGGACATCACAAATTATCTAGCGCCTGGATACAGTTACACCAAGTTTTTGGACTCGTACCAAATATAACAGAAGAAAGGGTATTTTCCTTGCGAGTGGGTCGACAGTATTAACAAACTTGAAGACAAACACCTCCCACCTCACCAGGCATTCTTAAGCAAACTGAAAAATTCAAACATCTCCTCAGAAGAATATGAGTACTGCCAGAGAATCTGGCGAGAAAAAAACATGACATCTATGCACGAGTTCTTACAGTGGTACAACAACTTGGATGTTTCACCTTTTTTTTGCAAGCAGTCCAAAAGATGTACTCATTTTATCAGGAACGCAAAATGGACATGTTTAAATGTTCCATATCCGTGCCGGGCCTGTCTTTACGGTGCAGCAATATTAATAACTACATGATATTAAAAAGAAAACTCATTGCCTCCAAAAATAACATCCAAAAATAATCATGCAGTGCTGGCTTTTATCTGCTTAGACTGTGTATACACATACATGTAGCAACCAATCAAACCACACAAAATCATGACATCATGAAGTGACTTTGTATTGTTAGAACAGGAAGATATCTTTGTTGAGTCCTGGCTTAACTGGCTTTAATGTGTAAACCAAATGTCTTGCAATTTAATGTCTGCAACAAGCCTTAGTTAAACAAAAGAAAGGGTGGCTTCTGTTGTTTTTTGTTGTTGACAAAGGAGATGTCATTTTTGTAAAATGTTGGGGTGAAAGAAGATGTAAGTTAGACAATGTATGTATTATTTAAGCATTGCATATGTTTTTCCGCAGGAGAATAGATTTGCCAAGTGCATGAAGTGTGACAAATGTACACTGATCAAAACAACCCTCAATTCAACACTAGACAAAGAGGTTCGAAAGGAATTGTCTGCAAAACGAGACCGCCACATCAGCCTTCAAAAATTATATTTTGAACTTGTTCATCAAGTAAATTATTTGGAATATAGAAGCAATTTCAACCATTTATGTACATAAATCAGCAAGTGGGTTATAAGTATACTGTTATTTTAAGTTTATTCCTCATCCAGATAATTGACTGGTAGTACCGGTAGGTGTACTATTGATGCCACTGACACAAGTTGAATACTTTTAAAAACAAAAACAAAAGTATTGGTAAATCAAGAAAATATGAAGCATACTTAATGCTTGCACCTTGCGCTACTCACATGTAGTTGCCAGTCGAAGCAGCTCAGATTTTGTTCAGTGCACATGCAGTATTATTTAAAGATAGTACACTTGAAAGCTGGTCTTATTTATCCATCTTATTGGCAACTCACACGTTATTTTAATCTCATCATGCTCTTGATGTGTAATGATGATAAAACAGTGTCTAAAAATTACATGTGTGTTGGATTCTCTCAAAACCTATGCACCCAGTGGAAAATCAGAATTGTAAATTGTTGTTCTTTTTTCAATATATAAATTTTAAAATCCAGTATTTATTTATTTGGTATCCTTGCAGCCTTGAGCGAAGCAAATACTACAAGCATGGGCAGAAGGCCAAGTCCTCTCCAGACAAGTACATATCCATCATCATTGATGGCATGGACCAACAATCAACCAGCCTATCCAGCTTCATAATTAAGCCCAAATCTCTCAGCTCCATGTGGAAATTACTGACACACATAACAGGAGCAATAGTCTATGGAAGGAGACAACATTTGTTCATCGATTTCAAGGAAATCCCTCATGACTCCGACAACACATTTAACGTCCTTCTGCAGGTTCTGCAGAAGTAGCCCGGTCTGCCACCAACACTGCACCTGCAGTTGGACAACTGCGGAAGTGAAAACAAAAACAAATATGTTTTTGCATTGTGGTGTCTCCTGGTGGAGCTCAAGATATTCAAGAAGGTAAAGCAGTGATTATTGTATTCACTACATGCAGAGGTCTCACAAAGCATACCTTACAGCAGCTCTCCCCCACTCTGCCCCCCCCCCCAAAAATTAATCCATTTATCACTTAATGATCAAACTAATTATAAGCAGCAAACTCTGCAATTGATCTTCCCTTGTTCATTATATTAGATGTGTTGTGCAAAAGGACGGCTAACTGCATGTAATATCATCTCACTGTGAAGCATTACATACTGGAATCCTGTATTCAGGAGAGTAGCCAATCAAAAGCCACCAATTTTAACCAATTGCTGAGAAGGCTTGGAGGGGCAACCAGCCAATAAGAGATACTGTTCTGCCACACTTGGCAAGGTTTGCCTATGGGCCAGTGAGAAGTGGGGGCGGTTCTTTACCTCATGGAGGTAGAAAGTTCAGGCGGGAAGGAAAAATTGCTATGCTGTCACTTTGGTCTCAGCCTCTGCAGAAACAACTTGTATTTACCATTTCACCTCACAAAATTTAATTCTTACACTTTCTGAATGTTAACTCTTTCTGGAGTCTTTGTCATCTCATTCATAATTGATGTTCAACACCTTTGTACTGGGACACTGCATTTATGTTTTGGGGGAGATTGTTACTTTCCCAGTCAGAAACTTCTACAAAGATCTTGAAGCGTGGATTGGAGCTGACTAATTTTCCTGAACAGTTTTGAATTGGGCATTAACTTTCACCTCCCTCTTCTGAGCAGCACGATGCCAGTAGTGGACAGCGTTAGGAAAATTGTGTGGCCTGGCTTGACTCGATTCGGGAAATTATCTTCAATTTATTCTGTCAATTGATGAACATTGTGGAGGATGCCACGACCAAAACGGACAGCACAACTACCGTCACGTTTAGCAGACATTGACACGAACCATGGAGTACAGCCAAGTAAACGGCATCAAGCGGCCAAATCGTCTGCCAGACCAGAGGGTGGAGAATCATCTCAAGGTATAGGGCAGGGAAACACTAACAACAATGCCCACATTTCCGATACGGCCGCTCCTCATATTTCTGATACCGCCAAAAATGACACTACCTTCCGTCAGTTGTAACACCTTTGGGTTATCGTGTGTCATTGTCAATTTAAGAAAAGATTTAGAACAGTAGTTATGAAGAGAAGTCCACGCTTTATCAAGATAACAAAGCTTCCAAACGTGTCAGAGTTTGTTTTGCGTTTAATGGGGCGCACGGACGACACTTCCGCGGATTATTATGTTCACAAATATAGTAAATATTCCCCCCCCCCCCCCCCCCCCCGGTCAACTCATGGGGCTGCTGTATGCAAAATGGGGAATCAGCCAGTCCGCAGTGTACGCGATAATGAGGTCAAATCCCGAAGTTTCTTTGCACGGCCTACGTCACGAATCGGCCGCGAGATTTGCACGCGTTTTTGCGGGAGTTCGACCGATCTCATGAAACGAACTACACGTTCTAAAAGAAGCAGTGGGCTTCCAAGATGGCGTGGTAAGTAGACGGTGCACGTTTTTCCGAGTCGAATGATATAAAATTTGTCAAGTTTTAGAAGGTTTTTTGCTGTTTTTTTTTTACTTGTAAGTCGAGGTATGATTTTGTAGACGGTTTGAGTTGTGATTTTATTTGCTGCGCCCTGACCCAGCTAGAAAATATTAGAGAAAAAGACCACTGCAAATCGAAAGAAAAAGCGATGATCTTTCGTATGGTACAAAGTTTAGCTTGTGGCGACATCAAGTTTTGTTTTCTTGAGTCACTTATTCCGATCGAGATTTCGCTTTTTCGGCGGATTTTAAAGGGGGTTTCCACATTTGCGCATGCGCTATGCATATGTACATGTACGTGTACGTTTACACATGTACATTGTACATATGTATGCAACATAATTTTTAAAAATTAAAACATTTCATCATGAAAAAAATATTATTTGTCTGGAGTGGAAATGTAATTTTTGTGTTTTATTGTTCAGCCTTCAGATTTATTGGCTAGTTATGGCCATTTTTGTAGATTAGCGGGTACATTAAATATTTTATGAACGTGCACAAGTACATGATCATGCATGCAAAATTTGAAAGACAGCACCGAGACAACTTCAAAGATGCTCCCGATATTGTTGCCGTCCATGTTGAGACCAATGACCTCCCTTTGGGATTTTTGCACAGCAACATTCTACAGTTGCGTGACCTGATTGCTGCATTGCATGACGTTTTTCCAACATCGAAGTTGGCAGTCAGTGCAATACTTCCCCGCAAGGACAATGACGGTCTTGATGTTTCACGTTTTTACCACCACATCAAGTTTGGTAATGTCTGTGCCGAGCTGCACTGTCAATTCTTTGACATTGGTGAAGAGCTACGGGACTGGCACTTTGCTAGAGATGGCCTGCACTTAAATTGGGATGGCAACTCTCTTTTTGGTGAAATATTTCAAGTCCATCTTGAGAGATTGTCCAGGAATCTGCTATCTTCATGTACGTCACGGAAGGCCGGGCCTGTTTCTACCCCTTCCTCTGCAATGTTTGTTCCTCCGGAACTGAAGAAGCTTGTACGGTTGCCGAGACGAGTAAAAAAAACAAAGTCAGGAGATCCACCTCCTCCACCTCCTCCACAACCTCCACCTCCTCATCCCCCAAATCCACCGGAGCCAAGAAGAATGAAGATGCCGTCCGCTGCAGCAGTTTTGTTTCAAATTTGACTTCACAAATATGACTTTAGATGACTTCACAAAATAATATGGCTTTTCAGGATTATCAATAAACATTTCGAAAATGGACTGTGCATCCAAAAGTTTTTTATTTCCACTACCATTGCAAGTTACATGTACATGACAATCTACTAGGAGAGGAGAGGCATCAACTTCTACAGAGACAGCAGGCCCAACTGAAACTCTGCCTGAGCCACAACCAACTCAACCACGGATAGACGATGCCATGAGGAAGGCTGCAAATGATGCATATCAAAAACTGCTTGAAGCTTCTTACTTCCTAGCTGAAGATGGTCTGCCTCCATCCAGCTTACATCCTCTGGTGAAGATGCAGAAGGCAACTGGTGTATGATTGATTAAAAGGAACCGACACAAAACAGCTTGTGAATTTCTCTGTGGAGCTGGAAATGGGAACAACGATTACCGGAGAAAAAAGTTGGTTTTTCACTGCCATTGCAAGTTGCATGACAGAGAAATACTCCCTGCACTCAGAAAATTGGAGCTTTAGGCACTACTCCTTTGCACAGCTAGTGCACTATACATGTACATCAGATCCATTTCAGCCTAGGCCAGTCTACTTTTTGAACAGGAGGAATTTAGGCATTTTTGGAGTGCACTATGAAAGGGTGTCCAGGTAGGTTAATTACCTATTTGATGAAGGAGTGAGCATCTCTAAGGGCAGCAGAGCGGAGATTACCTATGTACATGTAAATCACTTCCTCACCAGTTATGTTCTTGGGACCAAGGTACACCTCCACTGTGATAACTGCAGCGGTTAAAAGAAAAACCGCATCATGCTGTGGTGTATCCTACGGAGGTGTATGGGCTCCACAAATCAGTACAGCTGATTCACAGACCGTTTCACTTTCATGAAAAATAAGTCAGTCTGCACCGCACGCGCTAATGAGGTTAAATCCAAACTTTATTTGTTTTGCCGAGTCGGAGGCAACCACTGACAATTTGGAGGACCAACTGAGCACAGCCAGAGAGGAAATACTGGAGTTGAAAGAATCGAATGCAAATTGAAAGAGACAGTTGGAGGAAAAAGAATCTGGTGTGAAAAAACTTATGAAACTAAATGATAAAGGCCATCTATCTTAAAGTCCAGAAGCCCGTCTTTGTGTTTACAAACTTTTGTCTCTCCACATTGGGTTGGAGAATGTGGGGAAGGCAATTGAAACAGTTCTTAACCAGGTAGGCAAGACTGCTGACCAGCTACCTTCCGGCCAAACAGTCTCACATATGAACGATGACTCCCATATATTTGCACTAAGTTTAGTCGGGCACCATTTGCAGTCATCAGCCGACATTTGAAGCCAAAAAAAAAAAAAAACAGGTAAAAAAAAAAAAAAAAGCCGCGTCGCCGCACCACTTTTGGGGCAAGCTCCATACCAGAAACCGGAGACTTTTTTTTTTTGGCCTAATGCGGCACAGGTGATGTTTGTGTTTAATAAAACTGCTGACTACATTTCTTCCCTCTCCTCGGAAAAGATGGAAAAACTGAATGAAGCTGGGGTGGGGGGGGGGGGGGGGGGGGGGGGGGTAAGGGGGTATTTATCCCCCGATATTTTGCAAAGACTGCCTTTTCCATTCAAATGCCATTTCAACGGGCTTAACCCCCCCCCCCCCCCGCAATAATTTGTAAAGAGTGCCCTTTCTTTTTGTAAGAATTTCCCTTTTTGAAAAAGAAGTGGTGCCCTTTTGTGTGGCATCTGCCGTTTTCAGTGCAAAATCATCGGTTTTGAACAGCGCCCCCATTGACAGATGGTACCAGCCCCGAATGGGTGCAGGCCAGCTAGACTGGTTCCCTTGTCTTACAATTTTCCGGCATCTATAAATTGATCCATTTCATCTTTAGTGGAATCAGGGAACCAGACTACTGGAACGTTTTTGGTTTTTCCTTGGTTTTTCCAGCATTTTCGAACACAAAACTTCAAACATGTCAGTGTAAATATTTGATCTATTATACCAACCCCTCAAATAGTTCATTTCTGAAAATTACAGCAAAAGTCAATGATGTACCTTCCCTGTAAAGACAATTGCGACGGCGATTCCTGAAATCGCATTTTTTGGACGAGACAGGTTTTACGGTCATTGTGTTTAAATGGGGATTATTTCCGAACGGATTGACCAATTTCAGTCATTTTTTTATCTAACAGTACCTCATGAAATGGGCTTTCCAGTCGTTATTATTTTTGGTGCTACAAATCTGTTTAAATATGAAATATAATTTTGGGGGTTTGGGTTCCACTTTTTTGGACTCGCCCTGTACAAGCAGTTTGTTTTAAATAAGAAAAACAATTGTCCTATGCATATTGTTAGCACTAACTGTGTAAAACAGTTGTCACATTCTTCAAAATTATTGAGGCTTTTAAATCATTCTGGCTTTCGTGTCTCTGACATGTCTGAAGACACACTCGATAGGTTTTGGAGAATGTGCAAGATATCAGACAAAAGTCAGGCTTGTTGTTAACTTTAAAGGAGCACTCTTTTACAGTTGTAAGTATTGACAACAAAGACGTTCTCTCTACTCATGCTGCCATTAGTTTTGAAAAGACACAAGCTGGCATGGCACATCAATCATGGCACATCCATCATGGCTCAGCTTAAGTTTGTCCGGCATTTTACAGTGCAAAAGAAATGAGTTTGGTATTCCAATTGATACTGTAACGAAATTGCCTCCAATTATTTATTTGGGCACATTTTGTACCCCATACACTGCACATGTAACATATATTTTAAGTGACATTTGGTACAAATAGCACTCCTTACTATTTGACCTTGTTAATTTTGAAATAACTCATTGTTTGTGCAGTTATAAGTAAATGGAACAGTCCAAGTTGGTTGGCTGAAGATTAACTGTTTACAGGTTAAGCTCACTATTGTTTGAAGTGACCTAAATGTCTCTGAAGTAGCCCATTAACTGTGCAGTTATAAGTAAATGGAACAGTCCAAGTTGGTTGACTGAAGATTAGCTGTTTACAGGTTAAGCTCACTTTTCTTTAAAGTGACCTATTTCTCTCTGGAATAACCCATTATTTGTGTAGTTATAAGTAAATGGAACAGTCCAGGTTGGTTGGATGAAGATTAGATGTTTACAGGTTAAGCTAACTATTGTTTGAAGTGACATATTTCTCTCACCTTGCTAGGGCCAGAGAGTAACTTTCAATGGTCTTTTGTTACTGTATTAAGCTTCTCTGGCCATGCTCTAGCCTGGCATAATTTAAGACATTAGCCTGATTCCTGAAGAATTTTCTTAAGCCATATAAAACTGTGGTGCTAGTAATTTCAATAGGGACATTTGTGGCTGGGACACCTCCAGAGAACATCCACAATCTTGAGTTGTTGGATGTTCTTGCTGTATGTAAGTCTTGTATTTCCTTTTTAAATTATGGGTCCGATCCAGCCATTTCTTTTCTCTGAATTTTGTATGTTTCTTGTGCATGTGGCCGGGTTACATATTTGGCAGGTCTTTATCTGGGGGGTGGGGGAGGGCGTCGCCTGGACTGTGCTGTTTTGTTTGTTTCACGTTTAAAATCAAGTTGAAATTGGCTAGCATGTGCAACCAATATACTGGTCGGGAAGACTCGTTGTGTCCTGCGCAGTAGCAGGAAACAACTACATAGTCAGTTTATTTATTTTCATATCCATATTGCCGTTTACCCCGGTACTTGTACTCTTTGTAAATATGATTGTCTCTTTGTTCTCTAAAATAAAAACCAGCCAAAATGTCTTGTGCCGCAACTGAGGAAGTGAATATTTTAATTGTTTTCATTTAAATAATTGAATCAACTTTAAATAATTGAATCAACAAATTATACCTGCCGGAACTTTTCAAGGGGTTTCGTTACAATACAAGTATTTTTTAAAGGGAAGGATTTTTGGCAGACCAATTAAGTTAGGCATGCAGTTTGTGAATATTCGATTAGAAGACATAGGAGAGCTGATGGCCCTGGCCACTCAGCCAAATATGGCACATACACGGCAATGGAGCTGAAAATAAACAAGATAAGCGACATCCAGCTTGTCCAGGTGGGTAACTATTCCAAAAATGAACGATTCTATTATATTTCGTTCATGTGTGTTGGCATTTTCCTCTTTTTCAGTCCAATCAAGTCAAAAGCTCCTATCACATGGATAAGATGGTGCTGACATCCTTGAGGAACGACAATCTCAAGATTGAGAAGCTGGTAACTGACCACCATCGTCAGCTGGCTAAATACATGAGGGAGCAAGAAAAAGGGGATCGTCCACATGTTTGATGTTTGGCATGTTGCTAAAGGTAATTGTATACAAATACATGAACAAAGTGGATGGAAACGGATGGAGTTGGATGGAAATGGATGGAGTTGCATTTACTTAGAAACTTATTCAATGTATTCCCGTAAAGCATTTTGCACACACTTGGTTATTGACTAACTGAGTTCCTGTTAACAGATCAACAGAAACTCTAAAAACTTTTTCATGTCTGATAGCTCCTCGAATTGCTGGCTACAAAATAATTGTATCACTTGTTTATATCAGCCTCATGCAATTAGACAGTAATTTGTTTAATAAACATTGAGTGTATTTTACTTTTTTGTACCTCTTGTCAGGGCTCAAGAAGAAAGTTGACAAACTGGCAAAGAAAAAAAGGCTTTGAGCAAGTGGACGCGTGGAAATGCAGCATAAATAATCACCTTTACTGGTGTGCCTCGTCAACAAAAGATGATGAAGAAGATTTGAGGGAGGCCAAGTGGCGTTCTGTTGTAAACCTTGTACAGAACATTCACAATGGCCACTCAAATCTATTCCTTCGCTGTCTGCATGGAAGGTTGGGAAGTCGTAAAAAGAAATGTTTCTCATTTAATTATAAAATAAAATTTCCTCTTCGAACCCAAAGAAATAATAACTGGTGGAACTTTTCAAGGGGTTTTGTTGCAAAACAAGAATTTTTTTAGAAGGAAGGGGTTTTGGCAGACCAATTTAGGCAGGCAGTTTGTGAGGTTCTGCAGCTCAATGGTTCTGCAGCTCAACGGTACATTGTTAGAGACACTTCAAATCCAGTCAAGAACTTTTTGTTGGAATACTCAACACCTTCTTTTTGTGCAGAATGTGTGCAGGACGAAACATTGCAAAGAACATATGGTGGATATTTGGAAATTTATGCTCTTGTTTAAAAATTTGAATTTGACATTCACATTTATCATCAAACAACCGGTGGAATGACAATTGTAGCAAAGTATCCCATAAAGCAGCATTCACGTCCATCACATTTGCTTGCTGTGCCGTCCAGATTCAAAGAGTGACTATGATACCTATGCTGATATTCCCATGCAGTCCAATTACAACATTGCACAGATGAGCCACCATTTGCCTTATCCAAACACATCACGACGAAATGCAGTAAACTTACCCTCTCCGTACCATCCTAACTGATTGCTACAATTTATCATTAATATGCCTTCATCTATTCATTTTTGTCTTATTACAGGGGACAGCCAGGCATCTGTAGAAGAGCAAGTAGACCAGGGCCCTACAACCTCTACCGGCAAGAAAGCAGCGAGAGCTGAAAAGCAAGGTTCATACAATTATTTCTGTTGAATTGCAGAAAATGTATGTGAGTTTGCAGGGCTGAAGAAAAATTACCGGTACAAGTATTTTCTTGACTGATGTCATGCATGTTGGAAGATATAGTTTTCCACAGAAGCGATACAAAGACGAATTTGGAGCTTTCGTCCGAAATTTTGAAAGTGCTGCATAAATGCTACTTATGTCTGGATGTCTTATGGCAAGTTCCATATCACCCATCATTATGATAAATATGATCATTTGCCCTTATTTGGTTTAATGTATTTTAACGTTGCATGTTTTGGTCGAAATTGTTAATGCCCACGCACTTTAACAAGCAACATATTGAATTTGTAAACTTTGAAGTCAAATGTGTATTTCGTACGTTTTGTGTTTTTGTTATTAATTTTAGAGTATCCTCTTACTGATGGCTGGCGGCAGAGCCTTCCTGAGGCTGACCATGGTTGGGTGTCACAGGCACTATTCAGGCTGTCCAAGAAGGGGAAACCAGAGATAGACTACAGCAAGGTCAACCGCCTTTGGTACAACCCTCCCGAGCCACACCTCATCCATGGTCAGCCACCAAGGGCTGCCCACTTCTTCGCCCACAGGCTTCTACTCTGGATGCCATGGAGGTTGTGGGCACTGAGGCTCACCTGCCCCACCGACACCTGCAGTGACCGGGAACTCCACTCAGATAGCATGTACCTGCACGTGCACCAGGTTGTAGATATCAACAGACACTACAACCTGGCAGCTGAGTACCTGGAATGCTCCCACTGCAGGCGGAAGCTCATCAGTTGGAGCCAGCCCATTCTGGAGCAGCTGGACCTCGGCCACCGTGTTCAGTTTCCTGCCATCCTGACGTACAGGCAGGCTTGTGACGTCAGGGTGGTTTGCCTCCCGCGCTCCAGGAGGCTTTGGAACAGCACCTACCAGCTCAAGCAGAAGCTCCACGAGCAGCACAGCGAGGCCTGGCTCCAGAAGACGGCCCACTACCTGTCCCAGTGCCACGGGTTCACTCGAGCCAGTGAACGTGGCCTGATCTCCCGCCCCTCGTTTGAAGAACCTCCCCCCATGTCCCCAATTCCCAAGTCCGAATGGCTGATGACTGTCTACTGTAATGATGTCCTGCAGCGCATCAACGAGACCAAGGCAGCCATCACCTCAACCTTTGGCCGGGTGTTGAAGTTGGATTCAACCAAGAAGGTAAGAAGACCTTTATTTTGTCCATAAACCTTTTTGTAATGCAAAATGTAATTCCTGCAAAAAAATTATATGCACAAACTCTCACAAACTGGAGGGTATCTGCATGTAAATGACACATTTTTTTATCTGTACTCAAAGGCAATATACAAGATGAAACCTCCCCCAAACAAAAATAGGACAGCATTATGAAACGTCATACATGACTTGTGATTGACTGCAAGTCCCAAGCATCATGTCACGTGCCACACTGTGTGCCGTCATTTTCAAGGAAAGGCTGACCATTGTTGCAAAAATGAATCACCTTTTCTTTTTTTAAAGTGCCTCCGCTTACTGTAAGACTTCAAGAACAGATTTTCTTCTTGGTTTTCCCAGCATCTATAAACAAACTTTCAAGATGTCACACTGCTAAAAATTGAATTCTGCAAACTAGAAAAAAAAATCGTTTCAAGAAAAGAATTCTTAGAAACAAATGTGGGAGTGAGACAAGAAAATATTTTCTTATATTTTAAGAGATAGAAGAAAATCATTTTGTGCAGTGCAGTGTAACAATATTTGGGTTGAAATGGCCAGACTTTCATGTCGGGCTTGACATCTGGCACTTCATGAGGAGATTTGCATCAGGGTGCACGACCGATTCTTACCAGCTGTACGCGTTCTTTCTCTGTCAGCGGCGTGCATCTTCTCATGGAATGCTGATGATATTGACCGGCTCAAGCAAGCCAAGCAAGCCCATTTGATCGCCCAGTAGGTCCACGACCCTTCTGATGATGTGATCCTGGACAGCATCAACAAGAAGGCACTGGCCTGCTTCTGCAGAAGGAAGACCCGGGGTGTGGAGGAGACTACCCGCATCATCAAGAACCTGCTTAGCCTTGACCAAGGCGTTGGGCTTATCGATTCGCCGATAAAAAAAAAATCGCCGATAAGAAAATCCCTAATCAACTTGGCAAGGCATAATTGCGTGCACATATCGATGCCCGTACGCTGCTTGCGAGAAAGTAACTTGTACCATACAGCAAGGCTATGCTTGTACATGTACATGTACGTACGCACGTACATCACACACGAACTCGTACAACAGCCATGCACACACAGTACATGTACATGTACATGCATGAGCTTGTCCGCGTAACCCAACGCCTTGATGGTTTTGAGTTGACCCAGCAAAACCTATTGAGGTAATGAGGTACCACCCCCGCGTATATACTGAGTTCTCATTGGTCAGCCCGCGATAGGCTAACAAACACGTCGCATCCGCGAAGAAACGCTGCAATGGTGGCCCGTTGCTGTGGGTGAAAGTCGTTCAGTCCCAGTCTGTCCGAAGCAGTATTGAAGGCTCCAACAAATTCTGCAGGTAATGCTGTCATTAGACGATCGTTGCCCACTCAAATGGATTCATTACACGAGCCGAAAAACTCGAATCAATGTCAAATTGTTGAAAAAGTGACGAACATTTCGCTCTCGCTAAAAAGACATGGAAGACGCCATGATGACTAATGCATTATGCATGCCGCGCGACGTCACATGATTCTTGTGAAGCTTACGATTGGTCAGCTTAAAAATGAATTAATCATACTATTGGGAAGGTTGTTTCATGTGATTGGTCCAAGACGACCTACATAATCATCACGGCATACCCGCATACCTGAAGCCCGCCCATTTTTTTCCAAAACTGGACGAAAAAGTAAAGAAAGACATTAAACCCGGAAGTTGCAGACCCAACAAGGCGGTCGTTCGACAGGCCACGCGGCGCGTATATCCCCCACACGTACACTGTACGTACGTACGTACACCCACACGCAGAACATAGTAGGCCTACGTTTACTGCCTTATTACACCATGCGTACAGTCCGTACTCACGTGTGTGTGCTTGCTGGTTGTGTTAGTACCGAACCGTTCGTACGGACAAGGGTCGGTGGTACACGCACGGACAAGGGTCGGTGGTACACGCACGGACAAGGGTCGGTGGTACACGCACGTAACTGCGTTGATTGTGGGTGCTAGGGCCCGATTATCTCCCTTCGACAAAAAGCCGAGAGACCGCATTGAACAAGGCTAGAACCTGCTTAACATCCTGAATGGACAGCAGGGGTGAGACACCCTGGGAGTTCTCCTTCTGGCCTCGACCCGCATCTGGGAGTCTAAGAAACGGCACATCGCCTGCTTCCAGGACCTGCCTGGTGTGCAGCTCTACACCAAGATGGGTGAGACCGTAGTAGGTGAAGTGACACTTCCGGTCTTCCAATGTGCCCATTGGTCAAAGTCACTTGAGTCCTTCCATCTCCATCTCGACCTATTCATCCCTGGTCAGGCTTTTTGTAATATTAACTAGATTGTTCACTTATCCTATATATATATGGCCACAAACGTTCTGCCTGTATTGTTTCAACTCAATATGCTCAAGCCTATAACTTAAGTTGCAATATATCAGCAAATACTTGTTACACCAGGAACATGATGTTATTGCCTTGATTCATTTTGACAGGAACAGTAGCCAACGACGTCCACTTCCAGGCATACTTGATGGAGGGACTGGTTCACTGGAATGAAGATTGTGCTGCACATGCCTTGCTGACCGAAGCCCCAGAGCATCGAGTTTACAGCAGGTATCTGTATTTTAATATTTGCATTTTTGTTGGCAAAATTGTTAATGCCCAATCATTTAAATAGGCAACATACTGAATTTGTAAACTTTGAAGTCGTATGCGTATTTCGTAAGTTTTGTGTTTCTGTTATTAATTTTAGAGTATCCTCTGACTGATGGCTGGCGGCAGAGCCTTCCTGAGGCTGACCATGGTTGGATGTCACAGGCACTCTTCAGGCTGTCCAAGAAGGGGAAACCAGAGATAGACTACAGCAAGGTCAACCGCCTTTGGTACAACCCTCCCGAGCCACACCTCATCCATGGTCAGCCACCAAGGGCTGCCCACTTCTTCGCCCACAGGCTTCTACTCTGGATGCCATGGAGGTTGTGGGCACTGAGGCTCACCTGCCCCACCGACACCTGCAGTGACCGGGAACTCCACTCAGATAGCATGTACCTGCACGTGCACCAGGATGTAGATATCAACAGACACTACAACCTGGCAGCTGAGTACCTGGAATGCTCCCACTGCAGGCGGAAGCTCATCAGTTGGAGCCAGCCCTTTCTGGAGCAGCTGGACCTCGGCCACCATGTCCAGTTTCCTGCTGTCCTGACGTACAGGCAGGCTTGTGACGTCAGGGTGGTTCTCCTCCTGCGCTCCAGAAGGCTTGGGAACAACACCTACCAGCTCCACCAGAAGCTCCACCAGCAGCCCAGCGAGGCCTGGCTCCAGAAGACGGCCCACTACCTGTCCCAGTGCCACGAGTACACTCGAGCCAGTGAACGTGGCCTGATCTCCCGCCCCTCGTTTGAAGAACTTCCCCCCATGTCCCCAATTCCCAATGGCTGATGACTGTCTACTGTAATGATGTCCTGCAGCGCATCAACGAGACCAAGGCAGCCATCACCTCAACCTTTGGCCGGGTGTTGAAGTTGGATTCAACCAAGAAGGTAACGAGACCTTTATTTTGTCCATAAACCTTTTTGTAATGCAAAATGTAATTCCTGCAAAAAAATTATAAGCACAAACTCTTACCAACTGGAGGGTATCTGCATGTAAATGACACATTTTTTGATCGGTACTTAAAGGCAACATACAAGATGAAACCTCCCCCAAACAAAAATAGGACAGCATTATGAAACGTCATACATGACTTGTGATTGACTGCAAGTCCCAAGCATCATGTCACATGAAACACTGTGTGCTGCCATTTTCAAGGAAAGGCTGCCCATTGTTGCAAAAATAAATCACCTTATTTTTAAAAGTGCCTCTGCTTACTGTAATACTTCAAGAACAGATTTTCTTCTTGGTTTTCCCAGCATCCATGTACAAACGTTCAAGATGTCACACTGCTAACAATTGTATTCTTCAAACTAGAAAAAAATCTTGTTGCAAGAAAAGAACTCTTAGAAACAAATGTGGGAGTGAGACAAGAGAATATTTTCTTATATTAAAAGATGTAAGAAAATCATTTTGTGCAGTGCAACAATATTTGGGTTGAAATACCCATCCCTACATACAACTCTTTCTAAAACTTGCAGCAAAAGCAAATGTTGTGCATCATGCATATTTTCAAGTTCTAATAAATAATAACCATTAGTTTTCACATTATATTCAAATGTAGGTGGCAAAGAAACTTGCCGGACACTCTCGAGGTTCTGTAGCATGGGCTACCAACGTAGGGAACGAGCACGGGCAGGTTCTTATGTGCATGTTGACTGCTGCAGAAGGCCGACCTTGTCACACGGTACCAGACTGCCGGTGTGCCCCCATCCGAACTTCCCTACATTGACAGAGACTAATGCAGTACCAAGTTGCACTTCAGTGGCTGGCCAGACTTGCAAGTCCGGCTTGACATCTGGCACTTCATGAGGAGATTTGCATCAGGGTGCACGACCGATTCTTACCAGCTGTACGCGTTCTTTCTCCGTCAGCTATCAGCGTGCATCTTCTGATGATATTGACCGGCTCAAGCAAGCCAAGCAAGCCCATTTGATCGCCCAGAAGGTCCACGACCCTTCTGATGATGCGATCCTGGACAGCATCAACAAGAAGGCACTGGCCTGCTTCTGCAGAAGGAAGACCCGGAGTGTGGAGGAGACTACCCGCATCATCAAGAACCTGCTTAACATCCTGAATGGACAGCAGGGGTGAGACACTCTGGGAGTTCTCCTTCTGGCCTCGACCCGCATCTGGGACATCTGGGGGTCTAAGAAACGGCACATCGCCTGCTTCCAGGACCTGCCTGGTGTGCAGCTCTACACCAAGATGGGTGAGACCGTAGTAGGTGAAGTGACACTTCCGGTCTTCCAATGTGCCCCTTGGTCAACGTCACTTGAGTCCTTCCATCTCCATCTCGACCGATTCATCCCTGGTGAGACTTTTTGTAATATTAACTAGATTGTTCACTTATCCTATATATATATATATATGGCCACAAACGTTCTGCCTGTATTGTTTCAACTCAATATGCTCAAGCCTATAACTTAAGTTGCAATATATCAGCAAATACTTGTTACACCAGGAACATGATGTTATTGCCTTGATTCATTTTGACAGGAACAGTAGCCAACGACGTCCACTTCCAGGCATACTTGATGGAGGGACTGGTTCGCTGGAACGAAGATTGTGCTGCATATGCCTTGCTGACCGAAGCCCCAGAGCATCGAGTTTACAGCAGGTATCTGCAGTACTCTGTGGACCAGCTCGGCCAGCGTGTGCTCGGCAAGAGTATTAACCCTACCCACACCAAACCACAGCAACACACTGGTGCGTATTATAACATTTAGAGGTTTGCTGCTAATTGTCATTGAATATAATGCCTAAGGCATGCACATTGATTGTTTAAAAAATTGTAATCTGTGTGCCACTTGAAAAAGACGACCAAAAAAGTGCTGGTTTGCATTCAAATTGATTTCAGATGTCGTTTCAGAAAGCACTGTTTGAAGACCATATTTCAACGTTTTATCCAAAAAAGTGTATGTGATGAACTTTGAAAACATGCAAGGCAATTTTTTTTTATGTATGGTATTTTTTTTGGTGACTTCAGGAGAGCGCATCGGGGTAGAATACCTCTTCCAGCAAACCAACAAGGTGCTTGGAGTGTATTCCCCTGATGATGCGGGCTACCAGGAGGAGGAGGCGGGCATGGATCCCACCATTCCCCCCCCCCCCATTGAGGAGATATCTCGCTCCCCTCCCCTGGTGACGCAAAGGCCTGTCATAGAAAGTAAGTAAAAAGTGGTTTAATTATGTTCTTAGCTTTCCGAAGGACAGAAAAGGTCTACGTGTATGTGTGCTCAGGTGCTGTTGTAAACCGTATACTTTTCTGACAATTTTGTTACATTTGTCTCACAGCAGCAACACTGTCACTTAGACGAGGCTTCCAGCGGCAACTCATGCTTGCCAAATGGCCTGGTTCAGGTGCACCACCATCGCCACCACCGCCACAGCCTCCACCAGCCCCAAGGTCAACGTGCCCACCAAGCCCCTCATCCTCTGCTCGCCAAGCAAAGCCTGCCACATTGTCCAGGAAACCACAAAGTCCTCCATCATCAAGTATGCCTTCTTAGACACCCAAACCACCAGTCCTTGAACCTCCCCATGTTGACGACCCCTTGGACGTCAAGGGAACAGAGGAATCCCTAAGTACGCACCTGCTAGAAATAGGCAACACATTTTGCAAGTTATCGATTCATGCATTCCAAAATTAAATTTATGACTTCCTTGCAATCTTGCCCATGTACTGCAGGAAGAGGCTGTTGGGCCAGACGACATCCCTGGCTACGACAGGGTAGAGACTCTGGCTAACTACCTGCTTCGGTTTCGGCACAAGAGTGGGGTCATCAACCGGGGTTGACATAATAATCAAACTGTGGAATGACCTCCACTGTTACGATCAAACTGTCAGATGGAAACCACACCACCAGTCCAAACTCACCAAGGGGCAGTTCAAGCCAGCTAGAGGAACGACAGTGATACCTGGGCTGGACAGCACCAGAAGGTATGCAAACACTACTGTTTCTTCAATACACAAGAAAATTCTACCAATGCTGCAAAAGGATCTCTCCCACTGGATACCACAGTGCACCAACATCTACAAGCCAGAAGAATGGTTATGTATTTGAGACTTTGGTCCGCACTGCAATTGTTTTGACAGTTTCTACATTAAATTTATTTGTTAACTTGTTTTTTTTATTTTTTATTTTATGAATTTCTATTTTTAATGTTCTTTGCAGATGTTTCTTGGGTAAGAATGCTGGTCCAGATACCCGGCCGGACAGCAACAGGTATATGGAGTGCCTCATCGACAAGCTGTGCTCCCTCTTTCCGGGACAGGTCCGAGAGCGGGGTAGGACCACACAGCGATGGGCGCTCATATCCTAGGCCTCTAGAACATCAGAAATATGGTGCTGTCCAATGCCTCACTCACCAGGCACACTCAGCTTCAGCTGATGGAGATCAATCAAAGGACTCTCATCCAGTGGTATGAATTTGTATATTTTATTTTGTTAATCGTTTACTAACCCAACAATTAGAAAAGATTGATGGCAAATGCTAATGTACTTCACATCTTAGTGCCAATCGATGGAAAAAAAAACATCGAACATGTAACATTTTATGCTTGGAAACAATTTTCTGAAAAGGCAGTAAAAGGTTTGCCAGATTTTAAATTTGTTTTCCTGTTATGTAAAATTATCTAATAAAACAAAGATTGCCATAGACGGCCATTTGCTTTTAATTCTTCTTCTGTAATTAGAAACAATGACAAATCCAAGAAGAGAGAACGGCAGGTCCTGAAGATGGGCATCACTCTGCTACGACCCCCCATGACAGCTCCAGAGCCCCTCCCTGCTGCGGTAGAGAAACCCATCAGCTTGAGTGTGCCTGGTAATCCCCGTCCGTTCCAGTTCCAGGACCCTGAGGACATGGCTGTAGAAGCCAAGCAGCGAGCGCCTCGCACCCAGCCTGTCCCACGCCCCATTCCGGT
The DNA here is from genome assembly GCF_015706575.1 of Patiria miniata. Taxonomy (NCBI): domain Eukaryota; kingdom Metazoa; phylum Echinodermata; class Asteroidea; order Valvatida; family Asterinidae; genus Patiria; species Patiria miniata. The sequence goes on from NW_024037063.1 coordinate 10,894,252, forward strand.
GCCCTCAACCCAGCCTGCACCGCCCATGGTCACCGTCATAATTCCTGCTGCTCCCCCCAGGCTCCAAGCGTAAGGTCACTAGCCTCGTGTCCTGCCATGTCCTAAGGTCCCTCCACCACCCCATCAGGAGCTGAAGCCGCTACCAAGGAGTACGGCAGCCTACCGCCGTAAAGCAGCCAGGAAGGATGAAGAGTCTGGGAGCCCGAGGAAGAAGTATGCCGCATGCCGCACGCATGAAGATATCCGTTTGCAGCAAGTGCAAACAGCCTCGGGATTTCAAGAGCCACACCCAGTACTATGGCAGCTGGTACTGTACCAACACAGCCAAGGCGTCGTTTGAGGAGTGGTGGGCAACAATGGTTGCCAAGCATCCGGAACAGCGGGGGCAACCCCCCATGACAGCTCCAGAGCCCCTCCCTGCTGCGGTAGAGAAACCCATCAGCTTGAGTGTGCATGGTAATCCCCGTCCGTTCCAGTTCCAGGACCCCGAGGACATGGCTGTAGAAGCCAAGCAGCGAGCGCCTCGCACCCAGCCTGTCCCACGCCCCATTCCGGTGCCCTCAACCCAGCCTGCACCGCCCATGGTCACCGTCATAATTCCTGCTGCTCCCCCCAGGCTCCAAGCGCAAGATCACCAGCCTCATGTCCTGCCATGTCCTAAGGTCCCTCCACCACCCCATCAGGAGCTGAAGCCGCTACCAAGGAGTACGGCAGCCTACCACCGTAAAGCAGCCAGGAAGGATGAAGAGTCTGGGAGCCCGAGGAAGAAGTATGCCGCACGCACAAAGATATCCGTATGCAGCAAGTGCAAACAGCCTCGGGATTTCAAGAGCCACACCCAGTACTATGGCAGCTGGTACTGTACCAACACAGCCAAGGCGTCGTTTGAGGAGTGGTGGGCAACAATGGTTGCCAAGCATCAGGAACAGCGGGGGCAACCCAGGAGTACGGCAGCCTACCGCCCTAAGGCAGCCAAGGAGGAAGAAGAGTCTGGGATCCCAAGGAAGAAGTATGCCGCGGCACCAAGATATCGGTTTGCAGCAAGTGCAAACAGCCTCGGGATCTCAAGAGCCACACCCAGTACTACGGCAGCTGGTACTGTGCCAACACAGCCGAGGAGTCATTCAAGGAGTTGCGGGTAAGGATGGTTGCCAAGCGTGAGGAACGGCTGGGGCAACGGGAATGAAGACAGGGACCGTAAAGATGATTTTAAAAACTATACATGAACACAAAAAATATCACTACGAAATGTTGACATTTCTTGGTAATTTGGAAGAAAGTGATCCAACTGGTAAAATCAAGGGAGAACTATGCTCTCTCCTGGGTAAAACAAAAAAAAGGAAGCAAATTCCAAACTTACTGGTGATGACCTGCACAAGCATCTGCTGAGTAAGATAGTGAACTCTTTTCAGGCAATTGCCATTTTTTTTAGTTAGAAATTTAGCTAGTATAATAACCTTTATAAGGGAAGCTGTTCAATATCTAGTTTCTGGCTATGAGGGGATTGTGCAGCATGGGGCTTGTCAACAAAATCCTGAGAGGAGTGGCTTAAACAAACTGTAGGGATTCAACGAGCTTATGCCAACAAAATACATCTTAGTGTCAAATTTATTAAAACTTCACCCTTCGTTTAGAAACTTAGGAGTGTCATTTAAAACAATTTACAATCTAAGAAATGAAATTCGGGAAATGTTAAAAGAACCGCTAGTATGATTTCTTTCTTGACAGGTTTTTTTTACGGGACTCTCCCTCAAAACAAACATGTGACAGGCTCTGCAGAAATGAGTCGCTTCTCTCACAGCCTATTTCCATGTACAGGGTGGTTCAAAGTTGGGAGGTTGAAAAAAATAACGTAGAAAATCGTTATTCGGATTTGATTTTATTTTGCTTCTTTGGTATCCTTATTTTCATATTTATTAATTAGAAATATTGTTTTTGATCTTTAAAGAGGAATAAATGAACGTGTTTGTGGACCCTTTTGAATTAAATTGTCCATTGTTTCAGTAAAAAGGCCCTTATAAATGCTACTTCGACGTTTCTTTTTTTTTGTTGGGAAAACGCACCTCCTACATGCACAAAATGGTATTGACTGAAAGCTGTGATCTTCCTCTCTCCAAATATGGGCAAAACATGGGTCAAAGGCCTTATGCTAATAAGTAAATTACTGATTTACACATGTAAACAACGTACCGTTCAGAGCTGCTTGTATCTAAGGAAGTGTTTACTTTGGGTCACGTGTGGGAAGTGCCCATGTAATTAGACAATACCCTAGCATTGCTAAATTGCACATGTGCATAAGGCATGTAGTCATGGCTCACTGGGCTGCCAATTTTATGCTGTGCGTGTACTGTGAATTCTTACTCATTACAAATATGACCTTTTTGCGACTCAATTGCTCCGTTTTTTTGGGTAATCATTTGATAAAACCAAAGCAAACATGGGAGATCGAGAACAGCGGTTTGCTGAGGCCATGAATGACCTCCAAAGCGCCAATATCCTTGGTCTAGAGGGCAGACTTGTGGAGAGTTTACTTCAGCTCGCCCAGCTGAAACACAGCTGATTGTTTCGGTTCCGACAACAAATCGTCAATAAAGAGGAGGACCCTGATTCTTCTCTCGATGAACTCGAAATTCATTCTTCGAATGAAGAATCTGATACAGAGTCAGAAGAACCAGATCAACCCCTGATAAATGTTGAGATTGAACCAGACAAAGAGGTTGAAGCTGGAAATAGGGCCAACGGTCACCGGAGGAAAGCTATGGGGTTTCTCTGCCACTGCAAGCTGCATGACAGAGATGCATGTTCTAGCAGATACACGGTTGGGGATTTCGTGAATTCCCGCTACAAAATGTCAGAGCTTACTGAAGGTAGTTTTAGAGTTTTTTTTCAGAAAGAATATTTACGATTCTATCAAACTGACCAGAACATATTTTCATGGCCCAATTTAACTTTATTAAAAATGGGGCCGCATTCCTTGGCCTTCATATTAAAACAAATCTAACAAACATTGATAGCTCTAGGGCCTAAAGAAACAAAATGAGAGAACAGCAAGGTAGGCCTATTGCTTTGCCCTTTGCCTTGTTCTGTAGTTTGTGGACATTTGTTTGTAAATGATGACGAGGAGGCGCCATCCAAGAGCCAGCCCAAAGACCAGCCCGAAAGAATCGTGATGCAGCCCCTGAAGAAGCTGCTGGATGGCAAGGTCGAACAGATCAAGGAAACCGTAACGACTACTACCTATGCCAAGGGTGTCCTACTGTGCGTCAAGAAGGAAGAAAGAGTGTATGACCTCGTCGCCTAGACCCCGCATGCCCTTGTTAGTCAAAAGTTTTGAGAATGTTTCAAGCAAGTTTAAAATTAAGGTTTCAATAAGTTGACAACAGTTTCGATAGAGTTCGTTCGATTTCACAAAAGTTTGGAAGTGTTTTTGTTATATTGTGAGTGGATTATTAAACTGTATTTCTGTACTACAAAAGTAGACAAAATGATACATAAACGATAAAGAAAGGATAAAGAAAGATTACACCTGCAGGATGATCCAGAGATAATCATAACAACTTGGAAGACTTTGAAAGACAGAAGGAAGATGTACATGTAGTTATTAGCACTTAGAGATGATTCTAATCAGTGCACATGACTCAGTGCACATGACCACTTACAGTTCGTGATGGAATGCACTAAGGTGTCATATTCATTTCATTACATCATACTACAAAAAAGAGGCATGTTAATATTCAAGTGGCATAGGTCGCTACTGCGTAAAGCGCTCGCCTCTCACCACTGTGGCCCTGGTTCGTTCTTGTGAGTAGAGTTGTGCGTTGGTTTTCTCCTGTGCCACAAGGGCTTTTCTCCCCTGCGAGTAAGGATGATTAGCCTCCCAAATTATTATTCTATTTTTTAAATCAGTTTTTCTAAGCTATTTCAACAAACAGCGTTGACAATTTCTGGTTTGACAAAAGAATCACTGCTACACATTTTTTTTCAATTGGGGTAAGGACAAAACCCTCAAAAGCAATTATGAGCTTTCACGGATTAATATCTAAGCAAATTGAGCAGTTTGAGCACCAGATGAAGATTATGAATGCAAGAACTCGCTTAGTACAAGAATAACAAAACTGTAAAACAAAACCAGTATGGTACTGAACATGGCGTCAGACTCCGGTATAGGGTCCGTGCATCAACAGTAGAGGGCAGCCTGTAGTGTACTATGAGAGCCAAGTGAAGGTAGTACCTTGACATCAATGGCGCATGCATTGATGTCTAACCCTAAACACATGAACAATCAATCTTGACTGACTGTTTGCAAAACTGTTTGTAGAGTAATCATTTTGACAACAAGAAAATGCACCTCCATGTGGGTTCAGTACAATGCCTTCACCCAATGCTATAGACCTTTTGCTTTGCGGGTATCTCAGAGGGTACTCAAGTCTATCCTAGCAACACAAAACCATCGCCCTCTAACTCCGCCTTAAGGCATAAGGCCTATGGTGATTTTGACATATTCACTGCTTCAATAAAATAGTTGCACATTTGGCAAAATTGCAATTTAATTATTTGTTTGAAAGTTGAGAACATTACATGATCTTGAGTTTGCTGCAGTAGATCTGTGAGACGGTGTCTTGTACTCGGTCCTCTATCATCTGATAGGCATCTCTCCATGGTGAGGTGGATTCCATTCGACTGGCCAATCTGATTTAAAACAAGAGCAAAAGTCACATTTAATTCCCACTTTGGAATGTGGTCATATTTCATGACAGCAAATATGTTTCATTGAGAAACAAATTCAATATGCTTTCAATGAGGCATATACCTTTCTGCTGCTGCTGAATACCTTTACTGGTCAAAAATTGATCTTTTGGTCTAAGAATAGCTCAAAATTGCAAATTATTCTACACTGTTAATTTTACTACTGCAGAAAGGAAACACATACAAGTGGTAGGTCAACAACAAAGTACCTTCTCATGGCCCGTAGGACCAAGTCCGCCATCTTCATGTTTCTATCCAGTATGAGATCATTCAGGTATAGAGTCAGATGATCAATATCCTCATCTCCTGGTTCTGATTGAAACAAAGAAAAACATCAACCAATCATGTCAAAGTAACAATCTTTTTACCGAAAAACCAAACACAACTAATATAACCTAGAAACACCTGGCTCTCAAATCGGTTTGTAACATAATGCAAGTATAGACTTTGTCAATTACATGAACGCTCATCGTACGTGCGTGATTAGAAACCACAAGCCATTCGCGCATCATTACAGACCACGTGGCGCAGTCTGTTTTGCTAACGAAATATGCAACGAAGAAAAGGATACAAATGTTGTGACTAGGTTAGATGTCTATGGATAAAACACATTTGTAACAAATGTCCAATTTCTCACACTGAATAAAAATACTTTAATATACTGAAGATTAAATTTTTATAATCCTCCAAAAATGCTTAACATGATCTTTTTAATAAAAACCCCCAGTCCAAATTTTTACTAAAAGATGGCTACTAAATTCATGTTTTTTGTTTAAAACCTGTTTCTGACAGTAAGTTTGATATCAGATGTTTCCCCTTCACCACACAACTTGTTGTTTGTCCTTGCAAAGCACTTTGAGTTCTTGGTTTTTGAAAACGTGCCAAATTTCAATCCACTTGTTTTTCTTCAGTGTACATGCTACGCACCTTCTACTGATGTGGTCCATTCTTTCAGCAATGCTTTGACATCCCATAATGCCACAGCACCACAGAGATTGACAGGTTCCTTGGTTGCTGTCTGCATCACATCATCCGCGTTAGTGCTACCATGTACATCCTGATTGCCATCAGCTGTAGGTGCTGTGCAAAACAAAACATGAACAAATGAACATGTTGCTGACGTACTCATTTACCTTGTAAGCTTACATGATTTCTGAATCAGCTTATTACTAAAGAAGTGGTGAAGCACACTCTTTGCACTATACACACAATTTGGACAGGGTATAAAGGCCCAGGTGAAGTCATGGTGGCTGCACAACAAGTTGTTGGATATTTGCTCATTTTAGGTAGTTAGTGCAAGGTTATTCACAAAGACAGTGATTTCTGGTGCAAATATTGGCAAAGCGCTACCGGTATGTACTGCTTTGTTAATGCTCAAGCCAAATTAAAAAAAGGTCTGCTTCCGGTTTTTTTTGCAATTTTTTTTGTGTACAATCATATGGAGGTGTCTGCGTGTAATCAAGGGTAAAAGGTACAAATTGATGGTTTCGGTTTTTTCCTCGTTTTTCCCATAAAAAAATTAGGGTAGGGGCTGTCAGAATAGGGTAGGTAGGGAAACTGGAAGCAGAACTATTTTGGGGTTTTTTGGTCTCACATATTTGGGCAACTTTTCAGTATGCTTTGCCAGACAGTACATGCACATGTAAATTTATGGTAGAACATTGGGCATTTCTTGACCATTTACTCTATTTGTTCAAACTAAAACACATAAGCTCAGTCAAAATGTGTATTGTAAAGGGTGGTGTTAAGATTTGACACTCATGACAATTTTGGTACCTAGTTTTGTTTTATCGGAGAAGTTTTTCTGTCTAGTTTTATCCCTTGTCATTGCGCTGACACTGATTTGATTGGAATGTTTCTCTGAAACATTATAAACAATAAGTGTTCAAAACATTTAGTTGTTGAGATTTCAACTTTCACTTAACTTAAAGAATGCTTTCAATATGCATACAAGCAACGTGCTTCACATTTTGTATCAATATGTGTATCAATAGTTGTATCACATTTTGTATCACATGTTGTATTTGATGGTTTAGTCTTCAAGCTATCTAATGTTCATCAACAACATTGGAGGATATACATTAGTGTATCCCCTAGACAGGAATAATAGCGCAAAGTGATGTGCGTACCATCAGAATGAGGTCCTGTGGAGCTGATCGAGCCATTTCCAGCCTTCCCAGCTGGTGAGCTCTTGACACCAGTAATCATCTCCAGAATGCCCACCATTCCTGGGATCTTAAAGCCCTGCTTGGCACCCTTACGAGGACTAGACTTGCGTGGTCTCCCCCTCCTCCTATGCAGCTTGAAGGGACTCGTCCTGGGTGCTGAGGAGGCCTTTGTGGGGCTTGGTTCTTGGGATGTAGTCTGCTGTCTCTGATAGGCCAGTTGCAGTTCCTTTTGTAGCTCAGATGGGAGGGCCTCCATACAAGATGGATCAATCTACATGTACAACAATGTGAATAAGAACATGTCATCAATGATAAAATGCTATCCATTTAATAGTAAAACCCTTGAATGTGATTGCGTGCCTTATTAAAAGGGATTGTTTAAGGCAATATGTGATGCGATCAAGCTACATGAGTTGTTTGTCGACCCTGGTCAATTTGTATTTTTTTTACAGATTTGAAAAGAGCACAATCTCAGCATAACTGCTGTGAAAACTGCATGCTGATACCATCTTTAGTTAAAAAATTATGGAAGTCGGAACACCAAGAGGTGTGATGAAGTGATGTGATGATTGAAGTGGTCCTATTTTGGCCTGAATCTCCAAATAAAACTTCCCGACAAATGACTCATTTAGCTTGATCGCGTCACATATGATGATTGATGCTAGACTTCCAAGTCACAATGTAATATTTTTAAAAGAATGATACACCTTGGCTTGATTTTTAAGGGAAGGGAAAAAGATTCATATCACCTGCTATAAATGACATTACTTCCCTAAGAAATCCCTGTTTGACATTCATGTTCAGTATTACAAGGAGGAACTACAGAAGTATACAATTATAAAACCTTTAGTAACTGTACTACATTGTATTAATTCACAAATGAATCCTTAAAAACACATAGTGCTCTGGTAGTTTGGTGCTCTAAAGGGAATAACAGACAGGGTAGCTTGGAGCGGTTCATTCTTTTCAATTGTGGATAATGAAGTGTGAAATTCCTTGTTAACGGCAAGAATCAAAGTGTCAATTACATGTAGTGACCTGAATTATGGAAATGGGTCATTCTATAAATTTGGGGTCCAAAGTGTGACATTTTTCCCGTCCCTGTTACCTTGGTACTTTGTAATTTGCCATTCAAGTATCATTAAAAATGACTTCAAATGATGTTTTATTTGTTGGGTAGGTAGTCTGCTGTTCATAATCACTCTTGGAGGACGACTGCATTGAGGAGTGAATTAAAATCATAAATCATAGATGTCAGATGTAACAGGGACAGGAACAAAAGTGGACCCCAAATTTATAGAAAGACCCAAATGGCAGATGAACTTTTTGTCAGGGTGAGTTAGGAAGTCATCACGTTACATCTAAAGTCATTATAGACATCATGGAACACAAGGTTTAATTTGACATATTTAATGAGGATTCCGGTCTAAGTAAAAGACTTGTAGCCCATACTTAAATTAGGGGAGAATGCAAAATTAAACAGTCATAACTTAAAGTTTACCTCAGGGTTTTGCAAGGCTTAACAGGTTTTGTGGGGTACCTCAGGGTAAAACCTTGAGTTACCCCTTGTTTAATTCTGCATTCTTCTTTTACACAGCTAAATGCTGCTAAATAAACTATTAAATAGAATTATGAAAAGGGACTCCATTCCCTTCCAATACCTGTGAAAATGATGGCAGTGCTTCCACAGGACCCACAACGTCTTCATCTTGCACTGTCACCAACTCATTCAGCCCCTGGTCTGGTTGCCTCTTTCCACCCCCTTCTTGCTCCATTAACTCCCGCACAATGTCTGCTGGCAGTTCCTTCAATACACTTGGATCATACCCAAGATGAGAATGGTCTATGCCAGATGACGTACTGGGCTGGTGTTGGCCTGTGCCAATACGGGTTGTACCATTTGAAGTACTGGGTTGGTCCATCACTGTTCTTTCACTGTTTGTGGCTGTCCTGGAGGAATGTGCTGCAACAGGAATTTGAGCGTGTTTGTGATATAGATCAGTGTTTGTAGATTTATGAACAGCTGAGCTTCCATTGGTGCTTTGATTGTTGGCAGTGTGCCCATTTTCCTCTTTGCCGCTCACAATGCTCGGTCTTGATTGATGGGATGTTGAGGCTTGCATACTGGTTGAGGATTTGGAGTGCTCAGGTTTTGTACGATCCAGAGATGTGCTGTTACTGCTGGAGCTGGATGTACACACACTAGGCCGGCCCTCAGATCTGCTACAAAAACCAAACCAAAGTGCATTTTTACATTTTAAGTCTTTAACCTTAACTCCTAGGGTGATTTACTACATCCTTGCAAATCACAACACCTATACAGTTGTACTCTGTTTATTTGTGGTATGCCTAATCCCATGTAGAGCACAGTCAGTTTACTAGTGCAGTACTCATCCTAACAGATTCCAACAACACTGGTATTGTACTTTGGCTGGTTGGAGATCATTAGGGTTAATTTATCTGATAAGAAATTCCTAATTGGAAAGATTACAAAAGTTCTGTCGATGTTGGACATAAAAACCCATCACCTTAACATTTTTGAGGAAAATAATTTTGGGTGTGTGTGCTCTCTTTGTTTAGCTTATCTGTAAAAATACAGAAAATAACAATCAGTAATTTCAGTAAAGTTGTGAATTATTCCCACAAGCCAACAGAAAATACCGAGTATACAGTGCTTATAAAATAGTTGATGAAGGGCGAAAAAAAAAAATTCTATCTCATAAAAAATATCATACCCAAACCTACCAAAGGCTTAATTAAGACTAGTATAACTGGAACACTTGAACTGAAAAGCCTAAAAATGTCGCAACTAATTTGTCTTTCTGGGAGAAAATTCCATTTTTCTCGACTAGTCCTTCAAATGTGCCTTTTTATACAACACCTGAATAAATCCCCGTCATCTGATTGGTGAATTGTAGATCACGTGACATATTATTATTCGGTATAATGCACGGTGCGACCATGCGTTATACCCATGCGTTATACCGTTTCACTTTGCGCTTGTTCCATGACGCGGTATTTGCGTGCAAAATGCATGCTGGTGTGCGCGTTCAGCGTAGCGCGTATTGTTCCAAAGAGCCAGCGCTACAGCGTTGGGTTCAAACATTTTCGTGAAGGGGGTAGTTCAACATCTTTAAAATCAAAATAAATTGTAGTTTATAATTTACCAATCAAATGACGAGAATTTATTCAGGTGTTGTATAAAACAAATAACGAATGTTTTACGTTCGTGCGATGGAAAGAATAATTTCATTCGGTGACAGATTGAATGTTCTATTCCACTCGGCTTCGCCTCGTGGAATAGAACATTCAATCTGTCACCTCATGAAATTATTCTTACCATCGCACTCACAAACATTCGTTATTTGTATAATACCACACCTATCTCGTTGTTCTTTCTGTGCTTCATAGGTCCTCTCTATTGTCTGTCTGATGTCTGCAGGCAAAGCAGCCAGTACTGTAGGGTCTAGCTGAGATGGTGATGGCAGGCAGAACTGTTCATGCTGTATCTGTCTGGTTACCGCTGCTCTTGATGGAAGTGTTGGAGTGCTGGGTTGGAAGGTAGGCAAAGGGGGTAGTGGAGTCTTCTTTGGTTGGGGAAGGCCAGGGACAGGAACTGGGATGTCTTGGCCAGTAGATGCAGATTTCTGAGAGTAATCAAATTTTTTAAAATTGTATTTTATGTGACAATCACTCCCACATTACAACATGTGTTTTTATTTTCTTCACAAAACTGACTTATAGATATTGGTTTTTTTTTTCCATTTGGAGCACATGCAATACCCATACTGAACTTTTTCCTGATTGTAAGACCGCATCCGAAATACTTGGCTATGGCTGGATATGACACACGGGTCTATGGGATGTGGCTGTAGCGGCTACCATAGGCACGTGTGTAATATCCAGTTGCGCCAAGTAATTCGGACATGGTCTAATAATGGCTTAACCCTAACTCCCTAGGTATTTTTGATAGGATGCAACCTCAATCCTGCAAAATCCTCCAACTGCCTCCATGTAAAAATTGCATACAACCTCAATCTGGCAAAATCACCATTATTTTTTGAATGTGGTCCTTGTGGAGGGATGACCACTGCCTCAATCCTGCAAAATCCTCCAGCAATCACTGTCAATATGTTGAGGCAGAGCCAGTGACATCCTGGAGCAGTGCGGAGGATTTTGAGTATAATCTAGGCCTAATTTAATGCATGGCTGAGCATAAACAACACAAGGTCCGGCCTGAGACCTTGAAACAGTGCATCCTCCAAAATCAGCCATGCACGTTTGCCATTTAGCCTTTATCCTACAAAATCTTCCTTTTTCCAAAGACAATTTTGGAGGATTTAGGGAGATTAGGGTTAAGTGAGGACAAAGTGTCCAGCAGTGAACGGCCAACTGCCAACTGCACATTACAAGTGGTGCCCAGAACTTCTCCTTTACTATTTCATCCAACTGCTATGAAGCGAGTGTCTATGTACGACAACAAACATTCAGCTGGCTTTCCGCATGGCTTACAAAAGTCAAATCTGCTTTATCACCCAAATTCAATGAAATTAACTTGAAAAAGTAAAACGACACCACGTCTCACTTCTGAGTTGAGAGTTCACAACTTTACAGGGCAAATCATGAAGGAGCCAACTCAGTGACTTTGTATTGTACAGAATAGTGATGGCTTACCTGTTTTGAAACATAGTCCAGTATTGTACCAGCCGCTTTCTTGTCTTTCACAGCTTGGTCTCTGGTTTGTTCTGTAGCAGTGGCTGGTGCAGTAGTTGATGCTTTTGCCATTGGTTTGACAAAGTCCAGAAGTAACTTGCTGTTGGATGCTGAGGAACTGGCTGAGGTACTGGATGATGAGAGGCGACTTATTTGAATGCCAACCTAGGGATTATAAGTGTTGATATCAGTGCTCTCCTCAGATGATTCATGATAGACTAATGGGATCATTCTCAGTCCATAACCAACTTACAAAATTATCGACAAAGTTACTTTGAAAAAAGATTATAATTCTCTTTGATAGAATGGCAGTTTGAAGCCTGCAAGTATATCTGGAGGAATACTTCATATAATTTATATTCCTTACATCAACAGATTAGTGCAGCTAACCCTGCCTGACTTTATAGCTACATGTACCACAGTATTCACCTAATACAAGTTTATGTATTAGTGAAGTATTCCATTTAAGACATTGGAACAGAGATGGCCTAAATGCCTCTGTGTGGATAACTGCCTGGCCGAAAAAAAAATGTGTTTAGCGAGTAAACACAACTCCAAACACTTTCTGGCCATCAGTTTGTAAACATGTTTTAGCATGAGGTGATGGCAAGACAGTATTTAGAATTCTGTTTACTCGCTTAACACATTTTTTGTAGACCAGGCAAATATCCACAGAGGCAATTAGGCTCCTAATGCCTAAAACTGAAAGCTTGGTCCCACAGTTAATTTGACCTCTCTTTGAAAATTACTCATAACTTCGTCAAAAATTATCAGATTTGGATGTTCAATGTCTCATATTAAAGTGGTAAAGCGTTTCTTTCAAACCATACCTATATTATCTTTGTTGGTTACACATTCTACGTCTCGCATTGTTATATTTTGTTTGCATTTTTTCTTTATACAAACTGTATATATAAAAGTTCCTTTAGTTAGTAAAACATGCATAACTTCTGATAGCACGGATCAATTTCAGTTATATTTTTTCACGAGTGGAAGAACATGCTCTTTTAACCCTAACTCCCTAGGGAGTATGCAAAATCATATTGAAATTGGAGGGTTGAGGACTGTTAGGGCTTTATTCTTGTATCAAATTTGATTGCTTTTTAAGGAAACAAATCATTAAACTATGTCACTTTCTTTTTGACTCACCCTGTACACTATAAACAAAACTGTATATTAAAAACAAGTCAGGTGTGTTTACAAACACAAATGCCCCGCAACCGTGACTGTTCCCATGACATAACACCACTCTTTTAACATCAACTTACATGTACCTTGGTCACATGGAATGTTCATTGACAGCATTAGTGTCTTCTGTAGGTTTTATATGAATTAATCCCTAATCCCTATGATCTCAGAATAAATACAAGATTTCGATTGTTTCAGCCACTGTGACCTTGACCCTTGACCTTTTGGCCCCAAATGCAAAAGGCTTCTTAGGATTACCAAGGACAATCTACAAACCAAATTTGAAGTTCATATGTAAAGTATTTCTCAAGTTATCGCGCTGACAACATTTCTATTGTTTCAGCCACTGTGACCTTGACCCTTGACCTTTCGGCCAGAAATGCAATAGGCTTCTTAGGATTACCAAGAACAATACACAAACCAAATTTGAAATTCATATGTAAAGTATTTCTCAAGTTATCGCGCTGACAAAATTTCTTTTGTTTTAGCCACTGTGACTTTGACCCTTGACCTTTCGGCCCCAAATGCAGTAGGCTTCTTAGGATTGCCAAGGACAATCCACAAACCAAATTTGAAGCTCATATGTAAAGTATATCTCAAGTTATCACGCTGACAAAATTTCTTTTGTTTTAGCCACTGTGACCTTGACTCTTGACCTTTCGGCCCCAAATGCAAAAGGCTTCTCAGGATTGCCAAGGACAATCCACAAACCAAATTTGAAGTTCATATGTAAAGTATTTCTCAAGTTATCGCGTTGACAAAATTTCTATTGTTTCAGCCACTGTGACCTTGACCCTTGACCTTTCGGCCCCAAATGCAATAGGCCTCTTAGGATTGCCACGGACACTCTTCACAAACCAAATTTGAAGTTCATATGTAAAGTATATCTCAAGTTATCACGCTGACAAAATTTCTTTTGTTTTAGCCACTGTGACCTTGACCCTTGACCTTTCGGCCCCAAATGCAAAAGGCTTCTCGGGATTGCCAAGGACAATCCACAAACCAAATTTGAAGTTCATATGTAAAGTATTTCTCAAGTTATCGCGCTGACAAAATTTCTATTGTTTCAGCCACTGTGACCTTGACCCTTGACCTTTCGGCCCCAAATGCAATAGGCCTCTTAGGATTACCAAGAACAATACACAGACCAAATTTGAAGTTCATATGTTAAGTATTTCTCAAGTTATCGTGCTGACAAGATTTGTCCGGACACACACACCCACACACCCACCCAAACACCCACCCACCCACCCACCCACGGAAGGACAAGGCGGAAACAGTATGCCCCTTCGGCTTCGCCGCGGGGCATAAAAATATGTGTGTAGTGTTTCCTCACCCCTCTCAAGTCTGACGCATCTATGCGCATCTGAGCCAACAGTGCCTTACACTCTTGCTGAATCCTGCTCAGTTTGTCAGTAGCCTGGGCCAATGTGGTTGACTTGGCTAGATTATCACAGATGCCATGACCCATGAACTTGGAGGCTTCCTTAGGGGCGCCTGCCTGGCGGACTTTGAGCTTGAGTGTGACTGTCTTGCCCATCATCTGGATAGCAGTCAGTCGCCGATGTACCTCCTCTGCAAGCTCACTGACAAACTTGATGGCCTCGCTGTTCTGAAAGATATACAAAAGAGAGACAAGCCGCATGAACATTTTAGTCGGGTACATTTATCCACCCAGATTGAATTAAATGTGTACAAGCACATGCATCACCCATGCATTTTGAATGTCAAAGTTAAATCATTCATATAAATAAAGTGTCACGGCTGACTACCTGGTCACTGGAACCAGCGAAATGTAATCTGAATCTACAGGTTGTCATGGTTACCAGATGACAACCAGTGAGTAAGTGTTTGCAAATTTATAGGTTTTTCAGATGAATTTTTCAGTTAATTTCAGATGCTTTTTACAAAAGCAATGTAGTCATTTATCATTCAGTTTCAAAGTTTGGTCAAACTATGTACTTGAGTACTATGTCAAAAGCATTTATCAAAACCGATTGAATTCTATTTCTAATTAAATTAGTCAGCCTGTGTGTGCTATGGACTTCACGAGAAAGTCCAGGTATCCCATTCGACACAATCAGCCTTTGTTCCTTAAATGCGGCATGACAGATACAGTCTTTTCTTACTCTAATTTTGTTTCAATAGGTCTATTGATGCTCCGTATTCAAATGATGTAGGAGTCTTTTTGCAAGCAGTGATTTTCGTCAATTACGATATTTTTGTTTCCCCCTCAAAAATCCGAGTTTTTAGGAATAAGTGAGACCTATGGAAGTGAAGCCAGCAATGTCAATGCTCCCTTGCAGGTGATAAATAGGGAGCTACGTTTTTTTCTATTCACAATTAATGATTTGTTCCTAATGCAATATGACTCACGGTAAATTTTCATGGCAAAAAAAAGCAACGAATATTCCTTTTTAAAAAATGTAGTCCCGTTGATTAGGCCAAAAAAAAAAAGTCTCCGGTTTCTGGTATGGAGCTTGTCCAAAAAGTGGTGCGGCGACGCGGCTTTTTTTTTTTTTTACCCGACTTTTTTGCTTCAAATGTCGGCTGATGACTGCAAATGGTGCCCGACTAAACTTAGTGAAAATATATGGGAGTCCAGAGAGGCCACATAAAGCTTATTCTCGATCATAACCCCATCTAAAAACACGTTGAAATTGCGCAGCAGCAGAATTCCAGTCAAACCAGTGAGTTTGGCGGTTTTTATACATCATCTTTCATTGAAAAAAACCTTTTTCATTTTGCCGACGCGCATGGCTACGGCGTCGCGTGCGCATACCAGAAACCAGAGACTTTTTTTTTTTGGCCTTATATGTTGAGTTTTATTGGAAACTTATTTTGAGCATATATGCGGGGTATAACTTTGGGAAAACTCATATAATAGAAATTTTGGGAATTTTTTTGCCACTGTAGCGTCAGAGTTTGTTGGTGAAATGTCGCCAACATGCGAAGACTAGTGGATGTCTCACACTGCAGCAAGTATAGCCCGTAAGTGAATTAAGCGACTACACAGGCAGTAGGCTATGAACATACATGGATCGGGTACACCATGTGCGCATAAAATTTGATGAGCCCTTCTTTGCTTGAAGAACATTACAAATCACAAAGGCAGCAGCAACTTTGAAAAATAGCCAGTTACTAAACAGAGCCAAGTACAAAATGTATGTGGACGGGAAGACTACAGTTCAAAACTGTAGTCAGTATTCTCAAGACATGCTTCAAAAGAAAACAAAATAGGGCACAAAGTACAAATCAGAACCATGGGATGACGATGTTAAAACATACCAGACTATCCTGAATCTTCTGCAGTGAAAAAGAAGAGGTGGTGCAACCATATGAAAGTAATTTCTTTCTAAATAATACACCAGCACAGGACAAGGCTCATACCGCAGACCCCAGTACCACACCAAGTCATAAGGTCCACACCCTAGCATGCCTAGTGTGCTGCAAGTGGGTTTTACATATGTACGGTTGGCACACAGAACAATGCAAAAGAATTTAGACAATGCACTGAGTCAGTCTGAGAGAGTGAGAACTGTTACATAACACCTAGCGTGCATGAGAACACCAAAACTAAAAACATTCCCGCAGTTCATAGAATAGCGGGAAATTATTGTCTTAGGAATTTGAAGAACGCATAGAGAGCCAGCAATCCATAGCAAGTGCAGAGGGATTAGGAAAGAGGTTTAAATAAGAAGACATGAGCATTGTATAGTTAGCTCTAGCAAGACGCACATTATACAAATATTTTGTATGAGTTTATAAATGTATAAAGACGGTAAGGCCCAAAAAAAATATATACTTCTGCTTCCGGTTACCCGACCGACCGACCCTATTTTTAGGCTGCAACTCTAAAAAAAAAATTATCGGCAATTCCAAAAAAAATAAATTAATGATTGAATACATAAAAAAAAAAATCTTTTGTTTTTTTCTGTCTTCACAAAATACCTCTCTTGTATTTGGAGTGATACGATGCAGCGTGTTTCCCCAAAATTTTCTACTGTAAAAACAAGGTCTGTCCCCCCCCATACATGCACACAGTGCATCCATCACACACAGAGTTTTGGCCAGTTTCCCATGTTGACTAGCGTTGTGCATATGGTGCACACGACCTGAATTTTCCATTATTTTTTAAGAATTATCGAACGTAAATATATTGCCAATAATTAAGGTACGTGTAGGTTATATTCACTTTGTCATGGCCATTTTTTTTGTATAGCTTTCGTAGTGCAATGGAAATAGTTCAGGCTAAAACTTCGCATATAATTGAATATCCAATTCAATCAGCATAACAAAAATGACCGACCGACCCTATTCTTTAAAGGTATGTAATCGGAAGCAGATGTCTTTTTTTTTGGGGCCTAATAAGGTTTTTTTTTTAGGGTGAGCTCCAAAACCAAACACAGAGAAGGACGCTGATTGTTTTGTGGCACAGGTTTCCAGCGCATTTTAAAATGTTTATATCTGGTTTTTCCTGGACTTCAAGTTTTCCAATAAGAGTTATTTCTTAATTAAGATATAGGAGGTTACTACCTATATTATAGCAGCCGGATAAAATAATCACTGTAACTTGTACAGAAAGACAATTAGAGTAGAAAATGTAAAAGACAAATCACATAATGTTGATGATGTTGTAAAACTTGAGAAAAAAAGAGGAAAACAAGCGTCACTTGTGTGCTGCGCCAAAGCAAGAAAGTTGAGTTTGGTTATTTTTGAGTGTGAGAAAAGATAAGACTCTCAAGTTACATGTGAGCAGATAACAAAGGCTATAATGGGGGCTCTCAATTAGTCTGATGACTCAATGCATTTCAAGAACAATACACAGTGCTTTGTGCCCATGTTGACGAGAGCTAAAGTGTACGCAACCCCATTCCCAGGATCTGCTTTCAACCCCAATGACAATAATAGCACCTGGTTGGCAACCTCATTCCCATGGTTCAAGCAGTATGCTCCCACTACTACCTGCTCTCTCACCCTGGTATTGGATCATTTGCATGTTCAAAAATCTTGCACATGTTGGCAAGCATAGTTAGGAATAGTCTGGTGCCTGGCTGTGCTTTAAATCAGTGGTTTTTTTATATGGCATGATCGGTATCTGAGGTATAAACGATCAATTCGGCGTGGCATGAGATCCGGAAAAAAGCCAAATTTTCCTGAAAATGTGTTACAATCTTCAAGCCAATATGTATCACATGATATGAAATAGCAAAATGGAAAAAGGGGATTGTTTTTGAGGTGGAGTGGAGATAATAATGGAGTACCGAAGTGTGACGTCATTTAGAACCAGAAAGTGTTGTGCAAACGAATGGAGTACGCGCGTGTGTTGGTTCTCGGGCGTGACGTATTCACT
Source organism: Patiria miniata (assembly GCF_015706575.1). NCBI lineage: Eukaryota > Metazoa > Echinodermata > Asteroidea > Valvatida > Asterinidae > Patiria > Patiria miniata. Next base: position 10,912,420 of record NW_024037063.1, read on the forward strand.
TCGGTACTCCATAAACACTGAACATGTTGAACATTTTAAATACGTAATACACCTTGGAAATAAAAACACAAAGTACACGATATAAATCCACTACTTGCTACTGCTATATCAAAGACGAAGAAATGTTCAATTTTTAGAGGCAGAAGGAAAGAAAGATATTTCAGAAGCATCAGTGAATTACAAATTCTATGTTGGTGTATGATGAATTTGTACCACGTAGATGTATACAGCACACTGTCTTCTTGTGTGTAATGAAAATACTTCAATCGAACCACAGGAGAACAGACCTCAATGTTAGAAACTTCCAAACTCCAGTGTCAAACTTCCAAACTCCAGTTTTTCCCCCAAGGCCATTTTTTTATGGCAATGCCATGGTTATAGTGGAATACCTGTTTAGTTTACAACACAATATTTCAAAGGCATGGAGACCAAGAATGTAATTTTTTCTCCTCAACATAGCCATCACTCAGACATACCCTGTGATGTCTGCTTATGAGTGATTAATATCAAATTAATTTAAATTACCAACCTGAGTGAACCTAATTCCATAATTGATCTCGGCCGAGACTGACTTCCGTTCTCGCTCCACTCTGATTGGTCGATCATCTATCCCCTGACAGTAGCTGTACAATGATTGGCCGGTCTTGGGTCCAAACTCCTTCTGTAGGGAACTAAGTGACAGGTTCTGCAAGTCACCACAGGTTCCTATGCCCATGGTCTTCAGACGAGCACCCATGGACCTCCCTACCCCTAAAATCAAAGAAATTACAACTTCATTGTCTAAATAATTATCTCATACATGGAGGGCAGATCATGAAAATATCAGGTCCCATTTTGAAATTTGGGTTCCATTGGGATGTTTTGTGTAACCCGTGAAACTCTATCAGAAGACATCAATCTGTGTCTCTCAGTTTGTTTAAATCAAATCACAAGAAAATTAATCAAATATTTGCAAAGTACTTCAACAAGTACAAGTAAATCAAAACCTTGTACTAAAATGGCCAATCAGTCCAGACTATAGTCAGTTTACCACAGAAACATCACAGATATGATGGGTGGCAAATCACGACTTGATAAAACAAACCAATCTGTACATAATGCTTAATGAAATCTGGACTGCAGCATTACTCGTTCTTGGTTTACTTCAAACCACAAACTTCAAAGATCAAAAAAATAGACAAATGTACAAATCCAACTTAATAATAATAATAATTACTGGGAATGGGTGATTTGGGAGACATCACCATAGACTTGTGCACAAAATTCTTTTCCAACTTAAATGTGCCATAACCCAATTTTCCCTTGCCATTTTTCCATGAATTTCCGTATGTTTACTAATTAGACCACGAGCAACAAATATAGCCTAATTGTGACAGTAAATTTTGCCTCTAACATGTCTAACGGGGGGCTGTGCCATTACGGAGAGAGTTATGTGTTTTCCTAAAAGCTGATGTCTCCCTATTATCGAAATAATAACGATAAGGTGTCTCCCTAATGGTACATTTGGTAATATAACCGTATTTATATAGCGCCTTTTCCAAAGGCCTGATACAAAGCGCTGGGGGAGAATGCAACCAAAGACAGGTAAATGAACATACTACGCATATCTCATTAAAATACTTGCCTAAAGCTCATTATAAAAAATGCAAAATTTTCTGAGTGAATATCATTTTTGGATCTCTCAGAACATCATTAACCTTGGTAAAAAAAAATGCCAAATATCTGACAATTCTGTGTGGCCAGACTCTCTAAAATTCATAAAGTCCAGACTTCATAGACAAATCAATCTTGGCAAAGTAGCCTATCTTTTCACAATTATCAAAAAATGTCACAGTGAATACAGTGAAATGGCAATGACTAACATCTGAGCAGACACATCATCTAAACACAATGTAAATAACCACTTAAACTTACCTAAAACAGAGAGACAACATTCGTGCAAAAAGGAAGGAAACTTGATAAAATGCCATCATGCAATCAGAACGATAGCAGAATCAGGAACGCCAAGCTCTGCTCAAATTTTGGGGCAGGCTGACACCAAGAGACTGAGCACATGACCAGCCAGGCCCTCACTGTCTAAATTTCAAATAAGCCCCTGTACTGATGATGTCACACTTTGTTTACGTGTGTGCTTTCCTGTGGTGCTCAGTGGACCATGGGCCCCCACTGGCTCCATAGAAAAGTGCACATGACTCTAACAGGGATTGGCCATCTAGTCCATGAATAGTCAGCAGAGTTCGTGGTTTTCACAGCTTCTGCAAGGTGTGATCAACAGACAGGGATTAAGTGTCCCTACATTATGCCTAGCTCCTGGAAGACCATTGTTAGTGTACACACTGGTGCACCAGTCACCAACTAAAAGGCTGAGGATACAAAAGACATCCACTCTCTTCCAAGAAGTAAGAAAAGTTCAAAGACCAGCTCTAAGAAAGTAGGCAGAGATCAAAGGTCTAGTAGAATAAAAGTAGGCAAAGATCAAAAGGTCTACTGGAACAAAGGCTCACCAGTAGAAAACATGAAGTACCATAAAGAAATTAGGAAACGTAGATATAAATAAAAAATAATACAACCTGTATAACCCAAGACCTGTTTTGGGTCGGGGTTAAAATATTTGAATGGATTAAAAAAACTCATTAAATTTTTTTAACATGTTAACTCTACACTCCTAGTTTCTTACCCGGTATATCTTTAACAGGCTGGTGTTTCATGAAGTCCATTGCATCCTCAGATGCCAGGAAGAACTGTCCATTGGGTTTGGCTTTCCTTGTGCTCATACGTGCCAGCAGAATATTACAAGCTTTATGGAGAAAGCAAAACAAGCAATATCAATGGGGAGGTACAATCATAGAATGTTCTCAGATTCAAAATGTCAGATTTCAGTTCAAAGTGCATGTTTATAGTGCATATGACATGCAGCCTTACACAAGAGGGCACTATTTATTATTCATATCTCTTTGATGGGCATTCTGAATAAAATTTGACATTACTCCCAACACCACCAAGGCCAATACACTACATGAATGCAAATACGAAGCAAATTTGACATCATGAGCCATTCACTGCAAAATTTGCCAGAGTTGAGATGTGTTTTCTTTTTGTTAGCAAATCTGCAGTGTGAAAACTTATGACATCACAAATTTGCATGTGTGTTTGCAGCAAGTATGCACTGACTGCCCTTGCAGTCAAAATCAAACACTGTTTTCAACAGTTAAGAATTCCCAGCCTAGTACATAAAGCAGGATTGACTGCCTTGGACTGCTATGCTCCAGGACAGTGATAAAACAGCTGTGACCACAACTTGCGTGCTTCGCCTGTTGACCCAATTTGACTGAACAAAGTACTTGCTTGACATATGATCTGACTGCTGGTGACTAGCCTTTGTTAAAAGCATAGCAGGGGAAGTGGAAGTAAATTTTGACTGTCCGTGACTGCTTAAATAGCAGGAGGGCTGCACTTCACAACCCTTCAGGTTTTTGAAACACTTTTACTCAGAGGGTTAGTAGCACCCACACTTCATATTCCTTCCAGATAATCTTCTGTTGAGTATGGATAAGACTTCAAATCCCTGCACATTCATGACAGTTCTTTGGTGTGGTTAAGCTCAGGGCAAGATTCGGTCACGCTGCACAGCGCTCTCCACAGTGCTGGTTTTTTGTGTGTGCGGAGTGACTTGCTGTGTGGCAGAGTTACTTTAACACTTCATATCTCTTCACCTGATAATGACCTGCAGGGTGTTAAAGGGTTTCACATATTGCTCTGAAAATTGACTTCACACTAGGATGATTAACCTGTCTCTGTGGATTCATCAGGGGAAAAGTACAATGCAATACAAGTGCTGATGGATTAACTGATTGATTTACATACCAAGTCCTGCTGAAGCATTACACTGCGTCTTCTCTTTAATCTCTTGACGGAGTACCCGTGCAAGGTCTAGGGGTGTAGCCCCTGTGTCTTCCAGTATGCTAGTCACATCAACAAACATCTCGTCACAACTAACAGCCTCTATCTCATGGGTGTAACTAGATAATAAAAAATATTGAATTAATTGGTTTGAAACAAACCTCGAATTCTATAATAATAATAACACTTTGGGAGACTTAACATCCTTACTGGCAGCTGAGAAGCTGAATTGTGAAGGACGCGACTACAACATGGTGGAGCCGCAGGCATGTAAAGACACCTTTGGCAGCCAGCCACATTGACCCACATATGATCACGGAGCACAGCCTGAGATCGAAAGTGTTTGATTTTTTCGGAGGGAGGAAAACTGGAGGGCCCGGAGAAAAACCCTCGTGGTACAGGAAAGAACCAACGCACAACTCTACTCACATACATGTATGGTCTGCAGCCGGGAATCGAAGCAGGGCCACAGTGGTGAGAGGTGATGAGCGCCTTACGCACTAGCCACCCACAAATATTATTTTCTATGTTGAATGCCATGGTCCAGTGGTTACAGTGTTTGACTCATGTACGATGGTGCATGGGTTTGAACCCTGCCAGGAACATGGTGTTTGTGCCCTTGGGTAAGACACTTAACTACAATTGCTTCTCTCCACCCATGAGTATGAATGGGTACCTGTGAGAGTAGAGGTCCAAATGTGCACTGATAGGTCCTATCGGCTGCCACGTGGTCTCGTGGCCTGATGAATGGAGGAATAATTGTAAAGTGCTTTGAGATTGTTGATACGATGGAAAGCACTACAAGCATTACAACAACATGGAGGTCTTTTTCCTGAACTTAATAATGAAAACACTATCTTGAACATTTGGGCAACTAAGTTGATAAGCATTCTTTACAGATTGATGGTATTTATGGGTTGTGAGGAAAAGGCTACTAGCTCACCTTGCGACAGTCTCGTATAGTGTCTGTGAGACACTCTTGTATCCCTCAAAGTCATAGGGTATTGTCTGCAGGTCTGGGCAGCGCTTTCTGGCCTCTCCCATAAACATACCATTCTTGACTCCAGCCTTGCGTGCCTCGTAGCTACAACTGGCTAACTCTGCCATGGAATTGAAAGTCTCGGACTGGGTTCTGATTGTCTGTGGCTTGGCTCCCTCCACTGGCACGGACTGGACGTTAGAATCTGTAGATTGTCCAGGTAATCTTGAAGGTTGGTCCCCAAATGAGGATGCTTCTCCTAGATAGGTTTGAGCACTCGCTATGGTGGGGTCTACAGAACCTGCTGGCTCTTCTGGTGAGACTGTGACTCTCGAAGCATCCTCTGTCTCCTGTATGAATGTCTTGGCTATGTCCACATGCCGACTCTTCATTGCCTTGGCACCATCCTGTTTGTATTTATTTGCATAGTATTCCTTCTCATATTGTCTAGTTTCCTGGTTTGCATCAGGCATGCCCTTCCCCTTGGAGTGAGTCACAGCCACAGGTTTCCCCACCAGGTCTGGGCGGTTGCGCAAACCAACCGATACAAAGAAGCAGTCCATATCAACATGCATGATGACACGTTTGGATTTCCCTGCCTTCCCGTGATTTGCTCTTGTAAGATGACCTTGGAGTTCTTGTGTCCTTGATGTGGGATCTCCCTCATTTTCTGTATCAGCTGCATGTTTTTGAATGGGTTGTGATTCCCCCGATGAGCCAGATGAGAAGTCGCTTTGATCTTCGATGAGTCGTCGCAATTTCTCCCGTGCCGGGAAGCTGGTGTCGCCACTGCTCTGCAGCTTGTTCACAAAAGCCTTGCACTCAGCCCCCCACGTGGATATGTGATGCAGACGTGAGTTGCTGTAAAACTCAGACACAAAGTTAGCATCGCCGGCCTTAGCAGGACCCTTGCTACCTCCCATAGACGGAGGCGACTGATCCCTTGTGGTGGTGGTTCCAAGAGATGGTGGATCCATGGACTGGGCACTGACTGAACTGGTAGAAGACGAAGGACTCGGCAAGGCAATGGATGCGTAACTCTTGTCTAGAAACTCCACCATACTGTGGCCTTCTGGACTTCGTAGTCTGGTTCCTTGATTGCTTACTCTACTCCCACTAGTATCACTTGCTGTATGCTCACTTGCTGTATGTTCAGGCTTGTTTGCTTCTGTTGAGGCATCTTTCTTCAAGCCTGTGAACTGGAGTGTGCCCTGGGAGGTTGTTCTATTAGTGTACAGCTGGTAAGGGTTATCTGGCAGCAACTTTCCTGCTTTTATACTGAAAATAAAAGAAACAAAACGTAACTGTTTCTGAGGAAAATTAACATCTCTGATGAAAATAGACCCCAAAGTAAATACCCCAAGACTTGAATGATAGGTTCAGATTTGATTACAAACTGGAGCATGAACACACAGTGTAAGTCTTCTAGCAGTGTAATATAGTTGAAATGAGCTGTTTCTACTTTCTATTTGCTCAAGATCCGAAAATACTTCCTAGGAAAACTTAAGAAAATATCCAGACTTACCACTGTATTTACAGCTAACAATAACTGACAAGTTCCATACATGTAGGTAAACACCCTCAAAATGTACACTACTATACTGACCTACTGGGAACTGACTTAATAGACCAACACAAACATGTGTACACATAAAACTGTTTTGGGAACATTGAAGAAAATCAGACACATTTAAAGAAAACAAGTCAGGTGTGTTTACAAACACAAATGCCCCATTACATGACACAACACCACTCTTTTAACATCAACTTATGTACCTTGGTAACATGGAACGTTCATTGACAGCATTAGTGTCTTCTGTAGGTTTTATATGAATTAATCCCTAATCCCTATGACCTCAGAATAAATACAAGATTTCTATTGTTTTAGCCACTGTGACCTTGACCCCTGACCTTTCGACCCCCAATGCGATAGGCCTATTTGGATTACCAAGAACGATCCACAAACCAAATTTGAAGTTCACATGTAAAGTATTTCTCAAGTTATCGCACTGACAAAATTTCTTGTTTTAGCCACTGTGACCTTGACCCTTGACCTTTTGGCCCCAAATGCAATAGGCTTCTTAGGATTGCCAAGGACAATCCACAAACCAAATTTGAAGTTCATATGTAAAGTACCGTATATCTCAAGTTATCACGCTGACAAAATTTCTTGTTTTAGCCACTGTGACCTTGACCCTTGACCTTTTGGCCCTAAATGCAAAAGGCTTCTTAGGATTGCCAAGGACAATCCACAAACCAAATTTGAAGTTCACATGTAAAGTATTTCTCAAGTTATCGCGCTGACAAAATTTCTTTTGTTTTAGTCACTGTGACCTTGACCCTTGACCTTTCGGCCCCAAATGCAATAGGTTTCTTAGGATTAACAAGAACAATACACAAACCAAATTTGAAGTTCATATGTTAAGTATTTCTCAAGTTATTGCGCTGACAAGATTTGTCCGGACACACACACACATCCACACCCACCCACACACCCACGGAAGGACAAGGCGGAAACAGTATGCCCCTTCGGCTTCGCCGTGGGGCATAAAAAGTAAAAATAGTAGATTTTGAAAGGACTGACAAACTAATATTATGCAACTTGGCTTTTACTTGTACGACAAGGGGTTCAACAGTTCTCTCTTTCATGTACCTCTGCTAACCCATATGTACATGCTCACCTTATAACTCCTACCTACGCCTAAACAGCTGGTACATCTTAAACCCTGTACGTACGCCTTGTAAGTAATAAAAAACCTGTACGAACAAGTTCTAAGTCATATGCACAGGTTTTTGTTTGCAAGGCATATGCACGATTGTAAGGCGTACGCACGATTGTAAGTCGTATATACGACTTATAACATGTACATTACGAGTTACATGTATAAGGCGTACGTATGAGTTATAAGACGTACACATATTTACGAGTTATTAGGCATACATGTACGTTTAAGTTATAAGACGTACATACGAGTTACAAGTCTTACGTTCAAGATAGCAGAAGAGGGAAAATTATTTTTCTATCATGTCTCTAATACAGCTTCATATATTTGGGATGGACAGATGACATTTACAAGGCGGGTACCTGTCAGTAATCCACTCTGGCTTGACAATTTTCTCATCTCTGAGTTCCTTGATCTTAGCATAGGGAAGTCTGGTAGCTATGATATGGCTGACTTTGGTCTTACTGTAGTAATGATGGAACATACCACCATGTAACATCATCAGACGCTTCAGCTCATCAGATGATGGCACTGTCAGTTAAAGATAAAAAGAAATATACATGTACTATTCACAAAGGACTTTATTTTTAAGCCAACTGAAATGATTGCACAAAGTGTTTATGGAACAAACTGTTATATATACCCTTTAGTGTTAAGTGACCACGCCTGTCACATTCTTGAATAAATGCAAAATATAAACTGGTCTAAGAATCCTGTTAACACAAGTGTCCCATTTCACTGCTCTGTTATCCAGTTCGTTTAAAGCCGTGTCCGCACTGGACTTTTTTTTTTTAAGGTTTTACCGAGACGATGGTAAAATGAGAAATGGTCAAATGTGACCACTGTCCGCACTTGGACTTTCGACACGGGAAAATTTACCCAGACCGCATGGGAGAAGTAAACGAGCTGTCACAGTGTCAGTATAATGACTCACCGTACACAGAAAACAAATTGCCGATCACATTTTCAGCCGCCGATACGCACAGTAATATTACACACGCCATTTGCATGCACAACATAATCGTTTACACGATATTATTTCATCTTGACACGCTAAATCTTGACGAAAAGGCCTGTAATTCTGACGCATTTGTGATGCACGTCGTCGAAGCCATGCCGCTGTACGATGTTCCGTGCGGCAGCAGTGCCATCAGTATTCGTTGGTTCCCATCGCATGCTTACAGAATCGAAGCTATGATGTGGGCCAGGAACCAGTGACTACGGCCTACGTACGGTACCGGACCACGATGTTCCGTGCATGCATGACTACAGTAGCGTATCAGGACGAATTTGGATCGTAGAAAATAACATACATCGGTGGAATACATGGAGAAAGAGAATTTCCGCAAATTAATTCTCAGAACGTGATCTCTCTTCTCTGTGTATGTATTTGTCCGTTGAAATATATATTTTAACGAGATTTTACCGCTCGGACTTGATGATACACCGCAGCGTGTTTCTACAAAATGTTCGGCCTTTGCACGTGCAGGTTCGTGCAGTCTCTGTATGCATAACAGGGCGCTCGGGCCGGATGTACGCTTTCCTGAGCCGCTTTTACCGACTCGCACTGTCCACACTGGACTTATTGTCTCGGGAAAAGTAACCTGGTCAGTTTTCCTGGGCGCATGGGAAGTTTTCCTGGGCAGCAGTTGGCCAGTAAAAGTAACCACTGGAGGAAAACGTCCTAGGCGAGCCCTCAGATAACAGACCGTTCGGGTACCGGGTCCGGTATGCAAATTTCTTTCACCCCAATCGGTACGAAGCCAGAAGCCACCCGGTTACTGAAGCGTGACGCCCCAATCGGTCCAAACTGGTGACTCAGGGTTTCACAATAGGCAACATAAATTGAAGTCTGGCCATTGTTGGAGGATTATTCGGCCCGCTGGGCGTAATAAACTATGGAGTGGAAAGTAAAACTTAAAGGTTTTTGCTTTTAGTTTTCAGTCATTAACGTTAAGTATTGGCCGGATTTATTAATTTACGTTTTAATTCAGTTCGGGATTTTATGAGAGATTTTGATTTTTTTTCTTTTGCAGGGCTTCAGAAGTCAAGAAACCCTCGAATGTGTTTTCAAACTTTTTGCCTGCATCTGCATTTCTTCAAAAGGCTTATACATACACATACTCCGATACTCGTCCTTGTCTTATAAGAAACACATGAAAAAGATGGCCAACTTGTGAAATGTAGTCTGAAAAATTACGCTTTCTAGATGCTTACATTTAATTTGTGTTGGTTATTCAGACTTCAAACGCGTACGTACGTATAACCTTCACATAAAGCGAAACGGACTGGTGACTGGTAATCGGCTTGGACCCTTCAATTTCACATTCACAACGAGAAGGGAGCAGTGATGGAATCCATTTCAGCTAGCGTCGTACACCACATGCAGCATAGGGATGTTTAGCAACGGGATTACTTAAAATAATGCTCAATATAATCATAAACATTTAAGTTTGATATGAAAGTCAGCAGCAACGCTTTCTTGCATGTATTAGAATGTTTTAAGAGCGTGTACAGTTGATTCCTAATGCCGGGTTCAGGCAAGTACATGTACGTTTCGCCTGCTCTGATTACCAACAATACTTCAGTTGTTCCTCTATGGAAAATATACATGTATTTGAGCGCATTTCTTGATTAAATTATTTGTTTGAGTGTATTTCTTCATTGATCCCCATTCCCAAATAAACAGTAGTTATTTTTTGATGTTTGGCCTTTATACCTTAAGTTTTGAAACCTTCAGCCTCCCTTTAATAAAATTATAAAATTATAAAATTATATATTATATTAAAAGTAACCACACACTTGACACAAGGGAAAGGGAAAAAATGGAAGGGTTGAAGGGTGGGAATGAATGGGAATGAAGGGAGAGGGCATGAATTGTTTTATTTATTCAATCATCGATCAGATTCAGACGCTGGATCTATCTCTTTTGTGAAAATGTGTGGTTCTGAAAAGAACCGTTTGGTTTTTGTTTTCGATGCTGGTGACTTTCTCAAAGTTTGTGCATGAGACGATTATGGCGATCTCGATCTGCTGCGCTCACAAAGACTTTCTTGCATCCCGCCTGGCAAACCCTCTCTCCGTTGATTGGTGAGTGTACTCCTTCATCTAGAGCTGGAATCTTGAGTTTTCCTGTCACAGCCTTTGAAGCCATTTCTTGCCACGTGAAGAAATGTCCAGGGACCTTGTCTGATGGAACAGGCGTAAAACCATGCCCACCTCCAAATTCACGAAGGAAGGTGAGAAGTTTTTTGGCGCGCACAGGATGGTTGCTACAGTGGTGGCACTGACTATCTTGACATTTGACGAATTCCAACTGGTAGGTCCGCTGCACCGAATGCGAGGCAAGAAACTTATATTCTGCCGCAAGTTCTGTCAGGACAATGTCTGCCTTGATCTTTTTCACACTGGCGTCAGACAATTCTTCCACCTTGGCCTCATCTGAATAGTGAATCCATTGCCACTGCCGTAACTTTGAATGAATCATACATCTTGCCATCAAGACACTTGTGGACATCTCTGATTGCATTGTCCAAAACAGTTGCATTCTTTCTGGCGCGGTCCTCCTCTGACAATTTGGATTGGGCTTCAGGATTCTTGTCCTCCCCAGGAATGGTGTCCGACAACTGCAGACCTGTCAACCAAGTGGTCACTGGTGCCCAACAATGTTCGATCATATTGTATCGACTATCACCGGGCGTATATCCAAGAATGCAAAAATAGTCTAGGTGCAGATCCCGCCATAAACGGCCCATTGTCATGACTACTTTAAGGCTGTTCTTCTTCCAGTCAGGGCCGTTGTCAGAGACTATCACCGCAGCATGCTTGCCTTCTTTGTCACGGACTTCACGAATCAACGGAAACAAATCTGTATAGTGGTTGTACACAGACGCCTTGAAAAATTTGTTGCCCCTCAAGCAAACGGTGAGTTTACCAGTTCTTGGATAATTGAAGTGTAAACGGCCGAACCTGTCATGGTGGTGCCTTGAGTTGGACGACGGTCGGTTAAGGAGCTGAATGTACCCACTTGGGATGATTTTATATCCGGTAGCGAAATTGTGGTCAGGGTAGTGGATCATATCATCAGTGTGGAAATAGGTGCGGAAAGACGTTCTTCTGTCCACACACGGGCCACTTCCAACTAACAACTTATTCTTGTCATCAAGTGACCAGCGAGAAATCTCTCCATCAAAGCATGTGGCCATCTCAAGTGCATAGATAACCGCAGAACGGCAGATATGGGAATTCTCATGATGATGAGAAATGTCGTTCTTTTTCACGCCAACTTTTGCATCGATTAGAGAATGATAGTAGGATTTGGAATGGTGGTTGCTGTGTGGAGGTACAAACAGACGTGACAGGGTGCTTACAGAGATTGAATTGGGCCGTTCCTGAAGTCCTGGGACTTTCCTCATCACTTCATCTCTCAGCTGAAGAGCCGAAACTCCAACTGAAGAGCAGGTCTGCGATCGCCTTCGGTGAGCTGCGAAACCGTGGTCTGCCAGCGTCTCGACAACAGTTGGCACAAGGTCTGGAAACCTCTCGTGCAATGCCCGGCCTCCTCTTTTCTTGGGCAAGGTACCCCGTGGTTCACTAAACGGTCCATCTAGGACCCTCTTTCTTGATCCGATAGGTGAGAGATTTGGAATCTTGCCAACGGGAGACAAATTCGTGAACTTAAGCGGACTTAGAATTGGTATCGCGGTTTTACGCACAGGACTGCTGAAATTGGACTCCATCTTGTTGAATGACTGAATCTGAAATGAGATAGCGTCCCTGGCATCCAACCTGAAAGTTCACGCATAATTGGTTTTACCCTATAGGCTGTGCTTGCCGAAGCGAATCTTGAACCGCAGTACCTGACAACCGAATCTCTTGACATCATACTTATTATAGTACGTGTTCTCACCTCTGCTGCATGCCTATATACTTTCCTGCTATTTTCAACAAGATGGATACCGAATTTCGTAGTTGTTCTCCAACTCGCTACAGCAGGGATCACGTTGGTGAGTCATTTGTATTTATATTTTAAATCTCCAGATATTTACAAACAATTACAAGTTGACTCCCGAGAGAGATAAACATTTGGAATTCAATTCCATTCATAAAATACATGTTCATCATCCGTGCAAACAGTTTTAAAAAGGAATCTTGAGTGTTATTTGAAAATTAGCACTGTATACATGTGTGTACATGTACATGTATTTATCGGCGCAAAAATGCAAAAAAAATGTAGCAATTAATTGCAGTATGGCGCTCACTCCAAACATATGAATCAAACTAGTTTGTTCTGACGTATCTTTTATTTTCTCGTTTTTCTTTTTAGGAATCAGTGATGATTCTGACGATGAGATGACCCTTTCTGACTTGAGGAAAAAAACAACGTGTTGACCATCGTAATGAGGTACAACAGTTGATCCTCAGCAATGCAGAGCCTGAAAGCCCACAGCCAATATCCCTGCTTCTTGAGATGGTTTCCCAAGTCAAGTCAAGTCTCGAAGCTGGTTTCTTGTCAGTCCATAAACGACTGAATATCATCGAACAACGTCAAGAGCAACTTGTCACCGCGGTGAAATTCATCGCCGTCAAGGTTTCCCCCGAAATCATCACGCCTGGATGTGACGGAAGAAGAACATCGAGTTGCTCCACGCCAGCTGTTCCAGCGACACCCCGATCGGCTACAACTGCAGTACGCACCACAGCCACCGGCACTCCTCAGTCATCGGCTGCCACTCCAGAACCTCGCACCACTGAAGTTCGAGAGGCTTCTACCGCCCCTGCAACACCCGTGTCATCTCGCCAAATTCACCCCCGGTTCATTGCGGGACCGTTGCCGGGTACATTCCTTCTGGGTGGAAACCAGGGCATGGTGCGTCAGATCGACGACTACAAGAAAATTCTCCGGGAAGTGCAGAGCAGGAAACGAGATGCAACAGACAATGAGAGAGCACGGCTGTTGTGCCTAAACTTGCTCAAAAGAGAGATTCCAATGGAAGAACTTGCTCAAAAGAATATCACAGGGAACTCTAGGGATGACGAAAACAAGAAATGCAAAATTCCCCAGCTGGATTCATTCATCCTACATTGCATTTTTCAGCAAGCTAAGCTTCAGTTTCCAGAATTTTCGGACTGGTACACAGACCATAAGTGTTAAACTGTCGAGATCCTCAACGATGGCTGCAAAAGAGCGAGAAAAGACTTGAAGGGGAGACCAGCTAGTTAGCTATTAAATCGACAGATTACATGTTCAAACGAAGAAGCCAGATTATTGTAATAAATGCCATGTTGTGTTAAAAGTAAAAGTAAACTGATTGTCTGTGTTTAATTTATGTTCAGGTTTCATGCAATCTTTAGTCATCAGTTAATGTTTAATAGTACGTATTCCAAAGTGACTTTTTGAAATGAAGTCTGGCATTGATTAAAATGACTTGTATTAAATATTCGCAAATGGGTCGGGTTTTGAAAACATTCGTGACCGAGATCTGGCCGGGCACGTGTAAAACGCCATGCCCAGATTTCGGACCCACAACTGCGACGAAAATGTTTTGCAGTTTATGTAGAAAAAAGGGGTTATGGAAAGGAGTTGCAGTGTAAAAAGGTCACGAAAAGTATGCCCACCTAAACGGGTTTACTAAAAAATCACACCTGGACCAGTTCAATTGCGGGACAACAACAGTTAAACAACGAGTCATTTCTTTATTTTCAATGGAGGGCGCATCTTTTGGATGTCATTGGTAAAAAAAAAGCCATCAGGTTCACAATTATTAAAGTACAGTAAACGTCTTATTAGTGCACAAAGGCAAGGGTATGCCGGATTACCAGCGGCAACTTCTTTGAAGCTCACAGTCATTGTTGCCTACTGGAGGATTAGCGCGTCGCAAATTGGTTTCTTTGTGATGAGCCAGAGCCATTGTGCAGAAGCCTGGTGGAGTTAATCCAGGCCGATCGGTTCCAGGCAAGGTCCCAATCCCTTCAACATACTGGGCGGGCTCAACCCCGAACGGTCTGGGGAGGGTTTCTAATTTGAGGGCTCGCCCTAGGCTGTCCGCACTGGACTTAAAATGGAAAAAGTACCCATAGTCTCGGTTAGTTTGACCAAAAAATTCCAGTGCGGACAGGGCTTAATAGTCAAAAAAGGTCACACCAATGATTACTGGCGCCCATTGGATAAACACTCAAGTTGTGTTAACTTCCAGTTCTGGTTCCAATGCTACAATGGGCAGTGGGCGTGGTATAAACTGAAGTGACGTCACACTAACGAACCTGATGGACATCTTTTTCTGAAACCAAGTGCCCATCCATTTCAAGAAGACCATATGCCATTGTACGGTATGCAGGCCCGGCTCTAATGAGGGCCATTGGTTAACAAGTGGTTGAGTTGATATGTCACTAACACCTGTGCACTAATAGACATGTGAGCATCTCAAACTCAAACGATGGTCTAAACATCCTCATTAACCCTTACCCTACTAGACCCTCCAACGCATGCCAATATGTGCCTCAAGAAAATCTCCTATGTTTTTTGCATGGCCCTCCAATATCTGCCATGTCATTTCAAGGGTAATTGGACAGGCACTCCAATACATGCCACAGAGAACAATGAGAGTCCTCTGATAACAAAGTGAGTGCCCCCAGCTGGTCAGTATCAGGCACCCTCCAGGGCCTCCAACTCCTGCCAATTGGAGCCTTCACTTTTAAGAGAAACTATCTGCCAATAAACTGCAGCTGGAGGGCATTGGCATAACCAACTGACATGCAGTAAACTACCCTCAGAGAGTAAGGGTTAAACATCTTGTTCCTGGCTCCCTGCAGCGCATGATAATGCATTCAGCTGTTATAACCAGTGATGTTTTACTGTCCTTGTTGGCTGGTCTTGAACAGTTGATTAGACTAGCCAAACTATGGTTAACCATTGTTCTTGCGCAAACTTTCTCATGTTTGTTCATATGCACTCTTTCATTAACCATCCCAAATCCTCCGAAATCCTGTTTGCAAAATGGAGGATTTTGCAGGATGGCAAAAGTGTGTGGCTGATTTTGGAGGATGCACTATGTCAAGGCCTTAGGCCGGATCTTGTGTTGTTCATGCTCAGCCGTGCATAAATTTAAGCCTACATGTAAATTATACTTGAAATCCTCCGCACTGCTCCAGGATGACACTGGCTCTGCAGGATTGAGGCAGTAGTCACCCTTCCAAGGACCCATTCAAGAAATAATAGAGGATTTTGCAGGATTGAGGCTGTATGCTTATTGTACATGGAGGCAGTTGGAGGATTTTTTGCAGGATTGAGGTTGTATCCTGACAAAAATGCTTTGGGATTGGGGTTAAATTTGTCTCAACAACTTTAAAAGCATGCACAAACAAATACATACAACTTATACTGTAGCTCCACCAACAACTGTTGCATTTTCCTTGGAAGTCCTACCTGTGTATCCATTGACATGAATGGTAACCCCATCAAATATGCGTGAGCCTGTTGCAGCTCCAGCTATCTCAATGTTTCGAGGAGTGTCTTCCGTGAACTGTTCAGCTAGCTTCTGTTTCTTGGCATTCATATAACCCCCCTGGTAAAACCAAAGAACAAAGATGGAACAATTTGCATAACAACCACACCAGTTAACAGTGCTATGAATATATGCATACACACTTCATCACCTCGTGTTTGTAATGCTTCGATCCGCGCCGTACGACAGTATGGGCTTTGAATACACCCAAGGTGGAGACGGCTGAAACGTACACGTTCTGAACAAATGACGACAGACACCCACATGAAACTTGTGTCAAACATCGCCCTTTATATGAGAATTGCAATTTCAGAAGAAAAAAAAGAAGAAAAAAACCAATTAAGGCCAAAAAAAAAAAGTCTCCGGTTTCTGGTATGGAGCTTGCCCAAAAAGTGGTGCGGCGACGCGGCTTTTTTTTTTTTTTTACCTGATTTTTTTCGCTTCAAATGTCGGCTGATGACTGCAAATGGTGCAAATATATGGGGGTCCAGAGAGGCCACATAAAGCTTATTCTCGACCACAACCCCATCTAAAATACGTTAAAATTGTGCAGCAGCAGGATTCCAGTCAAACCAGTGAGTTTGGCGGTTTTGAGACATCATCTTTCATTGAAAAAAAAACGTTGTCATTTTGCCAACGCGCATGGCTACGGCGACGCGCGCGCATACCAGAAACCAGAGACTTTTTTTTTTTGGCCTAAACAATGGGATTTTCATTTGTCAGTATATTGTTAGTTATCCCGCGAGCGCGAGTGGAACATGGAATAATGTTGTGCATCTGTATCCCACATATGTGGGACACAAACACACTACATTTTCCGTGTTCCACGAGCGCGAGCGCGATAACGAATTTATCTTCAAGCAAACTTGACGCACTAAAAACTTTTCAGCGGTTATCCTTTTACACGTGCGTGTTTGTACAGAATGGCGAGCGCATCTCAGAATATTGCAATGCGCTGAGTGCGGTATGGACCGCGGCCGCGCTACACGGTTATATGTAGAACTGCTTGTTGCCATGGATCGACCAATCAGGATTGAGGATTCAAGTTTACTTGAAGATAATATTAGTGGCGATGTTTGACACAAGTTTCCACCTTTTCAAAGCCCATACTGTCATACGGCGCAGATCAGAGCAGGTATCATTACACAAAACAGTTGTTGATAGAGCGCGATGAATTTCTTCGATCGACGACGGTGATGTCACACACGCCCTAAACAAAAGAGCAGAGAAAGGGACTGGACTGAACAACTCTGCAAACACATTTAATTGTGAGCGGTAAGTTTTCAAACTATTTTGCTCTTTTTTTCAAAATTACCGCTGGATGGGAAAAATGTAAGGGGACTTAAATGGAATGTCATGAATGTGTAGATCTATCCAGGGTAACTGTCTTTCTCATTTGCATTCTCTTTACCGTTTTTTGGGGGGCCTTTTTGTCCTCGCGTGGGTATGAACAAAATGCTACCGTGTACCAGTCACCAAAATATGCCTATTCGGTGGAGCGCTAGTACGGAGGGAACCGTAGTTCCAGCGCTCCACTCAGTAGAGCTTAGCCCCATAAATGTGGCCAATTTACTGGACTACCTCCGTAAATAAAGGCCACACTTGGAACATGTACCTGAAAATTTAGAACTTTGTCAAACTTTTATTTTCAAAATTTTTCACAAACACTCACCCTCTTTAAAGCGATAGAAACTTAATCCCCCCTTTTTTAGATGTCTATATTTCGTGTAATTCCAGGTTCATTTTGCACATGTTAGCGTTACCTAAATTCCAACACGAAATTACAAATGGGGGATTATTTATCGCTTTAAAGAAGGTGAGTGAGCTTCTAAAGCATAAATAAACTAGAAACAAAGTCTAACTCATAAATGTGAAAACAAAACTTGCCAAAGTTCTACATTTTTGGGTAGGAGCATACATGTTCCAAGTGTAGCTTGAGTAAATCCAGCTCTAATCAGCATTAAAGCTGGAGTTACTCAAGCTAGTTGTAACTGGTTCAAGGTACATGTAGGCCTACTAACAGTCCATAGGTTCGCATTATGAATATTGGGTAATCCTTACTTTTAGGACCCCGTTCCTATATAGGAAGAGAAAGACTCACCAAAACAGTTGACTAAATGACACTCAAAATTGACATTCTGATACTTCTTGGCACATCTGATCAATTGGCAATGACACCTTCTTGAATAGCAGCAGGTTTAATTTTGTGGAAAGAGGGCAGGGCTTTGATTTATGGGGGAAATTCAGGGGTAAAAGATGACGATGACAACCAGAAAACAGACTCAAACAAGTCAGGTGTGTTTACAAACACAAATGCCCCGCAACCGTGACTGTTTCCATGACATAACACTACTCTAACATCAACTTACATGTACCTTGGTCAAATGGAACGTTCATTGACAGCATTAGTGTCTTCTGTAAGTTTTATATGAATTAATCCCTAATCCCTATGATCTCAGAATAAATATAAGATTTCTATTGTTTTAGCCACTGTGACCTTGACCCTTGACCTTTCGACCCCCAATACGATAGGCTCCTTAGGATTGCCAAGGACAATCCACAAACCAAATTTGAAGTTCATATGTAAAGTATATCTCAAGTTATCGCACTGACAAAATTTCTTTTGTTTTAGTCACTGTGACCTTGACCCTTGACCTTTTGGCCCCAAATGCAAAAGGCTTCTTAGAATTGCCAAGGACAATCCACAAACCAAATTTGAAGTTCATATGTAAAGTATTTCTCAAGTTATCGCGCTGACAAAATTTCTATTGTTTCAGCCACTGTGACCTTGACCCTTGACCTTTCGGCCCCAAATGCAAAAGGCTTCTTAGGATTACCAAGGACAATCCACAAACCAAATTTGAATTTCATATGTTAAGTATTTCTCAAGTTATCGCGCTGACAAAATTTCTATTGTTTCAGCCACTGTGACCTTGACCCTTGACCTTTCGGCCCCAAATGCAAAAGGCTTCTTAGGATTACCAAGGACAATCCACAAACCAAATTTGAAGTTCATATGTTAAGTATTTCTCAAGTTATCGCGCTGACAAGATTTGTCCGGACACACACACCCACACCCAGTCGTTTTTTGCTACGCTTCCGAGGATTGGCTTTGTGTTTTCCTTTGTCCCTGTAATATAACACTCTCCCATAGACTAAGCACACAAACCTGCGTTCGAGGACAATAGGCACCTTCCTTCGAGGATCAATGGCCCCTTTGTGCTCCTTTTGTTGTCTGTCCTCAGGCGTAATGCCATGCAGGAACACACCCACACACACAGTCGTTTTTTGCTATGCTTCCGAGGATTGGCTTTGTGTTTTCCTTTGTCCCTGTAATATAACACTCTCCCATAGACTAAGCACACAAACCTGCGTTCGAGGACAATAGGCACCTTCCTTCGAGGATCAATGGCCCCTTTGTGCTCCTTTTGTTGTCTGTCCTCAGGCGTAATGCCATGCAGGAACACACAGTCGTTTTTTGCTATGCTTCCGAGGATTGGTTTTGTGTTTTCCTTTGTCCCTGTAATATAACACTCTCCCATAGACTAAGCACACAAACCTGCGTTCGAGGACAATAGGCACCTTCCTTCGAGGATCAATGGCCCCTTTGTGCTCCTTTTGTTGTCTGTCCTCAGGCGTAATGCCATGCAGGAACACAACCACCCACCCACACACACACCCACACACCCACCCACCCACCCACCCACGGAAGGACAAGGCGGAAACAGTATGCCCCTTCGGCTTCGCCGCGGGGCATAAAAACAAAGATGGCAAACGTGAAAGCTCGATGCAATGAAAGCTCGATGCTGATTGGCTGATAAAAAATAAACATCTTCTTTTTCTTTTTTTTAGCAGCCCATCAGCATCGGGCATTCATTATGTAGGGCATTCATTATGTAGGGCTTTCACTGTGTGGTGTTGTGAGAACTACAACATGCACGTCTGACTGCGAAAAAAGGTAGGAAAGTCACATTTTCTTTGAAAGTGTTTTCAAAATTACAACTAACATGAGTTTATATGAAGAAAAAAGACTGCTTTAGCCTGCAAAAGTCACTTTTGTACTGGACAGACATCTGCAAAAGTCAGTTTTTAACAGAACTCGTAAAACATAGAGGTGTCCTAAAAGTAAGGATTACCAAAATAGAGGTGTCCTAAAACTAAGTAAGGATTACCGAATAGGGCCTAGGCTACTATGTATATAGCCCAGGTTGGACGAAGTCTTCATTGCATTACGACTGACGTCCAGGATGACAATTCTCTACATAAGAGTCTAGACCACCCAAAATTTGGACCAGAGTTTTGTTATGTTTTACCTCGTTATAGAAGCTTATTTCACATACTCTATGTGTCCTAAATCTATTGGTCCGGGGGGTTCAGGAATTCCATATGTGATGCTGGCTGACGTTAATCAGGAAAATAAACTCTAAAGCAATGTTAAACTTGTACAATGTATGTTTGTAGACTCTTTTCATCAGTTTCTCATCACCGTACCGCGTCGTACGAAAGCGCAAACGCTAGCGTCCTCCTTGGTTGTTTTGGTGGGAACGTGCAGTGACGTCACTCCAGCCAACCGAAGTCATGAAAACACTCCACCAATGACCAAAGCCGAAACATGTTTCTGGTCACGGTCGCTGAAACATGCCCGGTCATTGGATAGGCGACCGCGCTTACAAGTTAGTGCGCATAATTGTCAGGTCTGGGAACCAGACTAGTGGTTACTAAGCAAATCGCACGTGCGCACAGCGCGTTCACGCTGCACAGGAACGGACGTACCGGTACGTCATGCATGTACGACTAGACTCGGCGGTGAGCTGAGAAACTGATGAAAAGAGTCTACAACAACGTACAAGTTTAACGTTGCTTTAGAGTTTATTTTCCTGATTAAGGTCGGTCAGCATCACATATCATATGGTAGCTTGAGTAACTCCAGCTGACATGCATCCATATTCATTCACATGTAACGCTGGAGGCAAAACCTGTTTGTTGCAAGAGACCCTAAAAAAATGGCCTCTCAAAAATTGTTTATTTTCACCTCTAATATCCCACCCCAGAGTTCATTTACATACCTCATACATTCAGCAGTCATTTACGAAGCCAAATGATCGACTTGAAACAGACCACAACAAAAAAAAGTGAAAAATCTTGACGATTTCGGTGGCTTGTCCGTAAAAAAACGGCTGTCTTCCATTTTGTTTTGCTAATTATGTAAATGTATGCATCACGTGATGACATCAAAAAAAATGTGCGCGCGCGATGTATGTGGGTACCACACCGCTTTCAGACGCCGCAAGTGAGTTCAATTTTCGTCTGGTGTGTTGCCGCGGAAAGCATTCTCGTTGTCTTGCTTTCCGCGACAACGCACCAGACGAAAATTGAACTCACTTGCGGCGCCTGAAAGCGGTGTGGTACCCACATACATCACGCGAGCAGATTTTTTTTTGATGTCATCACGTGATGCATACATTTACATAATTAGCAAAACAAAATGGAAGACAGCCGTTGGAACTGTTCGCTCGTACCCCCCGCCCTGCAAACAGGATGCTGGGATACTCTGATGAGCTTCACAGAATCTTGTGAAGGAAGTGGCCTATGACCTATGTATAAAGCATCTGGCTGCAGCTGTTCAAGACCGCAGTTAGACAATGTGCGCAAATGCTATCCGAAAACTTCCCATAAAACTTTGCGCACCTTCCATACCGGATGTGATTTCTGTTTCATTGCGGACCATGTGGACAAAATTTTGAGCGTCACATAATGCAATCTGACCGTTCGTGATTCAAAACGGAGCCTGAGCGAGTGACGGGAATTGTAAATTTACAACACAGATAAGTTTTACAGAATTTCCTACATTATTACGCTTTTCAACGAGAAAAAAAACCACCTCTAAACTGGAATACAAGAATAATGAATCAGTCTTAACGGCCGTTTCAAACCTTGCAGAGTCATGACCTTGATGACGCGCAGGTCACTTGTGACGTAAAATCCAACCAATCAGAGCGTGAATTCATCAGAGTATCCCAGCGTCCTGTTTGCAGGGCAGGGGGTACGAACGAATTGGAACTGGCGTATTTTTACTGACAAGCCACCGAAATCATCAAGATTTTTCACTTTTTTTTTGTTGTGGTCTGTTTCAACTCAAGTCGATCATTAGGCTTCGTAAATGACTGCTAAATGTATGAGGTATGTAAATGAACTCTGGGGCGGGACATGTGGGATATTAGAGGTGAAAATGAACAATTTTTGAGAGGCCATTTTTTTTAGGGTCTCTTGCTACCACATTCTAACGAACAGGTTTTGCCTCCAGCGTTACATGTGAATGAATATGGAGCATGTCAGCTGGAGTTACTCAAGCTAATCTAGCTCTACTGAGTGGAGCGTTGAATTACGGGTACCCCTCCATACAAACGCTCCACCGATTTGACACCGTCACAGTAGCAACTAGTCCGAAACTTTGGGACTCTCAATACTGTGTATGAGAGTCCCAAAACTTAAGGTATTGAAAACATGCAAAACAAGAAAATAGACTGGCACCTGAAACAACCAGTCTTTCAGTACAGCATCAATCAACCGTGCCAAAAGAATTTAAGAAACATGTGGCATGAAGCGGGAACTAGTCTCAATTTACTACACATTTCTCCATAGTAAAGCCACCAGACTATTGACACTGAATGAAGAGGTCAGTCTTTCCAAATAGTTGGACCATGGTTGGACATGTACCAGTCTAGTCTTTAGCCCCATTTTGGAATCACTTGACTTCCCTCTCATGTGCAAAATATTGAAGAAAAGTCTCCTTTAAAAATTGAATGAGTCTGCAAACTTGGTAGGTGGAATACTGAGGACATGTTCTTTGCCCCAGTGCATTTTCTGGAGAAATTTGCTGGCTAAACTGTGAGTAAAGTGGGCCTGATTTAGTTTTGCACGTTTCAGAGCACTCCAGAGCCTAGCCCGACTGCGTCTGGCCGTACAGTACTATCGCAAGCTCTGTAGTACGGCCAGACGCCCGATGCTTCCACAGAGACTGAATTTTGTTGGCCGCCGATGTAGCGATTTTGCTACATCTTTCGATCGCGATTATCTTTTCATCCAGGATACAAATTTCCAAAGTTAAGGTTTTTAGTCGTAGAGCAACTCATACCTTTTCGAAAAAACGTTCTTTGGTCTCAATATTTTCATCCATCTGGCCACAAGACGAATTTCAGTCATCAGATTCCACAAATATCGTCCCCCATGCGATCCCCCATGCGATTTCAAAATGGCGGCCGCGCTGTAATGTATGCAATATGCAGGCGCGCCCGCGCAAACTCATGAATATGCATAATTAATCTGTGACGTATGACCTCGTGTTTTTGGACGTGCATGCAGCGGGGCCGTACGGTCATACGTCACAGATTAATTATGCATATTCATGATTTGCGCGGGCGCGCCTGCATATTGCATACATTACAGCGCGGCCGCCATTTTGAAATCGCATGGGGGATCGCATGGGGGATGATATTTGTGGAATCTGATGACTGAAATTCGTCTTGTGGCCAGATGGATGAAAATATTGAGACCAAAGAACGTTTTTTCGAAAAGGTATGAGTTGCTCTACGACTACCAACCTTAACTTTGGAAATTTGTATCCTGGATGAAAAGATAATCGCGATCGAAAGATGTAGCAAAATCGCTACATCGGCGGCCAACAAAATTCAGTCTCTGTGGAAGCATCGGGCGTCTGGCCGTACTACAGAGCTTGCGATAGTACTGTACGGCCAGACGCAGTCGGGCTATCCAGAGCCCTGTCTGAGTAGCAACTAGCATAGTCACAAACCCACGCGAGGACAAAAAGACCCCCCAAAAAAACGGTAAAGAGAATACAAATGAGAGAGACAGTTATCCTGGATTGATCTATACATTCTTGACATTCCATGAGACCCCTTATATTGTTCCCAAACAGCGAAAAATTTGGGGAAAAAACAGCAAAATAGTCTGAAAACTTACAACTCAATGTGTTTGCAGGGAGGCTCAGTTCTTGAATCGACTTGTCGAATTATGAGGGCGTCTGACGTGACGTCACCGTCGTTGCTCGATCGCGAAGAAAAATAAGTCGCGCTTTATCAACGACTGTTTCGTGTAATAATACGTGCTCCGATCCGCGCCGCGCCGTACGACAGTATGGGCTTTGAACACACCCAAAAAGCACGTATCATTACACAAAACAGTCGTGGATAAAGCGCGACTTGTTTTTCTTCAATCGAGCAACGACGGTGACGTCACGTCAGACGCCCTCATTCGACAAGTCGATTCAAGAACTGAGCCTCCCTGTAAACACATTGAGCTGTAAGTTTTCAGACTATTTTGCTGTTTTTTTTTCAAATTTTTCGCTGTTTGGGAACAATATAAGGGGTCTCATGGAATGTCAAGAATGTATAGATCAATCCAGGATAACTGTCTCTCTCATTTGTAATCTCTTTACCGTAATTCAACGCTCCACTCAGTAGAGCTAAAGCTAATCATATCCTGAACCCAGCGGCCCAATAGATAAGGACACATACTGACATAGAATACTACAACGTAAAAATTGGCTTCTCCAACAAGGTTAAAATATTGAACATATTGGTCATATTGAGCACTTCATATCCTGGACTCCCTCCGTAACGTAGGGAGGAAAGGGAGTCCACCTGGGCTACAATGTAGGCCTATATTGAATATTGAAAAAGTAAGTCACATTTTGTCGAAAATTTGACGCAAATGCACCGAACTTACCCATTCTCCCCAGCCATTGTCACCCAAGGATCTTTTGCCACCACGTCCTCTACTCATGACTGATTGGTGGCAGTCTGGCAGTACACTTTTGTCAACGCATTTATTGGGCAAAAGTGGAAATTCCAACGAAAATTATCCCGTTCCAAACACACACGTGAAACGCTTGTCAATCATCGTAGTACGCGCGCGCGTAAACGCCCTCTGTCGTTTCTCTTATCCAAAAAAATAATACTGTGTTTGACTCACATGCACCCCTAGTATTAAAATTCCGAAAACCCAAAATTCCCACCAGTGCTAAATGCCCATACTTCAAAATTCCTTTAAAAATACTCAGAACTTTCATGTAAGCTGCACTGAAATATGATGATCAACATGTTATCCTTCATTTCCTTTTCATCTTTTGGTTGGTTGACCATTGACTTTTCGAGAAATTCTCACCCAACTGGAAGACGGACCCCTGGTTTTCCCCGGCGAAGAGGAAAAGTAGCCATCTTGAAAAACGATCCTTCGGCCTCAATTGAACATGGCAAAATAGCGCCACTTTCGAGCCCAATTGCATCCAAAATGTCCCGGCCAGAGGCAGAGTTGTATGACTCGAATCAATTACTCGACTAGAGTCCGACTCGAGTCAAAATTTTTGGTGACTCGACTCGAGTCCAAGGGCAAATGACTCGACTCGACTCCGGTCACTGCGACGGTCCCTCATCAGAATGACTCGATTCGACTCGAGGAAGGCTAGTCGGACTCGAGTCCCCGACAAAAAGCATAAAGGAAAACTTTGCGAAAAATATTTGCAATGACTGACGCCGGTGCCGGTTTTTGTTCACGTAATAATGTATAGGCCTACATATTTATACGTGGTTTGATCAGTGTCCCCATTAGTTGAATGGCGATCAGCTGGCCGCCCCTTTTCATTTTCATTAAGAGTTAAATGTGGGGTCGCCACATGTAGTAGCCAGAATGTAAAATTAAAAAGCGAAAAAAAAATAAAGACTTTCTCTCTTGTGTTTATTTATTGTATAGCGTTCAAATATTTGTGACTCGAATTGACTCGAGCTAAATACGGCGACTCGGCTACACAAAAAGCTGTGACTCGACTCGACTCGACCTTCTTGACCTAATGACTCGACTCGACTCGAGCCACTTCTTTAAAATGACTCGACTGGACTCGAGTCACAAAAATCCGAGTGACTTACAACTCTGCCCCCCCCCCCCCACCCACCCACCCACACACCCTCCCACTATTTGATTTTACGGAGGCCAAGTGTCCGGAGAAAAAAAAACGTGTCTACATTTCAAGTGCCCTTTTCAAGAAATGTTTACCCCCAATAAAAATGACCGTGCTACGCCACTGAAACGGGTGAGGAGAAATCAGGAAATTCAGAAACAGTCAAACAGTGCTGATCAACATTTGCAAACAACTTGAACACATTGCGAGATCATTCCGGGGAAAAAATATCTCTGACAATGGGCCGCAGTTCTCATGCAAGTGAACGATTTCAGAATTTATGCAAAAAAAATACGCATTCAATCATGTATATTCATCACAAATTTTTCCTCGCAACAATGGAAAATCTGAAAAGACTGTAGTTCAGCCTGATTGCCAAAAAAAACCTTCAAACAAATGCAAAAGAATATGGGACAGATCTAGTCCGAGTAACTTGGACCCAACTTATCGCCTTTTTAACATTCGGACATGGTCTGGCGATAGTAAGGTCCAAGCTAATAGTGCAAGCTGGACAACATCATCCTGTCACTGTCCCAAAAACCAACATTTTCAAACAAAAACCATCAGATTTCACCTTCAAAACGGCCTTCAAATTACTAGATATGCCACCTGAGGTACAAGTAGACATCGATGATTAAGATGGTTGTACTGAAGTTTACTTACGATCCGGAAGAAAACTGAAATTTCCCGTTCATTTCTGAGAGCTCCCCTCGCGATCTTGAACACGTTAAATTTCCGATCGTGTTAATGTTTGAACGACGCGATTTCTTCTTCATGCCCAGCGTACATTCGATGGTCCCCGTATCCCGAGTGCGATTCCGTTACCGAGCGCGCGCGATGCATCGATTATGATAATAAGTCACGTTGGTAAACACATGTGCATTTCGAACTGTAAAAGGGAATCGGGAACCAGCTTGAACTGGTATCCGCCATAAAAACTCCCTATTATCGTTCGAAATGCACATGTGTTTACAAACGTGATCCAGTCTATCATTATCATAATCGATGCATCGCGCGCGCTCGGTAACGGAATCGCACTCGGTATACGGGGACCATTGAATGTACGCTGGGCATGAAGAAGAAATCGCGTCGTTCAAACATTAACACGAGTCGGAAATTTAACGTGTTCAAGATCGCGAGGGGAGCTCTCAGAAATGAACGGGAAATTTCAGTTTTCTTCCGGATCGTAAGTAAACTTCAGTACAACCATCTTAATCATCGATGTCTACTTGTACCTCAGGTGGCATATCTAGTAATTTGGAGGCCGTTTTGAAGGTGAAATCTGATGTTTTTTTTTGGAAAATGTTGGTTTTTGGGACAGTGAAAGGATGATGTTGTCCAGCTCGCACTATTAGCTTGGACCTTACTATCGCCAGACCATGTCCAAATGTTAAAAAAGGCGATAAGTTGGGTCCAAGTTACTCGGACTAGGACAGATCCATACTTGGCATTGCTAACCATCGAAAGTCGAAACAGCCTGGCACAAGATGTCCATGCAAAGACGAACAAGGACAACAATTCCAACATATAGTAGAACTAAAGGTAAAGTAAGTGAAAACTTGTACTGTTAAAAATGCCCGTAAATTTACGGACTCCGTAAAGTGAAATATTCCGTGTTTTCGGCGTAATTTTACGGACTTTCCGTATTAAAATGCAAATATTAATTATGCTAATTAGCGCGATTACAATCAACCACATCGGCCCAAACACCTACACATAATATAGCACATCTAAGTACATATTGTTATTTCACCCACAACCGTGTACACATGTCCAAACTCATGTTAAGGGTTTGTTTATTTTACGGAATGAAAAAACTTTTCCGGAAATTTTGCTGCCAGCAAAAAAATGGCGTTCCATTTTCCTGCAGGTGTCTACCACATCGGGTCAATAACCCTGCACAATAATCAACCAGCAACATCAAAAGAAATACTTTGACAGAGGCACACAAGAACTTCGTCGTCTATACAAGTTGGAGAAACCCGTGCATTCCTTTGATGAGAAGATGCTTTGGATTTGTGGCTCGTACGAATAATTTAGCAAATTTGTTTAATAAAACTACGGCATTTTTGGTTCGTACTGGAAAATCTGCAAATACGAATGAATTAATATATAATATTTTGGTATTTTAATCTTTCTTAATCGATTTTTACAGTGAGTTTGGACAATCGAGGCAATAACTACACAAAATCGGACTTTTTCAACGTTAAAAATATCCCCCCGAATAAGTGGGCGGAGCTTTAACTTATACTGTAGGGGGCCTATTACTACTACGCAGTTGCCAACAGTTATTGAGGCACATGTGAAGATCAATTCAAGACAGGCTGGGAAGACAAAATATTGAATGATTTTTAATCATCAACACAAAAAGAAGTGATAGCTAACATTGAAATTAAAATTGGTGACACTAGGCTAGAGTACGTGTCAAACTCGGAGCTCGACGTCAAGTTAAAAGTGCCGGCAAAATTAAAAAGAAAGTTCAAAATTAATTGAAGAATTACATTTTGTTGATCGAATATAATACAACAATGTGCTGCTACATGCGTACATTTTAATTTATATCGAAGTATTCATGCATATGAATAATTCAAAATATTTTTTTAATAATATGAAACTATATTCCACTGTTTTATATAATCACCTCATAGCAATTGTCATTTTGAAAAAAAAATGAATATAAATACTAGCATACTGACTTATAATGCCAATTGTAAACTAAAAAAAATTATAATAATACATCATGACCAGAGTGATAATTTTTCACATCTTCAATGCGTTGGTCGAAATGCCCTGAGCATATCGGGGGCTAACTAAAATGAGTTTTTCGGGATAACCAGGGTTGCCATGGAAACCAAGTAAATCCTTAACAATCGTTTAAAAACTATAATCGGCCGAAATGGTAAAGCAGTAAGCTGTATCACTATCAGCGAAACAATATAAACATTCATGTTCATTGTGAGGAAAATCAGCTGCAGAGTAAAGAAAACTGTTTTTAAATCGATTCTGTAGTCCCAATACCTCCACGGATTTTTCAAAAATGACCAATGGAAAAATCGAGCGTCCCCTATAGCGTTAAATAAGGTCACTCGGTGCTCCCCCCCGGCTGTGTGGCCCCTATCCACCCCCCCCCCCCCACCTTCCTATTTTTTTGATGCGCCACTATTAAATGCTATATTAATAAGGGAATAAATGTGTGCTTGGGAAGTGTCAAACAATATGTAATAGAGTTCGTGTTTGCTAAGATTCATCCACTTCTCGTGTTTCCAGTCGCTTTAGCACGGGAGAAAGAAGCATTTGTAGAGAGCAGGCGAAGGTTATCCCCGCTAAGATGAAGAACACTGTCTTGTAGCTCAACGTCACATCATACAACCAACCTTTGAAAGACAGGAACATTAGTAGTCAGTCATATCAGCCCTCTGGTCATAATTTGACCAACATAGGACTCGGACTGTATAGGGTCGGTACCAATGCTGTCGAGTGTTCAAATTACACCGTGTACACCATTTAAAATATACCACGAAATGCCGTTGCCGAGGCTTTTAAAGGGTCCATAAAATGAGTTGTTCATATTACAGTCGAGCACCTTTATAACAAGGTCCTTAATTGGGACTTTACGAAATACCTTGTTACAACAGCTACCTTGTAACAGTAATGGAAAACAAAGGAAAGCAAAGAAAAACAACGACTTGGGAACTACAATTGACCTTAAAATGTTGCCCTGTTATAAGCAGGTCCTTGTGTTAACAGTGCTCTTTTTATTAGGATTCGACAGTATAGAGGAAATTTTTTGTGCAACATTTTTACGCCTCTAGTATAAAAACTATTTTGACATATCCCTTGTTCGATCTATTTCATTGAAAATTCACTTCTTCAAACATTTTATATAGTTCATGTATTTCGTATCTGGACAACTGAGGGCGCTGTTGCTGTGATGTCATTTCAGAAAGACACTATTCAGTTTAGGGCTTTTCTGTTCAAATTGTGAACCAAACAATTTGCTCATTGAAAATATCTGTGAGAAACGTTTGCTCATTGGTTTACTGCCATGTATTGACACAAAATCTAATCACCAAAGACAAGAACATTTACAAAATGTCCAATATCCAAAATTCTGGCAACTGTTGATTCTAAAATAGCGATACATTGAGGTTCGACTCGCCTTGTAGAAGCTTACCCGCCATCTTGGATCGCCCTTCCTTCCTTTCTTCCTTACAAGTGCTGCCTTCATATGGTTGAGGATAAACGCAACACCAGAAACACCAATGCAAACCCCTTCTCTTAATAGCGATTCATGAGTGTTACTGGGTTCTTTTACGTGCATTAAACGCAACACATGGGGTGTTGAGAGCTCTAGGGAGACATAGCACTGTTGTTGTCTGGTAGCTGCAGCCTTCCTGGTAGACTGGTTGGGCATCACTGGTTCTCATCCATCTCCTAAATCTCTCACGCGCTGGCTCCAAGCGCCAATTGACGGATGAGTTGCTTCAGGCAGCCAATGGCCAGAGCGGAGGAGGTCCTTATCTGACTCAACGGCCACGTGTAAAGGAGTAAACCTAACTAATCAGGAGTGAAGCCCCGAAGACGGACCGGTGCCTTGCAAACACCGTTTCTGCAGCTCCTGCAGCCAAGCTAATGCCAAAACGTCGTGCTCTGCATTCCTTTGCATTCTCATCTGCAAGACCGAGAGGGGGATTCTGACGACTGGGCAACCCAGGATCTCCATACTTTCTGCCCGGGCATGCGCCCTGGAGATATACTGAGGCCACTCCAGCCTCACTCTCAAAACAACACGGAAGCTGGCAGTATTACGGTTTATAAGTCCCACCAAACAGGCGTAGGGAACGGGGATCGACGGGTCAGCGTCGACGGTGGGAGGGACCATCGCGTCCCATTGGCCAACTGCCGCCTGCCTCAAGCCGGGTTGCCCCAGGTTAGTAGGACGTCGGTTCGCCAACGTCTGCCTGCTTCACTGGGTGCATGGAGCTTAGTGTACTGTTAGATACAACACGCAGACGGTAACCCGCACCAGAAAAACGAAACAAGAAAACAAAGAAGACAATTAAGACTTTTAAGAGTATTAAGGCTATTATGCATCAAACTTCAGACTTCAAACTGGAACGTGCGCACCATGCGCACGGGCATCTCCGATGACCTTCAAGAGTTGGACTGCAGCTCACCAGACTCAAAATCAGTTATAGTTGCCCTTCACGAAACCAGGCTCGCCTCCAGCGGCTCCCTGAGAGAGGAGAGCTACACCCTCTTCTGAAAGGATAGATAACCTTTTAGGCGCCCCGCCAGAATGGAGTTGGCTTCGCCATTAAGAATACCATCCTGGCTGCGGTAGAGCCTCCCTCAGGGCCACCGAGCGCCTTAGTCCATCCGTCTCGGCACTGCTGCAGGTCCTGTCAACATCTTCAGTGTGAGTGTCCCCACCCTCACCTCATCGGGCGAAACAAAGGACCAGTTCTTCAATGCCAGACACTTCGGACACCATGGCACGGGGAAGGTATACGAGAACGGTCAGAGACTTCTGGAGCTGTGCTCCTACCGAAATCTCAGCGTTAATACGAACACCTTCTTTGAGTGTAAACCATCACACAGAGTGTCGTGGAAGCACCCCATGTCTCATCGCTGGCACCGACCTGACATAATTATCACCAGGCGCTCACCAGAACCTACCACAGTGCAGACTGCGACACCGACCACGCCCTTGTATGCTGCAAAGTGCGTCTGCAACCACGCACGTTGCACAACTCCAGGCCAAAAGGTTGTCCCCGCATTAACACTGCGCAGATGTCGGTTCCTGTCAAGGTCCACCCTGGACCAAGCTCTCCAAGACCTGTCAGAGCATAACGCCAGAAAGGATGCCATGTACAGCACAGCCATGTCCACATTTGGCAAGAAAAAAACGGCCCAGCCAGGACTGGCTCAACGCATACCTTTCAACAATGGAACCAGCAATCGAGGCCAAACGTGAAGCTTTCTTGGTATATAAGAGATGCCCAAAAGAAGTGCTCGGAGCACGACACAATGCATTGCTACTGGCAGCAACGACTGCTGGCAGCAACTGTGCGAGGGAATCCAGTGTAGTGCCGAGTTTGGAAACGTCCGCGGCATAAGACGGCATTATGAAGGCCCTATATAGGCTTTGCTGTGAAAGGGACACCCCCCCCCCCCTGAAATCACTGACCGCGAGGAACCGACGGCCAGATGGGTGGAGAACTACTCAGAACTGCAGTCCCGTGAACCGTAAGTCTCTGACGCTGCCGTCAGTGGTGCAAAGGATCAGCTCATCATGGAGGAGCTGGACGAAGTGCCCACTATGGAGGAGCTTAGCAAAGCCATCGACTCCATCCCTGATGACAAAGCTCAAGGTAGCGACAACATCCCTGCTGAAGCCATCAAGCACGGGAAACCTGCCCTGCTTCTGCCAATAAACGAGCTACTCTGCCTCTGCTGGGAGGAAGGTCCAGTCCCCCAGGAAATGCGAGACGCCATCATTTTGACACTTTCCAAGAACAATATCGACCGCAGTGGCTGCAACAAATACAGAGGGATCTCGATTCCTCCTGAGTATCGTTGGCAAGGTGTATGTTCGCATTCTCCTCAACATACAGCCTGCAGCTACTAGCGGATCACGTCTGCCCAGAATCCCAATGCGGCTTCAGAGCAGGCAGGTTGACAACCGATAAAATCTTCTTTCTCCGCCAGCTCCAAGAAAAGAGCAGAGAGCAAGGCCCAGCCGCTCTATCTACATGATGTTTACAGACCTCACCAAAGTCTTCGACCTGGTCAGCAGGAAGGATCTATTCAAACTCCGCAGCATGGTGATCTCCATGCCGACATGAAGACTTTGTGATTTTCATGCCGGCATGAAGGAACAGTCCTGTATGACGGATCCTCCTCGAAATCCTTCCCCGTCAACAGTGGTGAGTACAGTGGTATGCAGGGCTGAGTACTGGGGCCAACCCTATTCGTAACCTTCTTTTCCCCGTTCCTTTCGTACCCCATTGACTCGTCCACTGACGGTGTCTATCTGCACACTAGGTAGAGAAGCTGTTTAGCCTGGTACGACTGCGCCCAAAGACTAGACCAAGGTGGGGACAGTGCTCTTCAGGGAGGTGCTGTTTGCTGACGACACAGCACTTGTGACCAACAAGGGAGATCACTTCACCGACGCTTGCTGGCAGTTCGGGCTCACCATAAGCCTGAAGAAAACCAACATCAGCGTACAAAAAAAAGCGTCAGTAATGCCCCCTCCATTAGAATCGACAACGTCGTCCTGGAAGATGTGGTCCTTTTCACTTACCTGGGATCGACAATCATGCACCAACAACCTCTCGCTCGACGTCAAACTTGACAGACGGCTTGGAAAGTCAAACACCATCATGGCTAGACTGACTAAGAGAGTGTGGGAGATAAAAGCGCTGAAAGAACGCACCAAGATCATAGTCTTCCAGGCTTACCTTCTCAGCACCTTACTCTACGGAAGTGAGTCCTGAACCCCCTACGTGAGGCAAGATCGAGCGCCGGCTCAATGCCTTCCATAATTATGCGGTGTCTCAAGCTCATCCACTGAATCAGCTGTCATGACCATATTCCACACAGTGACATCCTGCAGCATGATAAAAACATTCCCAGCATATATATTCCGTGCTGAGTCAACGCCGCCTTTGATGGCTGGGACATGTCCGACGCATGAAGGATGGGGGCTGCCAAAAGACATCCTGTACGGACAGCTGACCACTGGCACCAGACGAGTTGGTCGCCCTCACTCCGATACAACGACGCCTGCAAGAGGGATCTGAAAGCCTGCATTATCTCTCCAGACAGTTGGGGGATACAGGCCAAGGATTGAGATGCTTGGCGTCAGACTGTTTGCAAGTGCATCGCAGATGCAGACGTGCGGAGACGTCATTTCGCAGCTGGAGGGTGGGAAAGAAACGTGCGGAATCAACCCTTGCAACTGGTCTTCTCCGTACGTCTTCACCAATTGCAACATGGACTGTCACTCGCGCAATGGTCTGTACAGCCACAGCAGACGATGCCAAGACCCTACAAAAAGGCAACACTCTTGGGGCGTATCAAGCATGGTCTCCCGAGACTGAGCTGTCACTGATGATGATGATGATGGACACAACGCACGGGCCCTACGGCTTTACGTCCCATCCGAATGACGAATCAATAATGGTTAAGTGTCTTGGTGTAAGGACAAGTGTCGAGAACAGGACTTGAACCAACACTCTGCTGATCAGAAACACCAGCAGAGCTTGAGTCCGGTGCTCTTAAACGCTCGGTCATGACACTCCATATGACTCTCACATGACACGCCTGGACGTACGGTTGACGATTTTGTTTTAATAAAAATAAAACTTCCCTAAAAGCCAATCTTATAGGATTGTTAAATCTCATTAGCCGGTCGGAATATACAACTCTTATTTCGCCGCCTTATAAGTACGAACATTCCTTGCTCTCTATGTTATGAATTTAAAAACAAAATAACAAATACAAGTTTCCATCAAAAAGAAACTCGCATTTACTGCGCATGCGTCATGTGTGACCCAAGACTGGCGGCAGGCTGCTTCAATGCGTGGGCGCGCGCTGTCAATTAGTATACAGAGATCGCTTATGCCACTCTTTACGTACCTGCTACGATGGGTCCAAGTAGTTGACCAACGCCAATAGATATTTGGTGCCATCCGGTACCAACCGCAAACCCCTCCAAACCCACATAACGCAGTATCAAGACGGAAGCTATGGCGAAGAAGGCCCCGCTGGCAAAGCCCTGTAGGAATGAAGCAATGGCCAGGTACACGTAGCCATCCACGTTCAGTACAAGCAACGAAACACCCGACAAAGCCACGCAGATTGCCAGTACGTGTTCTGCTGAGGTCCTGCAGCTCAGCATCAATCCGTTACCAAGCTGTCCGAGTAGAGTCCCAATGCCTAGAATACTAACGAGGAACGCAGCACTGGAGGGCGCCACGTCAATGCTCTGTGCGCGGGGAATGACGAATAAAGCGAATGAAAGGTACGAAGGGGCGAACTCAACTGACACTAAACACACCAGAAGGAAGCGATAGTTTTTCATCAATACTCTGATGCTAAGCTCGGAACAAAATCTGCGTAACAGACTACCAGCTTGGTTCTGCTTCCGTGCGTCCTTAAACGACGCATATTCACGTTTACTAGATTGGTCAACAGATATGTAGCATATCTCATCTGGATCGTCATTGCAGGACCTCATGGCAACGGTAGATGTCTGGAAGATCACGGGTTCGTTACCACTGGCATCTGTCGCGTTTGTTGGACTTTCTGGTCTGACTTCATCAATCCTTGATTCTTGTTCGTGATCTTCACTATTTAGTTGTAATTCTTTTGGGGAGCGCTGAACATTGCGCCGAGGCCTGTAGAGAGCGCCACATGCAATGCCATTGGCCATGATTGCCGAGATGATGAAGAGAGTTCCCCTCCATCCATAGTTGTCCAGCAGAAGTTGGACTATCGGAGGAGCGGCCATGATTCCTATCCCTGAACCAGAGAAGGCCACTGCGTTGGCAGTTTTGTACCTCTTTTTGAAGTGCATTGCCACTGAAACTAGCCCAAAAGTGTATGAAATTCCGACACCAACACCTAACAAACACACAACACAAAACGGTAAACAATTCAAGGATCATTTCACGAAAAATCTTCCTCCAATCGACTTATACTCAAAGTAACGATCGACACTTTGATGGAATTGTATCCACACGCCCATGACAAGCACATACCAGTAACACTTTAACAGATGATTGAGTTCTAAGGCCAAAAAAAGTCTCCGGTTTCTGGTATGGAGCTTGCCCAAAAAAGTGGTGCGGTAACCCTTTTTTTTTTTTTTACCTGTTTTTTTTTTGCTTCAAATGTCGGCTGATGACTGCAAATGGTGCCCGACTAAACTTAGTGCAATATGGGAGTCCAGAGAGGCCACATAAAGCTTATTCTCGATAATAACCCCATCTAAAAACACGTTAAAATTGTGCCGCAGCAGGATTCCAGTCAAACCAGTGAGTTTGGCGGTTTTTAGACATCTTTCATTGAAAAAAAAAAATCATTTTGCGGACGCGCATGGGTACAGCGACGCGCGCGCATACCAGAAACCGGAGACTTTATTTTGGCCTAATGAAGTGTACAGTGAGTTGCGAACATTTTGCCTTTGCGTTTAGTAACTGTCAAAGAACCTGACTCCACCACCCCCCCCCCCCTAGGCCATTTTTTTTTCTCACCTCCACTTCTTTAGTTGGGATCCATTCAATTCAAATTTGTAATTACCTGCTATTGCAATTGTGACGTACAACTGAAATATGTTCTGCACCCAGTAGCTGCAGAAGAGACCAAGAAACCACAGAACTCCTCCAAGAATTCCTGAAAACCTGCAGCCGAAGCGTTTACACAGAACAGCACCTGCAAGGCCTTGGCGAATATGGAAATACGAGTACAATTTAAGCGTTGGATATACAGGGTGTATAAAAAAAAGGGAACCCCTGCAGATGTAAATGTACATGATAGAAAATCTAATCAATATTTTCAAACAAGTTAAAGATCATGTGAAACGTCAATGTATCCTCTTTCCAATGACACCGTGGTTGTGTGTCTGTAGCCACGGATGACTGCGCATTCGTTGTACTGGGCCAAGTTTTACCTGGCTAAGATTGCATGCTGACTGTTTTATGCAAAGGTTGAAATAGACTAGACTTCCTGCTAAGCTTTGTGTGGAAAGCGGTAGTGACCACGTTGAAGGCGTTGGGCCATGAGGGGTTAAATTAAAAAATGAGAGTGGTTAAATCACTGCGTCAAAATTGAATAAATTGTTCTAAATTAAATTTAATCTTTAAATTAAGCCGTCCCACATGCCCAGAATACCAGTGACCCTTTTGCACAAACTTGGCCCAGTACAGATTTTGTTCCTTGACAGAATGACAACGAATGCTCAGTCATCCGTTTTTATAAATTACATTTTAATACATCTGTGTTTCCTTTTTTTATACACCCTGTATAATCATATAGTAAAAGAAAACCACTTGACTTTTCAACGATCACAATTGATTCATCCAACTTAGCCAAAAAAAGGAGAAAACAGTTTTCATTTTAGGAGGAAATAGACCCTCCTCTTTTGATACAGTTTGATACAGTTTCTCTCACAGTGCCAATGATATTACCTGACTTATATGGGCTAGAAGCCATAAACAACTTCTGTACTACCTCTTATTGTAACATTCTCTTACCACAAAAGCACGTCATTGCGGAGAGAATACTCTGAATTGCCGCAATTTCCTTGGCACCGGTCTCGAATTCATCCATCCAGCTCTGATACAAGACACCTCCACAGCGCAACAGACTGAGCACGAGCACGTTGATGGAGTAGGAAGCAATGACCACCACGATACCCCAGCCACCTTCCCGGGATTCGGGAGTTTTCTTCTCCCGAGTCTGCATCGGTGATCTGGGCGAGTTCATGGTAATAAGGAGCTTTGGAAGAATGAAATTAACCTCGATCGTTGGGAAGTCAATAATGAGAGCAATATGTAAAATCCATTAAAATCCTGCACATCGGTTTCAGGTGGAGGGATATAAAAATGTTACAGTTACTTGTCACAGAGAGCCACCGCACAGAAAGCAGCACGGCGCAGAGCAGCATATGTCCGAAGCTACCTGCTTACCCAAACATGTGCCAGTGTACTTAAACCGGGAGCTAGGTGGAGTTTAATTATCAATTTGAGCACAAAGGGTTTGATGGTACCAAGCTATTGTCCGTCGTGGGACCGTTCTAAAGCTGCCCTAGGTCATCAGATGGGGGTCAGGGGACCAGTCATTCTTAACATGGCATAGGTTAATAGATCTCTTCATTTTCGCAAATTAAACTTAACTTTACCATCAATCGAAAATCGTTGGCCCGGTCCACGGACGTAAATCCATGGCGATGGGCCATTTGATCATCCCCCATATTGTTGTGGTAAGAACTGCAACGAGGGTAAGCACTGGCTCAAAATGTTTCTGAGTGCAATGGAAGGAATGGTTTCATGAGGTGAAAGACTGACCGTTCCATTCAACAAGGACTATTATGTGCCCCAATAAAGTGCAGTGTTATTATTGAACAATATTAACGTCTTCAACACAATTGCATTTTGTATTATAGCTCAATCAATTTCAACTCACCAGTTAAGCACATAGCTTTTGCAAGGACCTCACTGAAGAAGAGGAGTGCGCGCTTGATCCCGAGCATAAAGCACATATTATTCTGTATTCCAGAAACCTTATTCCAAAACTAAGGCACATACGTATTCTGTTGCACTTCCATATGGTTCAACTGTGAGGGCAAGTATCAGTTGCACTTGTCCATGTGACTAAGGCCAAAGATCAGTGTGAGGTTGAGGGAACAAGGCTGGTTAATCGCAACCGATCGAAAACAATACAGACAAATTCCATGCAGCGCCCTAGCCATGTATGATCTTATCTTATCTAGCCGTGTACAACACTTGTATATTTGTCTATTCACAAGCATGTTTAAATGGGTATTGCGGCCTGAAATCCCCGAAAATTGGAGGTTTATTCTCTCACACTCTACCTTTTATAGGCAGCGTGATGCCTATACATTTGCTAACTATAAATGCACATCATTGCTAAAGTACAGAGGATGCATTAACCAATCAAAATGCAGTATTGCTCAGTAGATGACTGAAGCCACGCCCACTAACAGTGCTAGCCAATTGGATTCTGATATTCTAGAGCATGAGTGCCTTAGCACTAAGAAATGTTCCTTCACAGTTCATGTTGATGCATATATATTCATTATATTGTTGATGACTCGTCGCAATATTACGAAAGCCCATTAGCGCCACTGCAAGTATATATGTTGCGGATTATTTAATTCGTTATTACGGATTATTAATTCGTTATTACGGATTACTAATTCGTTATAACGGATTATTAATTCGTTATTACGGATTATTTAATTCGTTATTACGGATTACTAATTCGTTATAACGGATTATTTAATTCGTTATTACGGATTATTAATTCGTTATTACGGATTACTAATTCGTTATAACGGATTATTAATTCGTTATTACGGATTATTTAATTCGTTATTACGGATTACTAATTCGTTATAACGGATTATTTAATTCGTTATTACGGATTATTAATTCGTTATTACGGATTACTAATTCGTTATAACGGATTATTAATTCGTTATTACGGATTATTTAATTCGTTATTACGGATTACTAATTCGTTATTACGGATTATTTAATTCGTTATTACGGATTATTAATTCGTTATTACAAATTACTCATACGTTCTGAGTCATACTCGGCAAGTATGGCACAGGAGTGCAAACGTTGTATGCAAAGATAGCGCCGCCTAGCGGCCCTATATACACAGGCCCCTGGTCACGTGCTCTCCACGTGTGAGAACATCAGACCTAATTCTTAATAACGAATTAATAATCCGTAATAACGAATTAAATAATCCGTAATTACGAATTAAATAATCCGTAATAACGAATTAATAATCCGTAATAACGAATTAATAATCCGTAATAACGAATTCATAATCCGTAATAACGAATTAATAATCTGTAATAACGAATTAAATAATCCGTTATAACGAGTTAGTAATCCGTAATAACGAATTAAATAATCCGTAATAACGAATTAAATAATCCGTAATAACGAATTAATAATCCGTTATAACGAATTAATAATCCGTAATAACGAATTAATAATCCGTAATAACGAATTAATAATCCGTAATAACGAATTAAATAATCCGTTATAACGAATTAGTAATCCGTAATAACGAATTAATAATCCGTAATAACGAATTACACAATCTGTAACATATATACTTGCAGTGGCGCTAATGGGCTTTCGTACAATATCTTACTCACTTCGTTTAAAACGTATTTAATGGCTTTATTTACACATGCCCTTTATGGGAGCGAAGTCGGCCGCGGGACGCTAGGTGAAGTTGGGACCGTCTACCACGTAGGAATTAAAGCGCACATGTAAACAAAGTGTGACGTCATTACGTCTCAGGCCTATTTACGAACGCGTGTTATGCATGAGTGACGTGATTGTGCCACATATAGTAGCACGATATGGAGATATGGGACTGTGGGCCCCCCCCCCCTCCAGGAATTCTTTTGAGATATGTAGGGGATCAATGTGTTATAGCAAATATTGTTTAACTGACTTCACGTTTGGGGTTCGGAGATGTTGGAAAATTCAATAAAATTAACCATGCTCTTGTAGTCTGGTTCCCTGACCCCACTTAAGATTAAACGGAGCAGTTTATAGACTTTGGGGAATTGTAATGTCAGAGAATCAGTCTAGCAGGGTTGTACCATTTCACAAGTGTGTATCAAAACAATTGCAAAGAAAATGCGAAATAACTAAATATGAACAATTAGCAGCAGCTTTGGAAAACAAGCCAGTTTTCTCCAACGCTGGTCGGCCGACCAGGGTTGGAAAAATACAAGTTTTCTTGAAAATGTCAGCACGCCAGGAGCCACAGGATGCTTTGGACTGTCAATCCAGTAAGATATTATACAAATATTGAATGCTTCGAGTGGTGTAGTAAAACTAGCCTCCCGAGGTGATCCATGTACATTCTATTTTCCCGAGGCGAAGCCGAGGGAAAATAGAATGGTCCATGGATCATCGAGGGAGGCTAGTTTTACTTCACCACGAGATAAAGCATTCAATATTTGTTTTATAACACTTCACCCACAGATTCTGCTTGATTTTAATATTTCAAATTATTTAAATCTGAACACAGTTGAAATAAACTTCAATTTCAATACAAAAATTGTGGAAAATGTATTTCTCTCTTCCAAACTACCCCTTCACGAAATGTTTGAACCCAAGTCTGCGGCGCGCTCTCTTTGGAACAATACGCGCTACGCACAACGCGCAACGCGCACACAAGCATCCATTTGCACACAAATACCGCGCCGTGGAAATAGTACTTTGGTTGCTACGGGTATAGTACTTTTGGCCGTACACAGAAAGATAGCAAAATTAGAAAGTAACATTGTGACTCGCTCTCGGCCAATCAAGACACAGAATCTGTGGGTGAGGTGTTATAATTCGTGATAATTTGATCAATTGGTTTTTTGTTACTTGCAAATGTTGTATATTCCCTTTAAGTTTATGAACTATATCACAACCCTCATTAGCCTTGGTCAATGCTCTCGTCGTTATTCGCCCCGTATGCGGTCAATCGTCGGCATTTATCCTCACGCGCTATGCACATGCATATAAAAATACAGCGCGAACAGCGATTTCATGCGGCCACTATTTTTTTATGCAAATCAGTTGGGGACGATCGAGAGCCTTGGTTCAATCGTCGGCAAAGCTTATGTTTTTCTTTATTTTGCGCTAGATTTCCAGCGCACGACCTCGTATGCGAATACAGATAATGTAGGCGGGGCTAATATGTGGAGTGTCCAATCACACCTTGGTAAATCCGGACGTCATCAAATTATTTGCAGCTATTCTGCCTTTTGCGGACGTGACAGGAACCACCGTTTTTGTGCATTGGTGCCGTGTGCAGAGACACACACTGTGTACGTGTATAGATTATGTACGGTGCCACGTTTCACTATGCAAGTTTCCACGCAAACGATCGACCAATAAGAAAACGACATTTAAGGTCAGCTAAGGCTATTAACATAATGAGCACCACCCCCAAAACCTCACATGGACGATTCAACCAAGGCGCTAGATCGGGTCGAACTGATTTGCATAGAAATAGTGGCCGCGTGAGGTCGCTGTTCGCGCTGTATTTTTAATGCACTGCATGCATAGACATATGACTGCATGCATAGCGCTAGCGAAGATATCGTTTACCGCGCTACGGCCGGATGAATAACAACTAGCGCCTTGACCAAGGCTAAACCCTCATTAAAATCTGTATTCAACTAACAGTGCCTCCATCATTGAAAACATTGTGCGATGTTTCCATAACGGCAACAACCATGTGGTTCTCAGGTTGTTTACATGTGTGTACACCCAGACCCAACCAAGATTGCATAGTACACACTATACCAGAAGGAATCAGACTGGACATGTTTATCCTCTGTCACAGATTTAAAAGTATTAAATGATTTGTTCTTTTGAAACAAATATTTCTAAAAAGAAAAGAAAAAAAGTATTCCTGAACAACAACAAAAGGTCATCATGTTTTGTTTTATTGTATGTAATTTAACAAGGCTAAGCAATAACAAATAATGAGAAAAAATAAACAGCGCCACCATCATAGTTATGAAAAGTTACGAAACGTGACTTTCTGATTACAATAGTTAGAGGAAATGTTCATTTATATCTCAAATAAAAAATGCCCAATCTTCACAGAAGGTCACCCTGTAGATGCTGGTTGAACATGATCTAAGAACAAGAATCTGTCCAAAGATTATATATCCCTTGGAACACGGCTCAGGTAAAAAGTAACTTTTGGCTGCCGGACTACTAATAGATTCTGGTTATACATGATCTTAAGATTGGGTACGTGTGGTCTAGCGCTAGGGCACGATTCATGATCGTGAGATTGTGGGTTTGAGCCCCGCCGTGGCCATGCG
Source organism: Patiria miniata (assembly GCF_015706575.1). Classification (NCBI taxonomy): domain Eukaryota; kingdom Metazoa; phylum Echinodermata; class Asteroidea; order Valvatida; family Asterinidae; genus Patiria; species Patiria miniata. The sequence continues at coordinate 10,955,117 of NW_024037063.1, forward strand.
TGTTGTGCCCTTGAGTAAGGCGCTTTACCTCAATTACTCCTCTCGACCCAGGTGTTAAATGGGTACCGGCATTATTCAATGCTGGGAAGGTAACAGACTCGCTGTGGAGGTGTGGCGATCCCCCACAGCAGCATATGAGTCTGACCCAATCGCTTCGAAAGAGAGATGGGCACTCCGTTCCTGTAAACACAGGTTCGTCCCCTTTACCCCTACCTTTACCTTTACTTTGATAGATCCTCATATTCCTGACTTTTCGCTCTTCGCACAACATCACTACATTGGAACAAAATCGGGACTACAATTATGAAGTAAAGACTCACCTGCATGTGTTGCTTAACCATAACGTCAAAAACCCACTGGTCTAAGCTCATGATTGTTCCACTGTTTCAATGCCAACGCAAACTATGTCAGTATCGCCTTTAGGCAAGCAGGTCATTATACACATTCCAATAATAATATCAAATGTTATATATATTAAAAATCATTATAGATAATTTGTTCTGGATACAGACTTCGTATATTTGTCGTGACCTTTTAGGTCTAGGTCGATGTACGTAAGCAAACGGAGGCTTGAAACTATTTAAGTGTATACGCCAGATCTTTTTGACTCGATGGTGATGATTTCTTTTATGTCTCAAAGCAATAACAATTCCAATCAACTCATCGTTGTAATCTGCAAGGAGAAACTGATGAACGATATCTTAAATTAAAAAAGACGGCCAAAAGTATGTCCCCTATGATATTATTTAACTGCCCTTATAAAAAAATGTATACTGGTTACCTATGTTCGATGCAATGCATTCTTTGCAGTTTGCTGTCGTCGATTTTTTAATACATGTACTTCAATCATATTCATAAATTGAAATTCCATTATTTTGTGTATTAATATTTAGGCCTTGTCTCACGCTTGTCCTGTCTGTCTCACGTATTGTTTTGTTTGTCCCTTGGTCGTATGTTTGTCCATAGGTAAGGGCACAAAAGCGTTCTGCTTAACCTTATACCTAAGTGTTGTCATTTAATTTCACACTTTATAATTAATCACTGTGTACATAACTATCAAATATTATACTAGCGACTTTTTCTAATGTAAACATGTTTGTACATAATTGTAATGAATGACATCATTGAAATAAATGTTACTATACTACTTACTTTTCACCAGCGCTTACCCCCCCCCCCCGATATTTTGTAAAGAGTGCCCTTTTCTCAAGTTAACAAAGTGCCTTTTTTTCTGAACAAGTGCCCTTTTTAAAATGCATTTCGTTCACAGCGCGTTTTGTAGCCCGGATTTGGCTCATTCCAGGACGCAGTGTCCCTTTAAATATTGGAAAATAAACCTACCCCTTTAATCAAATTTTAGTAGCACATTAGTGGTCCATAAAAATGTAACTATCGCCACTCTGGCTGATGTCAATTTATCAACTGCCAGGACAATGTCGTTTCCAACAAAATTGACTCTAGGCCATCCTTAAGCAGTAAACGTGCATGTCTGACTTTTTTGAACGCATGTACATGTAAGACATTCATCAGGGCTGTGATTGGTCAGATTAACATTATGGGGCAAGATCTATTGGATCGGCCTTATGATCAAATATTGTTTGCTGTCATTATACAATGTATATAGATGACAAGGAATATTGGCAGAACGTATTAAGTATTGTTAACGTCGTCGCCTTAGTGCTTAGTGAGGTTCGGCCAGGGCAGAGTTCTTAACAAATTTATGCATCTCATATTTTAATGTATTTGTGATATTGTTATCTTGGTTTGTACAAGCTTAACCCCTTAACGGCGGATGACGGTACACACGTGGTCCGCTAATACGTCCTGGTACAGCCTCGACTCCAGGGGCGCGTGCTCGTTCCTTTATCGCTCAAGGCATGATGGGAAACAACATGGCACTACAAGATCGTACCCACGGGGCACGAGGTTGGTCCTGGTATGACGCGTAAGCCATATATGCATAGCCATAATACGCCGTGTTATGCAGTCCACGGGCCCACGGCTTGATACCGGACAAAGGCTGCCGTGCATGCAGTCATGCGTGTAAGCCGGTAAAGTAAGGCGTGGTAATCACGGCGTCAAAAGGTTAATTTAAGTATTGATGATAGTTTATATTATGCTTATTATAGAAAATTAGAGTCATTTGTTTATGATATCTGTGGAAATCTGTGGATGATGTTTTCCAAGTTTAAATTTGAGTTCTTACTGGTGCAAAAAAAAACAATGGAACTTTTCTTGTGTTTATGTTTGTGCACACACTTGTCGGACACGATAAAATCATGTCCCGTGTGATTTTTCAGAACACTACTGGGCAGAGCTAAATGGATGGGTCTGTTACCTCCCCTGTGCCAAAAATGCAAAGCGAAGTTTACTGTAGCACCATCAAACGATATATACATATAAAAAAAACAAGTTACGTACGTTACCCAACAAGTCAAATTTTCTACACCAGATACTGTCATTTGTTAATATTTATATACACATGCTCCAAAACAATCTGCCATGATGGTTTGGACATAAAGAAAAATTTGAAGTACAAAATAATACCGTTTAGATGTACATCATTGAACAATTATTATAAGCCACAAATAAGCACTGATCACTATCGTCCTGATAGATATGGAGTGGCTGCTTATCCCCCTTCCTCTGTGGAACATCTGCATCGGACCATGGACCTCAAGACTGGCCTGAAATGCGGATGCTTGGCGGCATAAATGAGAGGGTTGATGCAGCCGCTCATGAAAAGGAACAATGCCCCGTACAGGTGGTAACGATTGTTCTTTGTGACCACCATGAGGCAAAGCGGTGAGAAACAAACCACGAAGGCTAAGACTACCACGAAGAGGTTCTTGGTGATTGCGAGCTGCTCGTTCCTCATGCGGCTCAGATGATGTGAGTTCCCTCTATGTCTTGGAGACAACTCGCCGGGTTTCTGGGAGCTACTGGCGTTGGTATCAGTAGCGTCTGGCTTTGGAGAATTAGACCCGGATTCCAAGGGTTTCGGTGTTGACTGCAAATTGATAGTGTTATTACGGCGATTCCTGAAGTGTTGTTTGATGTGTCGCCAGATCAGGATGTAAGAGACAATGATCACGAGGAGTGGGGCAGGATAAATGATAGCAAACTGAACCTTGTCGTAGGCAGCTGCTCTTGGGTGGGTGTCCACGTCACTGCAGGTGCGGCTTTCTGGATCGAACCGAGATCTCCCAATCCGGAAAGCGGTGGCACCACGATGGCACAGAAGGGCATGAGCCAGGAAACTAAGACCATCAGTGCAATCTTCTTGGGTGTGTAGAGCCACTGGTAGGTCTCCTTTGGCCTGGTGATCAGGATGCACCTGTTTAGGGCGATGTTTGCAAGGGTGTTCACGCTGCTTCCTACAGCTATAAACAGAAGGCCGGCGGCCGCAACGCACGGAATGTCAGACTCCAATGGGTAGCCCGGTGTGGTACTCGCCATACCTATGACACTCCAGAGAAAACCAAAACTGTACAGGCAATCAGTCAAGCTCAGGTTGACCACGAACACGTTGGTGACGTTCTGGAGTTTCTTGGTACGGGCCACAGCAACCAACACCAGGCTGTTACCGCTGATGGCCAGAACTATCAGGATAGAGAACCCAACGGAAAAGAAGATCAACTCGGGGTACGTGTACAAGGTCCCGTTGAGATAACTACCCGATGTGTTGGTTGGAAGCTCCATGTTGGACCGCTTACTCTTGTGATAGCCTGTTGTATTTTGGCAATGATGCGATGTTCCTGCAGTCTTTTTATATTAAAGGCTTTGCTCTCTCATTAACAAAGAGTCATTAAAAAGACCAACAAATGACGATATATCACTTTCATCTATCATCTTCATGTTATACATGTATACCTTAACCAAAGATCCCTCCGTGTGCATTTCTGTGAGCCATAAACATAACTATAAACATTAATCAAGTCATGTGTCACTTTTGATGTATTGCAAGGGCGTTTTTCTTGTGAAAGTTTATCTTCAGAAAACTTTCAGTACAGATTTACCTCAATTTCCTCTACAAGGTTCAGTTTGAAATGGAAAAGCTGTGGGAATTTTTAAGGAATTGAAACTGAATCAGCCGACTGATCAATACTTGTAGCACTTCTTGCTTCCTGGAGCATGATCAAAGTGAAATCAAAACGGAATGTTTGCAATATGATTTTTTATATATTGTAGATTGGGAAACAGCCCCACATCGTTAGTCAATTATAGCGGCGCAATGGTGGTCGATAAATAATGTAAGGGTTAATTGCCACTCCGGCCGAAGTTGTCAATTCATCAGTTGCCAGGACAATGTCTTTTCCAATGAACTTGATTCTAGAATAGACCTGCGCAGTGCATGTGGGTGCATGAATGTTAGATTCTTTTGAACGCATGTACATTGTAAGACATCATGGTTGTGATTGGTCAGAACATATGACTACGATGTTATTACAACTTTTCTTTAAGAACACAACTATCGCTTACATGTGTTCACGTACCACACAAAAGGAGTAAATTTAATACTCTGTACATACACGTATTTCCTGTGTGTCAAAAATTAAAAGTTCAGATTTATATGCACAAAAAATAATGAATAATCAAATAAGCTCTGTGCTGATGAGTGAAAATAGTGCTGAGTCATTAAAGGTAGAGTACATCATTTGCAGCTATCCAAAAAGTAACTGACAAAATTATTGTTGAAGCATACTTAGTTTAAAGATATGGGACTAAACTATACCTGTGAAATTATTCTTTCTTGCGTGCTGTCATTTTGAAGAAATTAAACGATGAAAGAAGGCCATTTTCAAAGATGCGTCTAAAAACGCTTTTTAATTTTTTTTTCCAATAGCAGTTCGTTTTTAATTTGCGCGCGTGTAATAAACGCCCTCTGTCGTTTCTCTTGTCCAGAACAATAATACTGTGTTTGACTCCATGCATCCCTATTATTCCCACAGACACCAGTGCTAAATGCCCATACTTCAAAATTCCTTTAAAAATACTCAGAACTTTCAAGTAAGCTGCACAGAAATATGATGATCAACATATCATCTTTCATTTTCTTTTCATCTTTTGGTGGGTTAACCATTGACTTCGCGAGAAATTCTCTCCCAAAGAAGACGACAGGACCGTCCCTTAGTTTCCCTAAGCGGAAAAGTGGCCATCTTGAAAAACGATACTTCCACAATTGAACATGGAAAAATATAGCGCCACTTTCGAGCCCAATTGCATCCGAAATGTCCGGGCCAGAGGCAGAGTTGTAAATGAATCGAGTCACAATTTTTGGTGACTCGACTCAACTCGCCGTCCCTAAGGGCAAATGACTCGACTTGACTCGAGTCACTGCGAGCAAATGACTCGACTCGAGTCCCTCATCAGAATGACTCAACTCGACTCGAGGAAGGCTAATAAGACTCGATCGAGTCCCAAAAAGCATAAAGCAAAACTTTGCGAAAAATATTTGCAATTACTTACGCCGGTGCCGGTTTTTGTTCACGTAATAATGTAAACATATTCATACGTGGTTTGATCAGTGTCCCCATTAGTTGAATCTTGATCAGCTAGCACCCCCTTTTCATTTTCATTAAAAACCAAATGTGGGTCGACACATGTAGTAGCCGGAATGTAAAATTAAAAAAGGCCCCCAAAAGACTTCATCAAGTTGTGTTTATTTACTGTATAGTGTTCAAATATTTGTGACTCGAATTGACTCGAGCTAAATACTTGACTCGACTCGACTCGACTCGGCTACACACTGTGACTCGACTCGACTCGATCTTCTTGACCTAATGACTGGACTCGACTCGAGTCACTTCTTTAAAATGACCGTCGACTGGACTCGAGTAAAGAAAAATCCGAGTGACTCGTTACAACTCTGGCCAGAGGTTCATTGCCATATCTCTTCAATCGTCCCCAAACAAACCTGAACACTCCGACCTTGAATAAAAAAAATTCTGAAATTTATATTAAGGTTGTTTAAGTTATCTTGCCAAAAATTGTTGCCCGTAAAATATCAAAGCAGTGCATTTAGGTGGATCGGTGGAAAGCCTTGATCGGCCGCCCATTCAGGGCCTATATATGTAGGCCTGACTGTGTCGGGGGTAAGTGGGGGTATTACCCCCAAAAATATCTTGTAAAGACTGCCCTTTTCCATTCAAATGCCGGCTTTTTTTCACCAGCGCTTACCCCCCCCCCCACCCCCGATATTTTGTAAAGAGTGCCCTTTTCTCAAGTTAACAAAGTGCCTTTTTTCTGAACAAGTGCCCTTTTTAAAAAGAAGTCGTGCCCTTTTTTGTCCCATCGACCGTTTCGGGTGCCTTTTTATTAATTTTTATTTCGTGCATGTCGCTCTGAAAAGCACCAAATATTGTCCATTAGTGTGCACAATCGTCGGTTTTGAACAGCGCCCCGGCCCCTCGATAAATGGTTCCAGCCCCCCCCCCCCCCCCCCCACCCCTCCCCAACACCCACCCACTATTTGATTTTACGGAGGCCAACTTAAGTGTCCGGAGAAAAAAACGCGTCTACATTACAAGTGCCTTCATGAAGTGTTTCCCCCAATAAAAATGACCGTGCGACGCCACTGAAACTGGTGAGGAGCAAACAGGAAATATATTTCCCAGAAACAAATCAAAGAAAAATGGAATTGTGTAAACAAACAGTGTAGAGAGAATATGTTTTGAACACAGTTCACCGATCACATAATAACAACCATATTGGAAGAAAGATGTGCAAATACAAACCAAAAGCATGCCTGCTTGAACTACTAGGAAAGCAAATTTATTTGCTCATTGTAGATCAAAACTCGAATTTATTTTCGAGTTAGCCAAACGAGTCAAAAAGTGCTGATCAACATTTGCAAACAACTTGAACACATTGCAAGATCATTCCGGGCGAAAAATTATCTATGACAACATACCGCAGTTCTCAAGTGAACAATTTCCGAATGTTTGCAAAAGAATACGCATTCAATCACGTATATTCATTACGAAATTTTTCTCGCAATAACGGAAAATCTGAAAAGACTGTTCAGCCTGATTAAAAAAAAACCTACAAATGGGACAGATCCATACTTGGCATTGCTAAACCATCGAAACAGCCTAGCACAAATGTCCATGCATGCAAAGACGAACAAGGAAAATTCCAACACATAGTAGAACCAAAGGTTGTTTCCAAACAAAGGGAAAACTTGTAATCAACCAGCAACATCGAAGAAATACTTTGACAGAGGCACACAAGAACTTCGTCCTATACAAGTTGGAGAAACCCCACAAAAGACAAGCAAAGATTCAACAGTATAATATAACGATCTTGAAACGAGACGAATCGATTTGTAAAGTCATTTAATAAAAAGTCTGAGCAACATTAATGAATGATTGTTATTATGATATTTTGAAGAAAAGATCATTTTGAAATTCAGATTAGTATTCAACAAAACAGCTGATGAAATATTACAACCCGGTACATAGCTTTCAAAATTTAATTTGGCTCATGTCTTATGTGTGTCTTGATTAATTGATGATTTTACAACATTGTATTAAAAAAACCCACAGAAGACATATGCCTTATATATATATTTTTTTAAACACAGCTCAGTGAAGTAATCATTTAAACAGTTTTGAATTGTCAACCAAAGAAGATGTAACATGCATAAGTACACATTAGAACTAGCTATATACTGACATGTGTGGCCCTTGATGACTTGGTCCTGCCAGAAAATAGTCAAGACACCAGACCACTTTCCACTGTCCGATGAGAACCCATTTGTTATACGTTTTACGACCCTCGCTTATGACCTTCCAAATCCTGCAACAATTTACAACCCATCTTCAACCCCGCCCACCGCACGCTCTGGTCCCATTGCATACATGGTGACCGTTATAGCCGATTGTCGGCTGGATCTGACAGATTTTATATTGAAAAAAAAAAAGAAGCTAGCAGAAAGTCTGGCAGAATGTAAATTTTAGCAGATTTCTAGCAGAATTCTGTAAAATCGGTTATCCTAGCAGAAAAAATATACCAGATTTGTTTTGAAAAGTATTTTGAGATTTTTGTTTTATCTAGCAGATTTTTGAAGTGCATCTAGCAGAATTGTGTCATTTCTTTAGGGTCACCCTGATTCATTATTTACCTCAGGGTTCCTACCGAAAATATAGGAGAGACACACCTTGATTAGAAACTCTGCGAGCACGTGGCGCGAAGCCGTAACTGTGTGGGGGTTCGGGCCCGCTTAATTAAATGGCTCCGATTAGATTCCAGACACTCTGTGGTGCGATCTGAGGCAATTTCTTACCACTTTAACCATTTTTAGCAAAAGATCATCATTTCAACATCGTTTTCGAAATTGGAGTCACGGTATCATCGGAGCTATAGAATCAAAATGTAGGCTACTATATTTATTCGGGGATGAAAAAAGTAGGGGGGGGGACAAATGATATATCCCCCCTTTAAAAAGTACGGGGGCGGGAGGACTTGTCCCCCCCCCCCCCCCCCACCGATTGACACCCATGCTTACAGCCATCCTTAAAGCGGCCCATCAAAAATAACCCCTACATAATCTTGATTTCTACGACTTTTCCAATCCATGACTTTTTCAATTCCCAATATTCCATAAGTTTTCCATGACAACTTTTTTTGAAGGACTTTCCATGATTTTTCCATGAGCGTGGGAACCATGCTAGCTGTTTATATCACCATTTTGTGTTTATTTCACCAAGGTTGATGTAAGATGCACGATGCCGATCGCATGCCAGATGAAATAACCACGCAAAAAGGATATTTGCATTCCAAAAGCTTGGCATTTAAAACACCCCAACCACCACCCTGATGTCCTCCGCTGTATACTCCCAACCCTGCCACGCACGTTGGCTTCACCGTTCCAATTGTACTATTGTGCAGGGTTATTGACCTGATGTGGTAGACACCTTCTTTGGCCAATTATCACAATTTTCAGTTATCAGTTGCAATGGTTTCCATAGAAACCAATACAAACAAAACAAGCTACACTCAGGCGCGGTTCTACGGGGGGGGGGGGGGGGGGAACTAGGCTTTAGCCCCCCCCCCCCCCAAATTTTGTCTAGGCCCCCCAAAATAAATTCCGTAAAAAGAAATTGCATAAGCAAAAAGAAGGATTGTGATGTACATGCGAACGGTCTCCCCCTAAAGAAATAGTCGTGACAAGGTAGCATTTGTAGTTAATATAGTGTGAATGATTTTAGGATTTTCTTGGCGCTCCCCATTGAAAATATGGCATGAGCCCCCCCCCCCCCCAAGCACGCCTTCCTGAAAAAAATTATGGATCCACCCTGCTAGCCCCCCCCAAAATATTGGTTCTAGAACCGCGCCTGGCTACACTGTCATGTAGTAATGGCTTAATAATAAAATAAATAAATAAATAAACGGGCATGGGCACTGCCCGTTTATTTAACCATTTTCTCTGACCAAAACTACTTATTACTCACTTCAGACTAAAAGTCATAGTCATGTTACAATGAATGTTGGCAATCCAATGTGGCTGCCATTGGCGCGAAAAGTGGCTTTATAAGTTTTACAATAGTTGTACAATTTTCTGTCTTTTGGGGTACTTTTGTTCTTGTAATTCTAAGTACATTTCCAAACGCTAAGAACTGTCATTCATTCTCAGAAGAAAAATCTTTATTTTCCACTCCAACGCAACAATATACTAATGAGAATGCTTCAATACGTGTGAGTAAAGTGAGCGCAATAATTATAATCACTGGAAGAATACTTGAAAATACATTTTGTAGTCTAACACAACTAGAATAATGTGATAAAAATTTAAAAAAAATTGTAGGCCTACAGCAAATAGATAGCTGATGCCAAACTGTAGAAAGCCTACACTAACTATATGTAGAAAACAAGACCAAACAGGTTACAGATTATTCGTGAAGACAATACATTTATAGTCTGTGATTAAAAAGTATACGTCTATCAACATTGGTTTGCAGTACCCTTTTTCACACACGGTATTAATATTAACTACGCCATGTTATCCTTCAATATGAATTCAACGGAACAGTCCCCTGACAAAAACGAAGCCTCTTTTACGTAACTGATTTTTTTAAAACGTTTTTGAATTCTAATTGCACAAGAATCGTGCCTTTTCAAGTAATCACAACGTGTTCCATACTACCGGTACTACTAGCCTATGAAGTACTGAAATGTATCAGTTAAAATTAAGGGAAGATTAAAAAAACCCTCAGATTTAAGTATGAGGTCCATTATTCCCGATATACAGATAAGCAATTATATACATGTACAAACATTCCTTTAAATACCTTCTGATAAAGTCACTACTTATTAGTAGTATAATAAATTGGGCGAATACAATCATCTCTACTTATACAAACTGGAATATAAAAAAACTCAATCACTCTTTAAATACAAGGTATATGATATTAAAAGTAAACACACCTAGTGAATAATTAATTGATTATACGAACAAGTCAAGACTAGCGAGAGTCTAACCCCACTTCAAACCTTATACCGTGTGTTGTGACATGACGTTTATCAACCAATTTTACTGAACTGGAATGTTATGGCAATAACGCCAGGGCTCTGCCTAACATTTATTCTTTAGTGATCTAAATTCCAATCAGATTCATACCTAACCAGTGTGCTTCAGTAGCAGTCGATCCATCCTCTTTTAATACAGAATGTTATAAAAATCCTTCAGATCACGTTTCTGGTTGAGAGAAATAGGTGGGGCCCAGAGGGGCAAGTGATTCACCGTTTCCCATTGAGATAATTCAACCTTTATAGAGTTTACAAATTGTCAAACCTATGTTAGGACTGTGGTATTTTTTTGGTGTTCTCAGGACCAGGAACAATTTTTGCCCATATTTGGTAATAATAATACAGTGAATAAAAACGTAGTGCTTCAATTTAAATAATGAATGGTAGATAAAAAAGTATTAGGTCGACGAAACTACAACTACATTGTATATCCAATATTTCATGCTATGAGTTCAGCCTGATAATAAGCTTTGACTATTGAAGTAGTAACTCTAGGATAGCCTCTTTAGTCTCCTGAGGAAGAATACTGATACTGATAAGTGGTTCACTGCAAAAACCGCAGTGTTAAATTTACACCATTGGTATCTATATAGGACCATCTGGTGTTAAATTTTACCGGTGTTGTCCTATATAGATACCGATTGGTGTTAAATTAACACTACAGTTTTTGCAGTGTTCTACGAAAGACTTGATATTCTGATGTCGATGTTACAGGTCCGTCAGTGTTCAATTACAAGTGAATTACACTGAATAGAAAAAAAACACCACAACTGCAGGGTGGTGCAAAAGAAGAAAACCTACTTTTAATACAAATGTTCACCTACTTGTTGAGCATATTTCAAAAATTCAGTTTAATGGTATTAAAATATTGATCTTTAAACATAAGTAACGAAACAATGATTGCATTTTCATATTTTGTCTATGAGATATGGTAGTTTACAAATTTCATGTGCGAAACCTGTTTGTACACGGACGGCTTTATTCCATCCGCTTGACTGAGCTCCGGAGCTTGATTTGAAGACAAAAACGCTACACTAGACTTACATGTGGACAACAGTGATTTTGGTGACTTGTATTCAAATTAGCATAATAACACTATTCTTGCGGGTTTTTTTTCTTATAGATTTTTGTCACCACGTATGGTTAAAGAGCTATACTTCACTACATTACAAAAAAAAAACAGTTTAAATAAGTTAAGTAAGTAGGTTAAAATTCATGTCAGAAGTGGGTTTCCTTCTTTTTGCACCACCATGTAGACGTTTCACAGTCTGAGCAAACTGGGGGCATACATTTCTATAAGTAGAGTAATAATGCTATAATGCTTTTGTGTGCAGTGTGATTAACCCTAACTCCCTAGGGGGTGTGCAAAATCATATTGAAATTGGAGGATTCAGGACTGTTAGGGTTATATTTTTTTCCAGGGCATGACATTATTGATGAAGCCCACATTTTAGGAACAGCCATTTCATATGAACTTTCATTTCATGTGAACTTTTAAATACATATATTCAAAAGTTAATAACTTCTTGCACTATGAAAGTTGAAACGCTAACAAGAGTTTCCTAAAAAAAAATTTTTAAAAAAAGCTAGAAAATATGTTAATAAAAAAAACCCACAAAACACAAAAAGCCTCATGTTTTACAAGGTCCTTAAAGCGATATTTTGCAAAGTTTTAGGAAAAATAAAAGACAAAAAATATACATACATACATGTACCTATCAATTGTGAATAGAAAAAAAGTTAAATACTTTTCCCCCCTTTTTTCACACCACCATGTAGACGTTTCACAGTCTAAGCAAACTGGGGGCATACATTTCTATAAGTAGAGTAAAAATGCTATAATGCTTTTGTGTGCAGTGTGATAGCATATGTATACAAAATATGATAGCATGTGTAAACAAAAAACAAAACAAAAACAACCCCCAAAACCCCCCAAAACCCTCACGTTTTACAAGGTCAACCGATATTTTGCAAGATTTTAGAAAAAATAAAAGACAAAAAATATACATGTACATATACCTATCAATTGTGAATAGAAAAAAAGGTTAGATGCTTATAAGTTTACATGTAACTACCCTGTAGACCTATGTTGTAGATATTGAAACAGCTATAAAATACAAAAAGAACTCTTCAAAAACCTGAATGAATTTCTATGTGTCTTTGGTATTCGTGCAGTGTTTCTGTTCATAAATACTTTCTCAACAATTCACTATTTATCACATAATCCATTCATGCAAGTACATGTACAAGCACACATTATACCACTGGAGGTGCATCAATATATGCACCACATTGCTGAGAATCTGTCCTCATTATAATTATGGCATGAATGACAGTTTCCCTACACAACACAGTTCAACCAACTCATTCAGGTACAGCAAAACATACAGAGTTACATCAAAACTCACTCACTCACTCACTTTAAATATATTTGAATTCAGGTGCGTGCTTGGAGAAGATACTAAGTGCAAAACCAACAATGTGCAACAATTGCGCTTGCATTGGTGCGTTTTCTAGGAGTTATGACGGGGAAAAAAAATCTGAAGCATGTTGAACATCTGCAGAGTAGACACATGTGGATTGATTTGTAAAATTTGTTTTGCTTTTTGGTATATCAGCTGTGATAACGCACTGAATGAAACTCACTCAGATTGGCAAACTATACCAAAAAATACAACACAATTTTGAACTTCCTTTCTATTGGTTTGTACACAAACATGGCTATTTCAATCCCCACTGCAACTGAGCCCTCAAGTAATGTAATATTATATGTTATCCCACGAGCGCGGGTGGAACACAGAATAATGTAGTGCGTCTGTGTCCCACACAGACGCACTACATTTTCCGTGTTCCACGAGCGCGAGCGTGATAACAAATTTATCTTCAAGCAAACTTGATGCACTAAAAAATTTTCAGCGGTTATCCTATTACACTTGCGTGTTTGTACAGAATGGCGCACGCTTCTTAGAATAGCGCAATGCGTGGAGTGCGGTATGGACCATTGCCGTGCTACATGGTTATATGTAGCACGGCTTGTTGCCATGGATCGACCAATCAGGATTGAGGATTCAAGTTTACTTAAAGATAATATTAGTTATCCTGCAAGCGCGAGTGGAACACAGAATAATGTAGTGTATCTGTGTTCCTATGTGGGACGCAAGATGCAGTACATTTTCCGTGTTCCACGAGCGCGAGTGGGATAACAAATTCATCTTCAAGCAAACTTGACGCACAGTAAAGATGGAACACGCACGGGTACACTATTTTTATAGTGGTTATTCTATTACAAGTACATGTACGTGCAGAAAGAACAGCGCGCGCATCTCGGCATAGCGCAATACGGACCGTGCTATTAGGTATAATACACTGTCGTTGCCATGGATCGCCAAATCAGGACCGAGGATTCAAGTTTGCCTGAAGATACAGCTCTATGTTGCTGTGCCACATAATGCCTAAACAATGCATGAAGGTAATCCTGACCATTGCAAGCTACTTGCACAATGGTACTTTGAAAACTAATACTTCTGAACAACATGTACATGTATTTAGATTTGGTTTGAATATAAAAATAAAAACATTTTTGTGACTGTTATAAAAAACAAAACAAATGGACATTCCCAAATTTCAAATATTTTCTCTTTAAAACTACATTTTAAACCCTAAGTGAATGCCAATAGATGTAGCAAAATACAGATACATGTACAATCTATACTTTCTCATCATCAACAGACCTTATGCATTAAGGCGGAGTATAGGGCAATGGTTTTGTACTGCTTGGATGAGCCTTGTTTGCGTTCATTGTTACACAATCTAAATACCAAAGAACACCCCGAGCAAGCCACAATGCATTAGATCTATTCAGATCACACAGAGGTTTAGTACATGGAAATTGAAAGAAACAAAAACAGTAACACGTCGGCAAAGAGAAAGAAACAAAATGGTCCATCAAACAAGAGGACTACACTAAGATGGATTCCTGCTGTGCTGACTCTTGCAACATACCACATGAATGTCTCCCTGATGAAGAGTACAGAGCTCACTTGCCCATTAAGAATTGTTGTCCTTCTGCTCAAAAAACATGTAGTCCTGAAAAGACAAAATATGGTATAAAACAATGAACAATTCCACAACTTTTTTTCTGTGAAGTGAGTGCAGAATCAATACTCGAACACTATAGATCTCTCTCATAGGACGCCATCTTCGTAGGAAAATCTCAATTGTGTGTTCAACGCAATCATGTGCATGTTCGTGTGCAAAGTGTTCTAAACAAGCGTGTGTGGTTCTCGAAATGGCCTCGAAATACCGCGCAGCTTATGCGCGTCACAAAAATTTGACACCCAAAATGCCCATGACAATGGTGCCTATTGTCGATAAACTTGTCTCAAATTTATCCTGCATATTTAATGAGATGACATATAATGGAGACAGAAATCTACTTAACACAGAAATTGTATTGAACCAAAATTCCAACTATCAGACAACAAACCGGATGAGTACATTTTGATATCTGACATGTTTGCATCATGAGATTCCTCTGGATTGAAAAACACCATTCTTCTCAAATACATGTTTGATTGTAAATGGGCTAAAAAGTAACAACAAAAGAATACAAAGACTTACAATGAGGAAAGTGGCCCCAATCATGTTGGCCTTCATGCGCACATCCAAATCCATCGGAACTAGAAAATAAGAAATGTCACAAATGAAGAAGCAACATTATCATTTGAATTGGGGTGGGGTGGGTGGGCGGAGGGGGGGGGGGGTGCGGTTGGGGGCTGGGGAATGACAAGGGGGAAAATGTTGATCCACATACACTTGTCAAAGGAGGTAGATGAACATGTGCCAAAACCATTTAAATGTATGAAGGATCATTTGCTTTCTTTGCAGTTTTCCCTTTGGAGCAAAAAGTAGCTGGAGCTTTAAGTATTGTGCATAACAACTAGCATGTTGAAGTTTTAGCTCAGTAGATACTATAAATAACAGGATTCCGTTGGTAAAACATGTAAAAAAAAGTTTGCTAGAGGACACAATTAACCCATTGTAGTAGAATCGCGTCAACACAGCTTGTGAAACATTGTCTAATTACATTATATATACAAATGAACGCAGGATGCGCAAAATCTGATACAAACAAAACTAAATGTACAAAAGTCCATAGGGTTGTCCAAGTGGCGTGGCCAACTCACAAACGGCGATACATGTAGGTCAATTTGTAAACCCACCTTCGATGATTGTTTTCTACTGAACGACACCATTTCAGGCGGAATATTTTCACCGAGTATTTGGTAGCATCCCTGTTTTCACTTTGAGCAAGGTGTTTCATATTTTATTGGTAGGTCAGATTCTGGGTAATTATGAATGTTCCTGTATACAGTGTCTCATCTAGCGACCCGTCCACCCCTTCTTTTGGACTGGCAGTTTGTGAGTTTGTGATTTTGCACTTTGCGAAATGGACAATAAAACATGACGGGTAGAATTTTGGCAAATGGACATTAAAAATGACGGGTGGGTTTTGTTTGGAAAAAATTATATAAAAACGAAGCGAGTAAGTTGTATTTTTGTTCAGAAAAAAAACACGAAAAATACCCAAAATACCTCTTAATCGACGCGAACAATCAGCTGCCAGTCAGCCACGTGCTCTGTGCAGCACTTATAGCTCCATGCAACAGCATAAACACACGCACATGACGGACATTTGCACTGCATGCACACGTTCACGATGTCTCCAATTTGCCTGGGCTGGTGCCTGTAACCATTTAACGCATTTGTGCTCGGCACCACGGACACCAGTGTATAATGGGTGCCCTCTGTTGATTTGCTTGCGCGATAGCCCGATCGCGCAGCAAAATATGTCTTTTTTGTTGCGTGATAGATCAATCGCAACAAAAAGTGGATGTGTTGGTGAGCAATCTATCTATCTTTTGCGCAGCTCTATCAGTCGATCGCGCAAATAATATTACACAAAATGCGCCCAAGACATGTTCGTACATCCATCATCGAATCACACGAGAATGAAGCGCCGACAGTCCTGCTTGCCACGAGGATGGGTACTTTTGAAAGTGCACCACGGTATGACAGGCACTTTTGGAAGTCCTAGATGAAACCCTACCTGTATGCCCTTTACACATGTAAATATGAGCTGCCTGATGGTTAATTAAGCATATTGAACCCACAGACAGCAAACAAAAATCGCTTGTTCCAAATTCTGAGGAATTTACCGTAAAGCATGCTTTAAGTTTCACACACACACAAGGTCTTACGAGACAATAACATTGTCATATATCTGTTGCAAATCTTCTACTTCCAAGTTGCCCTCGTAGTGTTTGATAACAGGGTTTGATTTCTACTCACAAGAACAGCTGAAGTTATCAGCCTGGGTGATGATTTCACGGAAGAAGCCGCCCCACTGCTTGGAGATCTTACCAACCTCGGTCACTCCATCTGTCCCACACACCTGCAACATTAATAGATCAAAACTCCCGACTGAATCTCAAGATATCAATTAATGCAACCAGCACCTTGACATGGGAATGGATGAATTATGGCGGACTAATTATGAGGACCTGTGATGTCCTACTATCCAAAATTTGGTTGAACTTGGGCATGGTCGTCTTTAGTTCAAGAACCTTTTATTTTGAACTTTCAACCCACATAATGCAACCTGTATACAAGCACTCAAGGGTGTAAATCCCAGGGGAAAGGGGGGGGGGGGAATTGGATATATCCCCCCCCCCCCCCACTTCAGTGTGGGACGGGCCATTGGTCCCCGTGTGGTTGTTGGTGCATGCTGATTGCGAAAGAACTTGTTTAGTGGTTGCCTAATCACTACTGACCTTAAAGTCCACATCGCCGGTGCAGCAGATGGTCTGGCAGGCACAGCAAGGTCCATTGATCTTCAACACCACAGACTTGTTGGCATCCAGCACTTCATACATCGGCTTCCACTTGCTTCCACTGCCAAAAACGATTCCAATGAATGAGAGTTGAAAGAGGGAATAACCTTCAAGACTTGGGACTGGGATTAAGTCCTTGAAGGTAGACTGGTCCCCCCCCCCCTAAATAAATATGGGGACCGGTAGCTAGTTCGCATTTTAAGACATTGACTGGATCACCTGCGCAGGAGCAGTATGGTTTTTATTTTAGAAAATGATGTTTACAGTGTTGCATATGGATGACAGCTGAACACATCGCTATCAGAAAACTTACTTTTATCATAACCAGCAGGCAAAATTGCTATTAGTGTCTCCACAAAGGCAGCTTTCAAGAATGTTAACTGCATATAGGTTTCAAATACTGAAAAGCAGTGCCCCTCACTTTATTGATAGTTGCCAGAGACATTTTCTAATGCAGCGAAAATCAAAAGTCATCACCACACAAACCGCCATTTCACAAGAGGGTGGTTCTGCGCTTCCATTATCGTTGTGATTTTGTACTGAGGGGCCGGGAATCAGACCTAGACTAATTTACAAGCCCGTGGACTGGTTCCTTCTCCCACAATATGGGTCTTAAGGACAATGGAGGGACTGGACACCTGTCTATTGCTGCATATAATTTGCATACATTAGAAGGAGAACCTCCTATTCAGGATTCATTGCCCGCTACCTGTCCCTACATTCGAAGCCCGAAGGACAATGGAGGAGCCAGGAACCAGTCTAGCCCTCCAAGATTACTCCATTATTTGATGATTAATCATTGCGTCTACTATTCACTTACAATTTTGGGGGTTGACTGATCATAATCTACTCTATAAAAATGAAGGCTTCCTTTTTCTGTCCAAAAGACAATGCTAACAAAAATCTCAAGCAAAAAATAATAACTTCCATGCACAAAACTCCATCAAAAGGAACTGTTTGTTTTACTAAACCCTATACATATTCAGTTACCGAATGTTCCTCTTGCAGCTCCCACCACGGCATAAAATCTTCGGAGAAACTTGTCCAGCTCACGAGAAGACTATTGTTCAACCTCAGAAAAGTGCAGTTCTTTTGCATTACAGTAACTCCTAAGATCTACCGCATTGTGGAAAACTTTTTTATTAGAAGACGAGGCATTTTATTGTCCACAATATTCTCTCCAGTTCGGCATCAATGAGCTCCAATTAACATTTACTTGTGCCGTCATCTTTTTATGTTTAGCTAGGGCGCTGTTCCCGCGTGCCTACTACACACGTGCGATAGTTCCAAGATTGATTTGTAAAGTGCATGCGTAGTGGACTAACCCATGCGATAGTCTACTATGTATGCGTATTTACCCTGTGCATGAATACTCGCGTGCGCACCTAGTAAATAGCAAAAATAACAGCTGGCACGTGATGGTGAATGGACCAGTGAGAATTCGGCTCTCGATCATGAATATGTATGAGGTATAGTAAATAGGTATATTCCATGTGTATGATCCTGAGTGGTCCTAGAGTCTTTCTACATATATCTGAAATGACATGACTCACATCTGCCTGCAGTATCCCACAACCTGTCCTGGTGGAGACTGAATCTGAATCTCCATGGAGCAACACTCAGTATCAGCGCACCAGCAACAGCCGGCAAAACACTTGAATGGACGCTCCAAACGGATCACTTCCTGTTTCAGAAAACAAAACAAAATCATTCTTATCAAAAGCCAGTTGTTTCGCTTTTGATCGAGTTGAAAATCATCACTAGCTTAACCATTTCAATATTCAAGTACTTGTTAAAACCTACCGACACCAGCAGATATGTTAATCATATGAAATATTTTTAGTTAATCCTTTCCTTACCACATTGTTTATTGACATGGCTCTCCCTGTCATGCGTAAGTCACTAGAGTGTGGAAAATGGACCACAAGTTGAACACATGGCACTCCATACCTCAAATTGTGTGTGGATACCTCTGAAGCACTTTTAATTTTTTTTTTTGTAATGGTATCACCATGAATTAACTACACCATTAGAATGATCTGAACACACTCTTTCAGCTGGTATATGGTTGATGTATGGGCGGCCAAACATATCAACATGCTGCCTTTCTAAGTAGTGAATAAATATGTGTTGAGGGTGTTCTGTGTGTGGTTTCTGGGGGGGGGGGGGGGTTCTCCCTTGTCAACACAAGTCGCCCATGGTAAGGAAAGGGTTGAGGTCATGTTTATGTGTTAGAATTGTACAGATTCGGAGTTGCCCCCAAAAGACTTGGAACATTCAGAACCTTGCATTCATGAATGGTGGAAATCCCAAGGACAGCATGTGTGACTTACCCGAGACTGGTTGTCCACAATATGCATGAGGAATCCACGCTGTGCTCCGCAGCATATGCGATGGCAGAAGTCAGACTCTGGTACAAATTCAAAATAACAAATCTTATCAAAATGTACAATTGTGAGGAAATTGTTGATGATACATTAACCCTAACCCTTGGGCTCTTTTACTAGAAAGTATCCTGAATCCATCAATTTTGCCATGCAAAAAAATGTTGGTGGCCAGTGAGTCCATCAGAATACACCAGTTAGGCGGGAATAAATCTGTTGAGATCCTGAATCCGCCAAAGTCCCCCAACAGCTCAATATAGAGGTATCCTGGATATATCAAAATCCTGCAGTTCCGCTAGGCTAACAATCCTGAATCCATCAAAATCCCCCAGTTTGTGCAGCATGGAGGTATCCTGAATCTGCCGAAATTCCCCGAAACAGGGGGGTGGATTTTGATGGATTCAGGTGCGTTAGGGTTAAAGATGCACAGTGATTGGTCAAAATCCTGACTAGGCTTTCATCTTACAATTACAAAAAAACATTCTGAGCCTAGTCAATAAAGACTATGCAAAGGCAAAGCTAATTCCTGACTAAGGCTGTGCATCGGAACTGTGTACCCGAGTACCCGACCGCCCGACCGCTGATGTCAGGAACTGGTTCCAGATTATGGAATCGGGTACTTGTATTATCCAACTTTACAATTACTTAGTAACTTCTCAGGCAATGAAAACAAAAGGTTTTCAACGTCATTTGTGGGGAATTTTAAAAATGAAAACCAGGCTACATGGGAAAACAAAACCTATTTTTTTTCATGTTTGTGATGCTCACGAAAGTTGCAGTTTACATCATAAAGTTACCGTATATGCTCACTGTACATGTAGGCACTGTACATGTAGGCACTGTACATGTAGGCACATGTAGGCAGATTTGAATTTTTTGTAGGTTGGGTTTCTTTAACCCCAACCATCCCAAATCCTCCATATTCTCTTCGCCATGTTTGCAAAATGGAGGATTTCGCAGGATTGAGGCTACATTTATATGGCAAAAATGTGTTTTGGAGGATGCACTGTGTCAAGGTCTTGGGCCGGACCTTGTGTTGTGCTCAGCCGTGTACAATTTTAGGCCTAAATTATACTTGAAATCCTCTGCACTGCTCCAGGATGTCACTGCCTCTGCCTCAACATATTGGCAGTGATTGTCATGTTAACTCTTACCTTCAAAGGCAAAAAACACCTGTTGTCCCAGGGAGTTTTTGATGGCGTAGCGGTTCTTGCACTCAATGTTGGTCAATGCTTCAAAGAGTTCAATCTGTTGATGCATGAGTAGCTGGTCTATCTGGGTGAGGTACTCCAAGCCTGGAGGAATGCCTGGGACATTGATCTGAGGCATGGCCATCCACTGCTGACCGGCCGGACCGGTACCCATGGGTTGCTTCACTTCAACCTGCTTCAAAACCAGACAAACACTGCACAGGTTTTCATTGATCACCACAGAGGGAATGTACATGTATGTAACCCCAAGTACTGTATGAAGGTGGCAAGGCCAAAAATAATAGTTCTGCTTCCGATTAAATGGCATTCAAAAATAAGGTAGGCAATTTGTTTTTTTTTTTGGGGGGGGGGGTGGGGGATTTTTTTGTGTACAATCATATGGAGGCGTCTGCGTGTAGTCAAGGGAAAAAGGTAGTAATTGATGGTTTTGGGTGTTATTTTTGATCCTCATTTTTCCCCAAAAATAATTAGGGTAGGGGCTGTCAGAATAGGATAGGTAGGGAAACCGGAAGCAGAACTATTTTTTTTTTGGCCTTACCACCAACATGTACCATACATCCGTGCAATTTACAAAATGAAGTTCAAATGAAGACAAAGATTTGCTTGCGGAATGCAAACTTGCATTTAAAATGAAATTAAAATTGACACCCTTCTCGAGCAGCTTTTTTTCCATACATTTGTGGGCAAGTCTAACACTTCGCTCCTGTTACGTGCCATACATTACAAAAGTTTAACTGTCTGGATTTCAGTGCTTTTCAGTCTTTAGACTGTTGGCCATCTGCAAGGAGAATACCCACAAGAATTTGTATACCATTATCAGTCTTAGCAATGATAATGTAATTTAAGAAAATATGGTGTTACGTATGCGACAAAAAGAGACCGTTATGTATGTTTTCTTGGACTTGCCCTTGTGGCTTTTCAAAATTACTGCGAGACCTACTCACAGTATTACCGTACAGGGTGAGTAAAAATTAAAAAATAAAATAAAAATGGCAGGACCAATTCCTGAATGAAGTTTTGCCTGTAGCACTTTCAAAATCTAGGACATGAAAACCCAATAAATAGGCCTAAGCTTTCTTTTAGTACAACTACAAGAATCATTCAAATCACTCAATGTACCTTTCAAGTTAGGGAATTTGGAGTAAAAACGACAAGGGATGTGTGTAAATCGATTTAGTTTTGCTGAAACAACACTTACTTTTTTCGTGATCCGTGGACAGATCTTTAAAACAGCGTCTGTGTTAAAAAGTCCCTAACTTGAAAAGAACATGTTTGAATGATTCTTGTACAAAAAGAAAACTTATTGATTGGGCTTTCATATCATAAAGAATAGATTTTAAAAGTGGAGCAGGCAAAACTTCATTCGAAAATTGGTCCTGCCATTTAGGTTTCTTTTTTTTAAAACTCGAGTAGGCCTATTTCTACTTATTGACTTTTCAAATAAATGATAGCACTGCCTTGCTCATTTCTCAGCCTAATTTCATAAATGACAGTCAGAGAATTATGTTTGTACATGAAAATCACACTACAAGGCTAGGTATACATCATCAATTGTATGGCACCAGAAAAAATGACTAGAAGGGACTTTTTCAGGCAATCTCAATTGTGTGTTTGTTTTACAAGATGCATGTACCCATGATCACACATGGTGATGAATGGTTTTACATGTTGTTAAAGGGAATATACATCATTTGCTTTTGCTGTAATTTTCAGAAATGGATGGAATTGCGGAGGTGGAAATATATAGCAAATATAGTTACACTGACTTTTTTGAGGTTTTGGGTTCGAAAATGCTATAAAAACCAAGAAAAACAATCATTTTCCTGTAGTCTGGTTCCCTGACTCCATATAAGAAGAAACAGAGCAGTTTACATACATTGGGGAATTGTAAGGTCAGGGAACAGTCTAGCTGGCTTGTACCCGTTCATAGGTGTGTAATCGATTGCAAACAAGTGCGATGGTCAATTGGGGCCAGTATTTGAAAATAAGCCAGTTTTTTCCAACGCTGGTCGGCCAACCAGCGTTGGAAATTGATACAAAAATACCACTTTTCTTGAAAATGACAGTATACCAGGTGCCGTGATTTTACAGGATGCTTTACACTGTCATTCACTAACAGTCCAGCAAGGTATTTCAAAATGATTTGGTAGTTTTATTTTTTGATGTTTGCAAATGTTGTATTTTCCCTTTCAGTCATGTATAAGTATGTAACAATTAATGAGTCTATCCAAATCTGCAAAGAATCTGAGGAAAAGCATGAATCTTTCTATAACTATTTTTAGCTTAGACATGTTGTTACTGGTATTTTTTGTGTACATGTACGGTACACATGATCAAAATGTACATGAATCCCTGCAACGATGTATGCATATTTACAACTCTATGGCACTGGTGCAATGATGACATGTTAATCTATTGTCACTATGCTATTACATAACTCTTGCTGGCCAGATGTTTACATAAAGGCACACTAGAAAGGCAAGCCACCCATGCATGCAATACATGTACTTCCATGGAGGAAGATAAGTGGACAAAACATCAACATAGCATGCATACATGTAGCCATGGCGCTAGCTAACTGCTAAAGCTCCATGCACCCTGGCTCCATGCACCCTGGCTCCATGTTATTCATGTACTATAAAAACAGTGAATATGTCCTATAGATACACACATGTATACAAAACAAACATAGTACATGCCACACAAAATATAATTGTTTTGTTTTTAATTTCAACTTTATTTAATTTCAAACTTAGATTTGTATAGTTACACAAGTTGTCAATAAATGCATGGTGAAACTATCAGAAATATGTCAAATTGTTTTGGGAAGTTACTTTCCAATCAATAAAATAAAATGTTTGCAAATAGCTACATGGTCCTTTTTCTACGCACTCAACATGCTCAACGTCAATTTGTGTATGACAACGCGTGCGCATTGCAAGTGTTACCTGCGCAGATAATGGAGGGTCGAGGATACATGGACATCACTATTTTTCCCCCGCAATGACCCATCAGCCATCAGAAAGTGATATCATGTCCTAAAAAGTCAAACTTAGGCCAAAAAAATATATATACTTCTGCTTACGACTACATGGCATTTGAAAATAGGGCAGGCAGGTAGGGAATTTAAAAAAAAAATTTAGCCAATTTTTTTGTGTATGATCATATGAGTCAAGGGTAAAAGGTAGAAATTGATGGTTTTGGGTGGTTTTTGTTGTCATTTTCCCCACAAATAACAAAAGGGAAGGGGCTGTCAGAACAAGGTAGGTAGGGAAACCGGAAGCAGAACTATTTCTTTTTGGCCTTAGCAGGGAAAATGGAAAGAATGTACATACAGTAGGGCCTACTGATGTAGTATCAAGACGCCACTACAGCGGTTGTGTACATAAGTGTATGGCATGTATGGAGAGTCAAGAAAAATTCTTAAGTATTTCCTAACAAAGTTGGAAATGTTTCTCACTCCCAGATTCATGTCTTTTCAACAACTTTACAATGACAGACCTTTATGATAGGCCTGTAGGCCTATTAAAAACAAAGTGGCATCAGGATGCAACATTCTTTCCGCATGGGCGTCGCCACGGGGGGGGGGGGGGGGGGGGGGGGGGGGGGGGGGGGGGGGGGCCCCAATATTTTGTAAAGACTGCCCTTTTCCATTCTAATGCCTTTTTTCACCAGCATTTACCCCCCCCCCCCAATATTTTGTAAAGAGTGCCTTTTTTTGTACGAAGTGGCTATCGTTACGGCACTCGTTGTTTAGCGCCCTCTACGATATTTTTTTGATACGCACGCAGGTATATAATTATTTGTTTCCACACGTTTTATCGAGCAGTGCGCCAGCTCAGCCGATAGAGGGTAGGATTTTGCACCGCGAGGTTGCGGGTTCGAATCTCAGTTTTGCACTCGAATTTTTTTCCTTTTCTAACCTGAGGCTTTGGAGGATTTTTTTAAAAGGGAAATAAAGTCCGAATTTCATAAAGTTCAAATTCACTTTTTTCCTTCTAATTTTATATTTTCTTGTCATGTTTTTTTATAAAAGTTGCCAGGTTGCAGTCTACCGTAACGATAGAAAATGGGAAATGCGTTACGGCTGCCGTAACAATAGCCACTGCGTTTTTTGTAAGAAGTACCCTATTTGTCTGAATAACTGCCCTTTTTAAAAAGATGTTGTGCCTTTTTTGTAAAACCGGCTTTTTTTTTTTGGTTCGTATTTCACGCATGTATCGCCCTGAAAAGCAAAATATATTGTCCGTTACGGCGTTAGTGTGCATAATGTTGGTTTTAAACAGAACCCCCTTCGACAGTCTCAGTCATATTGCCTTTGGGATTTGTGCACAAGGGAACTCTTTGACTTTCCCATAAACATGAAGTATTGAAGGGTCTAGCCGAAATGTTGCTGAAAATGAAATACTGAATGAGTAACACGGAGCATCTACCGGTACAACCTCCATGGAAATACTTAGAAAAAATTTCTTGACTCTCCATAGACTTTGTACACAATCGCAAAAGTATTTCAGCCACATTTATGGGGCTAATGCTAGTCCGAGTAACTTGGACCCAACATATCGATAAGTTGGGTCCAAGTTACTCGGACTAGGCTAATGCATGGGATCCTAAACTGTCATTTGTCGATTACCGAAATTCTGGTAAGTATTAACTAGAATTTAGAAACTAGGCTAGTAATTAATACTATACTAGTATAGGGCCCCTAAATAAAATCCACAATCGATAATCATGACAATCATGACAATGTGTGAAACGTTTGGGGAAATTATTCGTTACTTACTACGCTGCCTGGCGCCGCCATGATTTCGACAAAACAACCTCAGTTACTTCTGGAGTTACGAAAAGACCTGGTTGTGTTGTGTATGACTATGATTTTATGAGTAGGCCTACTCAATTTTGTTGTAGATTTCCAAAAACCAGCGGTCCTTCACTCCAGCAACAACGGGCGCACGTCACTTTCACCATTCAGACTGAGTGGAAAGTTTGACGCGACATCAATTACAACCACAGTCTGGTTCCATGAAAGGACGATCACAGGACGTGTCTGAATGGATCATACGTCTGGGTACCGTCAAAGTTAAAAATAGAACGTGCGTGTGATCATGATGTAATCGTAACCGTACCAAACACGTCACATTAATTTTGTGAAAGGATCATGACATAAATTTGATCTTGACAATTATCCGGTTCGTTAGTGTGACGTCACCTCCAGCACTTTCTGCACGATTGGAACCGGAAGTTAAAGCAGCTCGAGTGTTTGTAGCCAATGGGCGCTAGTAATCAGTGGTGCGCGTGCGTGACGTTTTTACTAACGAAACGGATTAGCCTGTGCATGGAGCTATGTAAACTCTTTCTATTCCTCTGATGATCCCTTTTTGGTTTCTTTTTTTTTTTAAAGGGATTCTCTTCCAGAAAACTGAGGGCGCTGTTGCTCTCACAGGAAATGGGTCAACTCGTACCCGAGTTAACTCGTACCCGAGTCAACTCGTACCCCAAAATTGACACCCAAGTCAAGTCGTACCCGAGTTAGGTCGTACCCGAGTCAAGTCGTACCCCAGTCAACTCGTACCCGAGTCAAGTCGTACCCGAGTAGTTGCCTATTTTCGAAAAGAAAATCAGTGAAACGAACGGAAGATCGGAGGGATATGGCTGGCTGTCCGTGCACGGTGATATCGTTTGTGCCGAGCCTGTGCGCGCACTCGCTGGTCAACGTGGTCGTACCGTGCACAGTGACATCGTTTTTGCCGGGCCCGTGCGCGCACTCGCTGGTCAACGTGGTCGTACCGTGCACAGTGACATCGTTTGTGCCGAGCCTGTGCGCGCACTCGCTGGTCAACGTGGTCGTACCGTGCACAGTGACATCGTTTTTGCCGGGCCCGTGCGCGCACTCGCTGGTCAACGTGGTCGTACCGTGCACAGTGACATCGTTTTTGCCGGGCCTGTGCGCGCACTCATCGGCCAACGTGGTCGAACCGTGCACGGTGACATCTAGCCCGACTGCGTCTGGCCGTACAGTACTATCGCAAGCTCCGTACTACAGAGCTTGCGATAGTACTGTACGGCCAGACGCAGTCGGGCTAGGTGACATCGTTTTTGCCGGGCCTGTGCGCGCACTCATCGGCCAACGCCCGAGGTAATTCGCAGTCCTCCTTTCAAAAGGTTTGTGAGTCAGTCCGGCTATTTTGTTTGGGGAGGGGGGGGGGGAGGGGGGAGGGGGGGGGGGGCACACAATTTAAGAGGGGGAGGGGGGGGCCGGAGGCAAACCACAAGAAAAACAATTGTAGTTCATCGCTTATTGTTGGGGGGGGGGGGGGGGGCTGGGGCCAGTGGCATAGCCAGGATTTTTTTTGGGGGGGGGGGGGGCACCAGCACGTAGTGCGGGAGCACCAAGGACGGCCCCAACATTTCCTTCAATTTTCCGGGCAACCGAAAATGCAAATTCGAAAGCGGGGGGGGGGGATGGTTTTAGGGGTAGAGTGCGCTTTTTATTTTGATTAATTATTCACATTTCATACAGTCCGAATGGAAGTCAAAAATAGCAGTCGAGTACTTTTCCATGAGAACGTGTACGAGTACTTTTCCATGAGTACGAGTACGAATACGAGTACGAGTACATTTTCATGGGAACGTTATACTCCCTGGGACTTTTCACACATTAAAGACAAAACGAGATAGTTCATGAACGTAACACATATGAACAAAGGTGAACATTCTCAACTTTACACAATTGAACAACTTAATTAAACCATGAACTTCATGAAGTGTAGCCACATGTACATGTATTGCAGAGTAAAACTGGAACAAGTAGTAGTCTAGTAGGAATACAGGGTTCCCATGCACCCCTGGGTATATTTTCTAACATCCTTTTTTGTAAACCTTTGTCTAATAAAGATATTTGATGTCCCCAACATCAAATATTGTTCCATGCGGTTCCATCCTGGATTTCGACGAAAATTGGTTACTGAAATATAATCAGGCATCGATATAGACAGACAATTCCGGGGTAATTTGGGTGTGAGGAATCGATGAAAGCGTTATTTTCATAATTTGGCAGCCATCTTGGCGGCCATCTTGGTGGCCATCTTGGATTTCGACGAAACTTTTGTTATTTGACGTAACTTTTGAACTAGGCATCATAGGAAGACAAATGCACAATTTTTTCGGGGTGATTTGGGTGTGAGGAATCGAAAAAGTATTATTTTTATAATTTGGCAGCCATCTTGGAGGCCATCTTGGCGGCAATCTTGGATTGCTATAAGTACCGTTCGAGTACGAGTATGAGTACAGGATAAAAAAAATGGGTGAGTACGAGTACGGAAAAAAATACTCGAGTAGGCCTACTAGTACTACAACACTGAAAAATAGGCTTCCTCCACGGTTTTAATAACTACAACGCCTCCAGGCTGCAAGCTCGGACCCCCTTAGCGACGGGCATGATGCCGTGGAGACGACGAATGGAAATGGACGCTCGCGTTGGTAATGCGCACTCGGATCCGATGGTTGAAAAAACAAAAACAAATTACCAGTTATCTGACCTTTATTCATAATCACAGTAAGTTGCAAGGTGTCTACTCGGTCGGAGGGGTCTGTTTCTATTTGGAATACATATTGGGCCAACAGCTAATAAAATGAATGCAAAAGAAAAAAAAGAATTTAAAAATAACCCGACAATTAAAGTGATAGACGAAAAAAGAACCGCATTAGCCCACTTTTGAGTACAATGCATTCTTTAATTATAGCCCCCCCCCCCTTAAATTTAAAACTAAAACCTGTCCTACCGGTACTACATCAACGGAAATGATTATGTGTTATATAGCAAGGCTACACTTCTCTTTATAATCAGTGCACAGGGATGGATCATCGGTAATTTGGTTTGCCTTCCAAAAGTCCAAATGTATTTATGAAAAACGGAAAACATACTTGTACAATCACGGTATACGGAATCATGACTTTTGAACTAAATTTGACTGTATAAGAAGTGATGGCTGCCGTACCTTCGAATTCGGACATATATCACCTTGTTTTTTTTTTATAAGTAAGTACTCTTACAGGTAACACAAAAGCAACAACTGTATAGTCTTTTCAAAATGAAATTCTTATTTTTGAATTGTGCATATATAATTTCAAATTTTTGATCTGAAAATCGAATAAATCTCTAAAAATATTAATCGAAATTGAACCAAGTTAATTAAGGGAAATGCCAACTCAATGAAATCAGATATTATAACACACAAACACGTGAATGATGCGTAACACCAATATGTGCAACGTTAACCTGACAAAAGTGCATGCCAAAATTATTGGGAAATCAATATGATCGTTAGACACAATC
This sequence comes from Patiria miniata, assembly GCF_015706575.1. Lineage (NCBI taxonomy): Eukaryota > Metazoa > Echinodermata > Asteroidea > Valvatida > Asterinidae > Patiria > Patiria miniata. The sequence goes on from NW_024037063.1 coordinate 10,984,470, forward strand.
AACTTCGGTCCAGAGATGAGAAACGATTTCCCAAGTGTTGTGTGTGAGATGACAATGATCTTAAGAACATTTTGTAAGACTGTTAAGGGCCTATGTTAAACCGTATAGCTACGCCTACTTCTTCTGTTCTCTTTTGTGAAGTTTTCGTCCATGGGCGGCTGATGTCATGGAAGTCTTCGGTTAGTTGTTGTTTTCCTTCTCGAAATACATGTAGTCCTGAAAAAAATATAGAAGTGATAAAATTGAATGGTCTTTAGGCCCAATAGATAAACTAAACATTCTATTTAAAAAAAAAAAAACCTAGCCGCTGGATTTGCAACTTTAAGGACGTTTGGAAGTTTATTTCAGTGATGGATCGCACGCCCGCTCAGTACACGCTTACGGTGCGTCGGAGACGTATATGCGGCTCGTAAAAAGTTGCGTGTTAAATCACAAATTTGCGTTGTTATTTCATCAGGCATATACTATCGGCAATGTACATCACTACATCTCACACCTTCATATTGAAATGCATCATGTAGGCCTAAGTCTGGTGAAATTATCACACAAAATCACACCTGCAAATATCGGTGTTAAAAGAAATGGGACATTCTCGGTAACAATAGTGGTACCACTGGTACTACATTATGAATAATGTACTACGTTTCTGCATAAAGGTTTGTTTTCTTTGCAATTTTGCTCAACAGTTATGAACGTAAATTCGTAGAATAAGGCAGGCGCTACAGGGTGATTAAAAAAAGCGAAACCCAAACCCCATAAAATATCTTTCATATTTAAAAAAAAATATGTAGCACCATCAATTAAAATGACTGGACAGCCATTTCATAAGCTACTGTTAGATGTAAAAAAAAACCCACCAAAATTGCTCAATCTGTTCAAGAATATCACCATTTAAACACAATGATCAGATCGCGCCACCTGGCGATCTACTGTCACGGCAGGGGTCCTGCAAGCCGAGGAGAGGAGGAAGAGTCAGTGGGAAGAAAGGAGGACCCGCAGGCGGCAGAGGCATCAGGCAGCTCCCGTCGCCACCACCACCAACTACACCTGCAGCAAATGCCAAAGGACCTGTAACTCCCGCATTGGGCTCTACAGCCACAGCAGGCGTTGCGCAAGTTCAACGGACTGACCAAGGCGCAGATACTCCATTGTCTTCCGAGACAGAGGGATGCCAACACATTTCTGAACGGATTGACAAATTCAGTCATTTTTCCATCCAAAAGTACCTTTTGAAATTGGCTTACCAGTCATTATTATTTTTAGTGCTAAACATTTTTATGAATATAAAATGTAATTTTGGGGGTTGGGTTCCGCCTTTTTGGACTCACCCTGTATATATTTTAATATTTTTTTTAAACTACACCTTACAGAATAACTTATTGAGGATCAGGAACATCGTTTTTAATACTTACGATAAGAAACGAAGCACCCAAAAGAGTTGCTTTCATTCGAACATCCATGTCCATTGGAACTACAAGACAATAATAACGTAAAAAGTGAGAAAAACCACGTAAATTAATAATGTAGTAGAATTGTCAAAAGTGAAGGTAAAAATTGGATGTCCTCCACAAAGATTCAAAAACTGCTATTTTCCGTGTTTTAGGTAGGCCTGTGTTTTCTCTAAGATTGAAAAAATTGATAGATGTGTTTAGTGTGTGAAATAAACTATAGAAAACTTGATTGGCAAGTGCACTTCAACATCAACTATCAAAAATGAATTTGGACGGGAAAATCTTATACCGTTGGCACGACATCCTTTTAGGAATTGAAAACCCACAGGACGGAGAAATTAACGTTAAAGTTGCTTTCCCGTTCTAGTTTCGAGTGTCATCCCGAAAAGTAGTCCTTTTCTAATTTTTTCTATATATAGCAATACAAAAGTTGGTCACTTTTGAATGAGACATCAACTGAAAAATGGGGGTCCATTGTTTAGTTATTACTTTACAATTTCGAATTATTGACTGCCAGTCTGCCAGACAATAATTCCATTCTCACGGGATAGGATGGTTCCAGACCCACAATATCGATAATGTACGGACGGACCGGGAGTCAGTCTGCTCGTAAAGCGGATTTGTTGTTGCCCAAAACAAAATCTTTTTTCAGAGGGTTGTAGATATCCAGAGAGGAAGGGGGGGGGGGGGGGAAGAGTTTTTTTGGTTGGAATGAACATACAATTTGAAAATTTATTAAGGAAAAAAGGAATATGTTAAGAGTATAGGCCTATACGGGGAACGCCACTTTCAGTTCCGTTTGATTCACAAAACTCTTCTGGGCGAAGAAATATTTCTTTGGTTTTCAGGGAAGCCGCTACGTAGCAACGTAGCGATTAAAATAGGAAAGGAAAAGAAAATAAGATACCTTATGCGACAATAAGCTATATAGTTGTATTATCTTGTACATCGATCGCCAATACCAAGCGGAAAATGTGTAGGTCTATGTAAGTGTGTTCATGATTTAATCGGTGAGGCGGCAAAGCCTCCTGATAGGCGAAGCCTCCTATCAACGCCCGAAAGCGTCCAATGATACCAAGAGCCCCCCCCCCCTCCCCCTCCAGCCTTTTCATATTTTCTACGGCTGGCTAATTTCAACAAGAACAATTCAGGGTACCCTCAATCCCCCCCATACGATACACTCTTAAAACTGTGCAATTAAACACAATCGTGCTACACTTTGTAAACATAAAAGTTAAACATTATAATGTATTACATTCCAAAACATCTATTTCAATATTATTGCTTAACACTATCCATCCTTGCTCTAAACATGTTTAGTATTCAAATATGTTTACAAACTAATAGCAAGAAAGTGTTTCGAAAAGTGTTCAAATGCTAAACACGGTTTTTGCAATGTAGGCCTGCTGGTTTGGGTCGGGAACCAGCCCGATATCTTGAACGCAATTCGGCATTGGAAAAAGTACGTTCTGAACAACAAACCCCGGAAGTTCTTTGTAATGACTTCTTTATTCATTGTGCAACATTATGAAATACCATTAATCGGAATAATACTTCTTCAAAATGTCCATGCCTCACCCTTACACTAGACCACAGTAACGGTGCATTGTTTGGACAAAAGACATCAATACATACCACAACTGAATCCGACCAACAAGTTCAAAATATACCATGACCGTAAGCTTAACTCACATGTGCAACTGAAATTATCTGCCTGAGTGATAACCTCGCGGAAGAATCCACCCCATTGCTTGGACACCTTGCCTACATCAGTTACTCCATCACTTCCCTTTATCTGTAACGGGAAAGATCAGAATCATTGCTCAGTAATGAAGCTGACTACACAATACTTCTTCAAAATAATGTGGACTTGAGGAAACTTGGTGACGGATAAAAGCCCTATCTTTGACGTTACTATATACTCTTTAAATATTGACATCAGACATCACAGGGCACTATGATTGGTCTCCTGGATTGGTCGCCATGGCGACCAATCAAAGTGCCCTGTGATTAGTCTGCATCTGTACATGATGCCAGTCAATTTTTCCTGAATTAAAAATAGCAGCCTCCAACAAGGCGTGTGCGACAAGGATGCGTTTCCCAAATTGAAGGTGAAATTCTCTTTTCTTCCCAAAGGCATGTGAACCTAACCACCACCATTTGTATTTTCATTCCCACTGAAGCTACAGGGCAGCATCAGGCAGTTTGAGGACTGCTTTGGGGTGAAATCTTAAGATTTTGATAGGGGGTACGAGTGAAAATTGTCAAAAGAGGTTATTGATACCGCCATGTACTTTATGATCCTAGGACCCTACTATAGCCCGACCATCTCCAAATGTCAAAAAAAGGCGATTCGTATAGTCCTAGTTACTCGGACTACTGTAGAAGTATGTATTTCCTGATGTTTGCTGTTTGAGTAATAATCATGCATGACCAATGGAGTAGAGTTATTGGAAGTGTGCTCTAGTTCACTGCAGCAATTTATTGTGATTATCAGAATAGATTGTACAGCTTACCTTAAAGTCCACATCAGCAGTGCAGCAGATTGTCTGACAAGGGCAGCATGGTCCGCCAATCCTAAGCACCGTAGCTCTGCTATCATCCAGGATTTCATACATAGGTTTCCACTTACTTCCTCTGAAAATACGCAGGAGTGGTGAAATAATGCTCGTGACAAAAATAGAGCATAATATTGTCGTTAATTAAAGTAATGTTGAAACGAAGCTTACATGCAATGTTAAAGCAAAGAGAATGGCATCCTTACATCTGCATGAACGTACGCTAATTACCACATGTTTGGGATGAGACTACTGTCGATATGGGAGTGCACATTGGACGACAACATGAATGAAAACTGTTCTGTTTGCTCCTTTTATTTTGTTGAATTTCCATTCAATTTCGCATTCAAATAAGAGTAAATTAATCAGTTATCGCTTAAAAACAAGCAGAATCTATGGGAGAGGTGTTATAAAACAAATATTGACTGCTTTATCTCGTGGTGTAGTAAAACTATAGCCGCCCTCGGTGATCCATGAAGCATTCTATTCGCCTCGGGAAAAATAGAATGCTTCATGGTTCACCTCGGGAGGCTTGTTTTATACTACACCACTCGAAGCAGTCCCATGAGTCAATATTTGTATACTATAATGCTTTCAAAACCATTGTGGATTCAAACACTATTATATTGTGAGGATGTGTTTTGCATTGTTGCACATCATTTTGAAGAAGCCACTTTTATCCACACTCACATTTGCCGGACGCTTCCAATGACTTGTCCCGGTGGTGACTCGATATTGATCTCGTAGGAGCAGCAAGCTGCGTCTGCACACCAACAACAACCAGCACAACACTTGAACGGACGAACCAATCGCATAACTTCCTATATGTACAATTACAATAAGAAGGTGACGTCAGTCAAGGGACCGGCACACTAAACCAGTTAACAGTTAACTCACCCCTGTCATATACAAAGCGTTTCTGCATGGCTAAAAGGAAATTCTGCAGTAAAAAGGAAATTTCGGGATTTTTGCAGCCGGATTCACCCTCGCAACTAATTACTGCATAAATATTATAAGCAATTTTACCCATGCAGTCGACGAAGGAAATCAACTTTAGAATGCGAATGATCACTTGAGTATAATGGTGCAGGGAAAGTGTACTGATATAGGCGTTCTAATTAGGAATGATTGGGTTTTTTTTGGGGGGGGGGATGCGTCAAGTATACACTCAATATTCCACCATGCTGAAGAAAACTAATACATTTAAACGAATGATATTTACATAAGTTTTTCCTGCCAATATCAAACCTTACATAACTGGTCCATTCAATTTCGATTGAAAAAAGGATGCGTTGCATCAAGAATCACTCTTGAAAACCATATACCGGTACTGATATGAATTAGCCTGGGGTTAGCGCCCCAGGCTGGGCTGGCAAAGGCGCGCCGCCCCCCCCCCCCCCCCCCCCCCCCCCCTCGCGACGCCCATGGTGGTTATTTACGGTATAATGTACTTCCTTGCCGCCAAATATGCTCGTCATGGCGCTATTTGGCCACTTTGTTTTAGAGAACCGCGGGGACACAAATGATACAGAAAAACAAACAATTGCGTCATGTACGGTCCTCATTGAACAGCGCCCCCATGCATGTGTCAGATGACTATGAGTAACGCGCCTGGTTTTTCCATCACGTTATATAGGTTTTCACGGCCAATTTCGAAAAAAAATTCATTCGAATTCATCTTGAAAGTGGCCAATTTGAAGCGACGTAGCGTCCTGCTGTCATTCCCGTGGTTCGTATTAGATTTCAGGCGTTCAAATTCGTTTTTAAGACCTGACATTTTCATGTTTAACACATCCTAAATTGAAGTTATGTCATTCGGTTTAAGTGATCATTCAATTTAGCAGTCGGTTTGGTTTAAGGTTATTTGCATCAGATTCTTGTTTTCGTTTTCATTTCCGCGCATTCTATTTAGCACTATTTGCATTTAAAATAAAAGTAAACGAAAGTAGACGATGCGAGTCTTTTGATTTCTTTCACCCTTTCAATTTCTTTTCTGCTTCAGATCGTGGTCCATTTTTGTTTTTCTTGCCCCTCCTCTTGGCAGGTTTTTCTGTCTGCCATATCTGAGATACGTTGCTACATTTGACCTGTCAGTAGATCTGTGTAAGGCAAGCTTGTCTGCAAGTTCAAGATAGTCTTGGGCATTGCCATCGAAAGCTTCGATCAAACGACCAGGGTCTACATTTGAATTCTCATGTAACGCCCATGAGCCGGCATATTTATATTTCTAGTGCTTCAATCTAACAGTTTGCATGGTGATCAGAGTACGTAGTCGCAGAGTCTTGTTGGAGGTTTCATCTATATTTCCAACATGGGCGTCCCCAGGATTTTTTTCTAGAGGGGGGGCAAAACATATTCCCCCCCCAAAAAGAAAAAATGCCTGTATTTCCCATCATATTCTTGATTTATCAGTTTTAGAGGGGGCACGGACATCCCCCCAACTCATTAAATTTACAGCAATATGACTTCGTGCCTCTTTTTCTTTTCCTTTTTTCCCTCCCCCCCTCTTTTTTTTTTGGGGGGGGGGGAGAAAGCGCCCCCTGCTTCCCCCTCCCCCCCCCCCCCCGTGACGCCCATGTTTCCAAATTGGAACAAAAGCACTCCATCTTATTCTAACAAACAACGGAACGACATGGACCTATTTCGAATTACTTTGCTTACTTTACACACATGCTTGCTTAATATGGTGAATTCGAATGACCAATCTTATACACAGCTTGAAGCTCCGGCAAATTTGGATGCTCGTTTGTGCAATTTTAATTTGAATGATTTAAATGTGAAATCGCATGCTTTTAACATGAAATTGATTGGTGTTTTTAGGTAATTGAATGTTAATCTCAACGTGCATTCAAATTCGTGCGAAAATGGTTGCTTGGTCACCAATTTGGCCGCCAAATCTGCTAACTTGGCCGAAAAAACCTATATTAATTCCTACCTGGTACTGGTTGTCCACAATATGCATGACAAACCCTCGACCTGCGCCGCACCAACAGCGGTGGCAGAAACTCGACTCTACAAGAAACAACAACAATTTCAAGTTAACATTGAAGAACATATTGGCAGTACATCTTTAACAATTATGCGCCTATCAATTGTTTCCCCCACCCCTCCCCCGGGCTGCCCCACCCAAGACGTGGGGATTGTCACTTTTCAAGTGACAAAATCCCCACCTCTCGGGCAAAATTTAAGTGACAATCCCCGACCTAGTGATTGCCATTCCATGCAGTACGCCAATGTTAACAATGTAATTTGAGTGACCAAAATCCCCACCCTGCAAACGTGACCAAATCCCGACAACGGACCGGGGGCAGCGGGGGGGGGGGGGGGGGGACATTTGATAGGCGCAATACTTCAATACAAGTTGCTATTCCATGAAATTTAATGTCGAACAGTTGGTGTCCAAATAATATTTGCAAAGATTAGGAATGGGATTGCATAAAGCTGTGTACCCAACGGTACAAGGTTCCCAATTGAACTCTTAAACATTTCTTTTCAGTTGACGAATTATGATAAACCATTAGCCTTTTCCCAGATATCATCAATTAGTCTTTCCAACAAACCGTGTTGATGGGTTTCCAATTTTGGTTTCCAAGTTGCTTACTGGCAGAGTTAATTACCCTAAGAAAACTAGATGGGAAATCATATGAACAATGATAACATCTTGATATTAAGCCCAGAAAACAAAAAAAAAACAGGGGGGGGGAGGGGAGAGGAGGTGCCCCTAAATTGGGCAAAAACAGATTGGACGAATTGTTGCTTAACGTGGGAGACTTGAACAAGTTCAAAGAAATCCCCCAAAATATAAGATTATGGTTGTTATATTACGTCAAACGTCAAAAGTTTTCGTACACGTAACTTTGGAGAATTTTTTTTTATTTGTTTGTTTCATTACTTTTTCGTTGAGAAAAAAATGTGGGACCCGACCGGGTCGGGTTAATCGAATTATAAACAACATTGTAATTGTTTTTCTAATATGCTCTACATTGTAAATACTGTGGTACATGTATGACCTTTGGCCCTATCAATCTTATGTTGTTGTTGATAAGGTTGTCGAAACACTTTATATTATTAGCATATATCATTACATAATCACTTCGTTTCGTCTACGGACTCATGGCTGAATGCAGTTAGCTATTTCCGTCATGCGATCCTTTGAGCAAACAATTTAAACACGGGCGATATGTCGCCCATGTGAATGTTTATTTGATCTTTCGAACTATAGCCAACATCATGATTCAGTAAGCCTAGGTGTGGTGCCGGTTTTATCTGTCCTTCGCTTTTTCTTCGTAATATCTCCAAAACTTTGCAAATTAAATTTCACACAAACCTAACGCGCATCGATCTTTTTTCTTATCAATGTAAACCTGGTCCAGGTAGCGTACATGACGCACTAATACATTTAGATCGGCAGCAGAGTGAAGCAATATAAAAATCCGCGAGTAATAATTAAGTTCATATGGTGACAACAGCATAATAATACGTCGGTATACGATAGGTTGGTTTTCTAGATCAAATTCATCAAAATGATGCAGCCAAGTTTAATGCAGCTGTTAATTTCGCGCTATACTTCATTATGGCTATAGCGGTATGCGAACTGTTCATCACAGAAGATGTATCCAACTTTACAGGTGATGGACACTTGTTGCAAACATTCAAACCAAAATTGCCAAAATTGATAACAATATCCTTCTCGATTGTAAGTAAATAATAGGATCATCCTGTGAAATCATTGCGCCTGTCAGTTTCAACTTAGAGACATGTCCGTCATTTTCTCGCAAATATTATTATATTACCAAACAACGGAAACTATATATTCTTTGCGTCGAGAAAAATGAAGATGCATTTTCACAGTTTCTTTAAAAAAAGATAACACATGTAGTGCCCATCTATACTGATCTGAAATTTCGACAGGTTAGTTTTTAAAAATCTGCTTCAAATTAATTGAATATCGCTGTTCCTTGGCAAATGGTGTCAATTATCTTTAAGAATGGCTACGCACAAACAGTATGCGCCCGGGTTTCCGAAGGTTCACTGTTCGTCAGGGAAATTACTGTTCATGGGCTGCAGGCTTTGTGACAAAATGTTCAAGTAGATTATTTTGTTGCTTCCAAGTCCACGTCTAACGGGATTTAAAGCATCACATTGTTTATTTGTTGCTGTGACAGAACAAAATGAGGAAAAAAAAATGAGGATTTCAACAAAAGATGCGAAACTTCAGAAAGGAAGACATTGTGGTAAATTAATAAACAAAGATGCAAGAAAATATAAATTATAAATAATTTACGAATATATAAATGCTCAAGCTAAAAAGATGTAATCGGAGGGAACTATATACAGTTTTTAAAAGTTGTTTTAAATGGCGCGCTCCAGTTCAGAAATTGCGCACATCATATTCAAAGGTTGAAATTGATTAATTGATTACTTGTCGTGGGCCGATTTTTCGTGCGATATCTCACTGGATAGCTTATGCTAGAAAATTATCAATTTAATTTGAAAATCTATTGTTCAAGGTGCCACACCCAAAAAGCACGCATACACCAACTTTAAACGAAAAGGATTAGGCCTATAAACCCGGTCGACGAATGAGCGTTTCTTATTACAGGCATATATATAGGATCATTTGCATCTATCCCAAAAGTAACCTACCGAATGATTATCAAAAAGCTTAAATAGATTAAAGATCGTACTGGTACTAAACACCATGTGAGATGATTGCGTCTGGCTTGTTCTATCATTTCGAAGAAATCAAGATGTGTAGCTATTTCTAACGATCAGTCAATAATGACTCATTTTGGAGGTTGCATGTTCGCCGGTACGGAAAAGGCGCGCTGCAACCTGTTCGCCAGTATGGGAAAAAAAAAACGCTACGAAAAGGTTAGCTTCTTTGGATTTTGAGTGGTGTTATTATTGGAAACGAACTGAATGCGTGAAAAGCAAATGATCCTATATGCCTTTAAACGAATGTTGCAAATTTTAAATTGAAGCGTTTTCACCAAAGAAAATCCTGAATCTGAAAAAGATTCAGGATTTCTTTTCTTATAGCGCATGAAAATGAGTTTGAATGCTAGTTGAACGAATTTGGTTAATAACAATCAGAAATATTGGAAACAGTGGTTTATGTAATTTTGTACCAGACCATTACATTGCAGTTCAAAAAAAAAATTGTATAAGAAATGCGATCATGTTTGAACTTTGTGTTTGTTTAGTGATGCCAATTTGAAACACGAGCCCTTGCTTAGGACACGGAAAATGGGTTTTTTTTAGTGACAACATTTTAGCCGTTTCAACCAAAGTATAAAAACCTGATGTTATAGAGTGATCTATGTGTTATGACATAAATATCGCATAAACTATTAATCGCTCCTGGCTTCTACCTATTCAAAATCAAGAAACGACTTGTCTGAGAACAAAACTGTACCTTCATAGGCGTAATACACCTGCTGGCCCAGTGTATTCTTTATGACGTAGCGGTTCTTGCACTCGATACCACTCAATGCCTCAAAGAGTTCAATCTGTTGATGTATGACGAGTTGATCTATCTGAGCTAGATACTCCAGGCCCGGTGGCACCCCTGATGCACCACCATTGAGTTGGGGCATGGCCATCCATTGCTGGCCGTTGTTGCTGGCGGGAGGTTGTTTTACCTTAAGTTGTGTTAGAAACAATGAACCGTTTGCACGAGTATATGTATTTACATATGCCAAAATGAAATAAACAATTGAAGCTGCTTTTGTGGCGTTAGTTTTTATCATACATGTGCACTATAAACTTAAGGATTCCCAACGGCAGAGATCTTTAATTTAGTTTGTCTCAATAGAGGATTGGATGATCATACCCAATGGACAACATGTTATTAAGGGATAAGTTTTCCTAGTTAGTATATGGAGGGTTAAAAATCAGAATTCTAAAAATTTCAAAAGCAAACATTACTTGTATTAATGATAGAGCAAGGCTAACCCTCATTGGTCACCATTATTTTTTTTCGTTGAAATTTAACAACCGACAAAATTTTTCTACCAAAAGTAATAAAACACAACAATAAACACCAAGTCTCAATGTGGGACGGCAGTTGTGCATCTTGTGCCGCTGCCCATTTGGTGACAAAGAGATGTGGAAAGCAAGTTCAAGCGGGAGCTGTTCACAATATTATGGACACGTATTATGTTTTTATTATGCAGCTATATAAAATAATAATAATTTGGGAGGCTCAGGCTAATCATCCTTACTCGCAGCTGGTATGCTGAATTGCGAAGTACGCGGCTACAACGTGGTCGGGCCGCTGGCACGTAAAGGCGCCTATGGCTGCCGGCCACATCGACCCATATATGACCACGGAACACAGCCTGAGATAGCGTTTGATTTTTCCGGAGGGAGGAAAACCGGAGGGCCCGGAGAAAAACCCTCGTGGCACAGGAGAGAACCAACGCACAACTCTACTCACATGTGATCCGCGGCCAGGATTCGAACCGCGTGGTCACCTTGGTGAGAGGCGAGCGCTTTACGCACAAGCCACCCATGCCTCCAAAAGCGCCAGTCATAGAATAACGCACCTGCCACCACCGACAAAACAATAACCTGACAACATGACTTACCTCTACGGAGCCAGAGTCTGTCATATTTTTCACACCTTGTATCGGTTGTGTAGACCAATAATTCTATCTTTGGCGGGATATCGCACCGTCAGTGTGCGTTGTATCATGGAGCTATAAATATTATGTGCTCTCGGCCGCAGGAAAGATGCGAAGTGAGCAGTTGTAACTGAAAGAACATTTTAACCTTAACTGCGTTATATAACAGCTGCAGTCTTGTCCACATAACAAACAGCACGTAATCCGTGAATAAACAGAAAAGCTTGAACGGCTTTATCTGTATTTCGATTATCAAATCACCTTATTAAATAATGGTATCGTTTCGGTTTGGGGTAACACCTTGTGGTAACAACTATATCGCTATCAAAAAGATGTTTAGTTCTGATTTAGACCTTGTCCCGCTTAACTTCGTTAAGTAGCTTTTAGTTCTGGTAAGAGTCAGTCCTGCTTTCAGTTCTAAAAGAACTCGTCTTTGGTCTCAACGTTTCGACTAGCCTGCACTAGCATGGGCGTCGCGGGGGGGGGGGGGGGCCTGGAAAACGAAAAAGAGGTGCGAAGCCATATTGGTGTTAATTTGATGGGGGGAGGGGAGGGGAGGGCAAATGCTCCCCTGCTCACGCTCGGAAAAATGATAAATTGAGAATATAATGAAAAAGTTAAGGAATTTTGGGGAAAAAATTGCTTTCCCCCCCCCCCCCCCGGAAAAATCTTGGTGATGCCCATGTGCTCTAGTCATCGTCAGGAGACTGAAGAGAGTTGGAGATGTTGCTCCTTAAGTAGGCTGTGGGAGTGCTTGTGTTGGTAGATTGTGATTGGTTGTCTGTTGGGCATGGTGTTGGAGTGGGAAAAGCAATTTCTCATCAGAAATAAACATCCACTGAGTGACAGTAGTAATTACATTACCGCTAATAAGTTGCAAATCGAAACGATGCTGATACTGATACTCCACCATGCAAAGCCTAAAATCGTATAGCCTTTACAATAAAAGACATGTTACAATAACATGAAAATTGTGTCAAAGAAATTATTTATTTCAGGGCATTATAGTTTCTACTGGCATTTGATTATTTCATAAAAATCAACAGTTATTATAAATATAATCAATATTTATGATTAAAAGAAATAAATTTAAAATGTTATTGCAAAAAAATAGCCACACTGTGGTGTTGCCACAAAATGCGCTCATTAACCTCATTGCAAAGTTTTTAGCCTACCAAAAAAAGTTATTGATGAAGAAAAGGTTTTAGGCCTAGAACCGCCACAAATATGACTTGTATAGGTATGCCTAAAAGCTGGTCCAATACTAATTTTGGCTACGGGGCCTACACAGTCATCTGAGTTTAAGTTGGGAAAAGCTAAGGCTGAAGCAAGTCTAATTCACAAGTGACAGTGACTCAGTAAAGCCCCGCGCACACCTTTCTGAGTTTACCGGTCCGCCAGATCATCGGGCAAAGTGTGCCGAAACTTTGGACCGATCTGACCGTACACAAGGCGACCAAATCAAATCAACATATTTAAGTTGAACCGATCAGATTCACGAAGGAAGTCACATGATTCAAAATTGACGGCTGCCATTTTGTCATCATGTGACAAGGCGTCATGTGACTGATAGTCATGTGACCATTGTAGAACAGAATTTGGGCATGTGTGCCGGGTAAAGTTGTGGTCTAACCGTAACAGTGATAAAAACGTACCAGTGATAAATGGGAAAGGTGTGCGCCGTGCTTTAGTTGTTGAGGTACAAAGACGACTGTGGGCTGGCACTCCGGTGACCAGCAATTAGTACGCTGTAGAATAATATTTGGTATAAAAGGCAGTTAAGTAAACTAACGCAAAACTGCATTACACCCGCTTCAACTCTTTGAACGCAAATGCATATTACACATCGTTTGGAATGAGTGGCCTCTGTTCCTCGTCAGTTGAGTTGGTCTGTATCTCCAACCTTGATCTTGGGACCCGTCTCCTATAAGATCAGAAAGGAGAAAAAAATTGACCGCTATTTTTTTTTCTCTGGTATTTTTCTGTTTTTTCCCCCTTCCCCTTCATCAAGAAGGGATGAGATACGTTTTGCATATTGACCCTAATTTCCTTTTCCTTGTTTCCTGTTCAAAAGCTTCCCATGGCACAGTGCCAATGGCAAAGTGCCAAGAAATTAAAGTGTAAAACAAGTGCCGCACTTGTTTTACACTTTAATTTCTTAGTTAATATTAGAGTATCAAGGCTTAACCCTAACCCTGCCAGACGCAACACAGTGCATCAGGTGGACAAGTCTGGTGCACTTTGATGCATTCAGCTATCAACATCGGTGCATAAACGGCCAGTACTGAAACAATCCCATTACTGAGAGCTAGTCCCATTGCACAATGCCACAGTTGCATCCTGCTGCGTGTGGTGACCACAGACTCTAAGGCAGTTTGGTATTGAAACACTTGACGTGATGGATCTTGCTACACTGCGGCTGGCTGGTCACTTAGACAAGTGTTCCATGTTGCTGCGTTTGGCAGTGTTTCTAGCCAAAATACCCGAAGGAGTTAAGATTAATTAACTTAATGTATACCAACTTGAAACAAGACTAAACTTGTTGTCAGCAAGTCATTCTTGAATTTGTGTCAACCATATGCAACCAATCAGGACTCTCCTTTAAACTCACCCTCTTCCACAGCGATACTCCCAGACTCCAAATAGACACACTATGATCATGAGTAGGAGTAAAACACCAGCGAGGATTGTAGTCTGGAAGGCAAAGCCATAGACTTCTGTCAGGGTGCCCCCAAGCATGGGGCCTACCAGGGACCTGTCCAAAGATAACAGAAGATCGGTTGCCGAAAAGAAAATATCATAAAAATCAACAGTACAGCTTCAACAGCACTTATAAATTATACAATAATCATCATCACCTTCATCAACACTATTCACACCGTTATCATTACCAATGGCTGCAACAGATGTAACAGCAGCAGCAGCAATGGAGCGACAGCAGCAGTAACAATGTAACAACTTCAGCAGCAGCAGTAGCAGCAGCAGCAACAGTAGCAGCAGCAGCAACAACAGCAACAATAACAGCCAGCGGCGGCAGAACGGTTTTCAAACTGGGGGGGGGGGGGGGGGGGGGGCATCACCCATCACCACTAAGCACTTGCTCAGTGAAAGGCATCTTCCGTTGTTGCAGCAGCGTAATCCAGCATACGTTTTTTGGCAAATCTGTGCTGAAATATCGACACATTTTTTTCATATCACAACTCTCTCTACCGTTTTGGGAAACGATTACTGAAAACAAATTATCCAAAATTTTAGGGCAAGTTTTGTTTTCATCTTGAGGGGGCACATTTATGCTTGAGGGGGCACATTTATGTCCGCAAAAGGGGCACTGGGGTAAATCTGGTGGGGGGGGGGGGGGGGTAACCCCTGACAACAGCAACAGCAGTGACAGCAACAACAGCAGCAATGGCAGCAACAGCAGTGGCAGCAGCATTGACAGCTGCAACAACAACATCAGCAAAGCAGCATGGATAGATACAGGTTGCTGCAGTAGCATCAGGAACAACGGTAGCATCAGCAACAGCAACAACCTAGCACAAGCAGCAGGGATAGATACAGGCTGCTGCAGTAGCATCAGGAACAACGGAAGCAACAACAACAGCAACAACCTAGCACAAGCAGCAGGGATAGATACAGGCTGCTGCAGTAGCATCAGGAACAACGGAAGCATCAGCAACAGCAACAACCTAGCACAAGCAGCAGGGATAGATACAGAATGCTGCAGTAGCATCAGGAACAACAAAAGCATCAGCAACAGCAACAACCTAGCACAAGCAGGAGGGATAGATACAGGTTGCTGCAGTAGCATCAGGAACAACGGAAGCATCAGCAACAGCAACAACCTAGCACAAGCAGTAGGGATAGATACAGGTTGCTGCAGTAGCATCAGGAACAACGGAAGCATCAGCAACAGCAACAACCTAGCACAAGCAGCAGGGATAGATACAGGCTGCTGCAGTAGCATCAGGAACAACGGAAGCATCAGCAACAGCAACAACCTAGCACAAGCAGCAGGGATAGATACAGAATGCTGCAGTAGCATCAGGAACAACAAAAGCATCAGCAACAGCAACAACCTAGCACAAGCAGGAGGGATAGATACAGGTTGCTGCAGTAGCATCAGGAACAACGGAAGCATCAGCAACAGCAACAACCTAGCACAAGCAGCAGGGATAGATACAGGTTGCTGCAGTAGCATCAGGAACAACGGAATCATCAGCAACAGCAACAACCTAGCACAAGCAGCAGGGATAGATACAGGTTGCTGCAGTAGCATCAGGAACAACGGAAGCATCAGCAACAGCAACAACCTAGCACAAGCAGCAGGGATAGATACAGGTTGCTGCAGTAGCATCAGGAACAACGGAAGCATCAGCAACAGCAACAAACTAGCACAAGCTGCTGGTGCTGCATCAGTGGTAGTGACAGCAACAATTTAAGGTCACTTCCATAAAAGCAATTAACCTCCATCAAGATTATCTGCAGAACCAATTAATAAACATACCCGACTGCAAATGCACCGTTCCAGAGGCCAGATATAATGGACGTCAACCCAAGGTTGGGAGGAATATCATACCATCTGTTGAAGTAAATGAATTATAAACTGCCTCAATACCAAAATCCATAAAATTTTGTCTTCAAAATTCGCAGTCTGATTAATTCCACATTTCCACTACTTTTGGCTGTAGTCATTTTATGGTCATGCAATCATTGGACTCTGTTTATATGGATGTTGTGGTCAGTGTTGCCAACTTTCAGCAACAGTTGCAATTTAGATTTTGCAAACGGCACATCAAGGGACAGCGGTTGCCTTAGGCTCAACGTCACCTTATTCCTCCATGATCAAACTAACAGGAAACCGAAGAGCAACCGAGGGTAACCCAAACATTTAAGCAAATCAACTGCCCAAATCAATCACCAATAATAGTTTAAGATATATTTGCAGTGTACAGGAGAATAGTGCTGAAAATTGGCATCACATTTGTAAACAGATATCACATGGTCTATATTTGCCCAATAAAAATTCAGTTTCACATTTCTACAAGGACTTACTTGGCAGAAATAAACATGTCAACAAACGTCGGCATAGCAACCAAACTGAGCATCACGGTCCCAGACGGAACAGCAAGGATAGCGAGCAGCTTGGTCCTGTAGAAGCAAAAACACTTTGGTTTCAGTTCCAAAATACTTTCTACTAGATGAAAAACTTCCACGGTGCTGGATTTACCTTTCGGACACTTCTACAGTGTATATATAATGAAATTTATATGACAAAGCATATCATTCATGTACATATCAGCAGTTTAAAGGTACAGTCCATGATTTGTAATTTGTGCATTTTGTTAGAAGCAGCAAACGTGCTCAAAATCTAAAGAAGGGTGCTGAACAACTAACCTGATCAACTTTTAGCTCAGTGAATGCTGTATATTCCGAGAAAAACAACATTCTAGGATCTCGACTTCAAATCAAAAATTGCCGAGTCACGGTTTGAATTGGGCCTGCATTCAGCGTGCGAGACACGTTCTCACAGAGCCGATTGCAGTTACGTGATGTTGCGCACTGATATGACGAATTATAGCAACCGATATAGATGCGTCGTTGGAAAGGCCTTCTTTCATTGATTTCAGTGAATAATTTCACAGGGAGTTTAGTCCCCTTACTATATTTAAAACAAATATGTTTTTCAACAATAATTACGTCAGTTACTTTTTGGATAGCTGCAGATGATGGACTTTAGCTGTTTGATTGAAGTTCCGCATTAGCACTTTCAAAATCTAGGACATGAAAGCACAATTCATAATTTTTCTTTTAGTACAAGAATCACTCAAATCACGCATGTACTTTTCAAGTAACAGAATTTTAAACACAACATTGTGATCTGTCCACGGATCACAAAAAAAGATGTGCATTCTTTCAGCAAAACGAAAACAATTCACACACATATCCCTATGTGATTTCCTTTCATTTCGCTGAAAGAACACTGAACTTTTTTTGTGATCCGTGGACAGAACCTTAACACGGTGGTTGTGTTTAAAATTCTGTAACTTGAAAAGTACATGAGTGATTTGCGTGATTCTTGTACTAAAAGAAAGCTTATAAATTGGGCTTCATATCCCACATTTTGAATGTGCTACATGTAGAATTTCACTAAAACAATGGTCCCAACATTTGGGTTTCGTTTTTACTCACCCTGTACAAATCAACAAAATTGGAGAGAACGAAGGAAGCCCTTTCTCAAATGCAAACATTTAGTTATTTGATTTAAAACGGAAATTATCTATCCATTTCTGCTGCAGTAGAAACACTCGAAACACAATGGTTTCAGACATATGGACAAATTGATTTTTTTTTTTAATTATTTTTTTTTCAGTTAAAACTAACAGGCGAACTATTGAATACCGTTAGAAACAATTTACTTTTCAATAAAATTCAGACGATGTGCTTCAAAATGATATAAATGAGCATTTCATTTTTGGCATTTGGATTTTTTGAAATTATGGCATTGCAGTATATAATTCTGTGGTTTGCTAGTGTTAGTTAAGGGAAAACACAAAATGAGTTCTCAGAGTCTACATGCCCAGATATGGACTACACAAGTGACATTAATATTGATATGCTAATTGCATTTTTTATTATTACCATTTATGCATTTAGGAAATGTGTGATATGGTTGTCACACACTTCCTGAAATTCGGAAAGAATGATTATTTTTGTGTGTGAAATATGGCGGACAAAAATGGAATGGCGCTATTTTGGTTATTTGAAATTAACTCTTTTGTATTCATTGGAATTTAGAAAAGCTGAATTGAACCCTCCTATTGTGTCCGCAGTGATGTAGTCGAGTCAACGTCATCCGAGTCCGAGTCACAGCTGAGTTCATGAAGGCTGGAGTCCGAGCCAAGTCCGAGTCCAATTCGGTCTGAGTCCAGCTCATGTTTAGTCTGATCCAAGCCTGAGTCCATTCGCCAAAGGGTTTTTATAGCAGAGCACATAAGTATATCGACCAAGTCCGTGTGAAAGACTTTAAATGTTTTAGTCCGTCAATTGTAAATGGTGGTCAGCACTCGGCACAGCAATACAAACAGGACCGAGAGTGAGTCAATGCTTCAAGGCAGTTCACATAGGATGCATGCACGCACTACTACACTGAGAATACAGTGACTGTCCAATCAGTCTCTTGCAATTATTCTACAACTTAGTAAGGTATCTAAAAGAGATTTTCCCTGGCAAGAGTTAAAAGTGATCAAACAACAGACGTTGGACCGTTTTTAAAAACAATTTAACTTTTTCCCCTAAGGTTTAACACATTTTTTTTTTTTAAATGGACTCGATTATGACAGGTAGTCCGAGTCAGTCACGGAGCCAAGCCGAGTCCAAAAGGCCGAGTCAAAAAAATGGACTCCAGTTGGGATTTTTGAATCCGAGTCCGGACTCAAGCCCTCCATCACGGTGTGTCCGCCATACTCCCAAAAGGCTGAAGGACAAGCCGTAGAGTACTGCTACACTTACGAGGTTATTTTCAGCAGCGGCGAGGGTCCGAGGAATAGGAAGAAAACTGCGCTGCCATATGCACCAAGGATGATCATAATTCGTGTGGCTTTCTGAAACCCAAACAATCAACTTTTTTTGCCATTTTTGTTGCAGTGAATTGGGGGGGGGGGGGAAGTCAACATTCACGTACTATACTATTTGCACAAGGCCTTTAAAAATGAGTTTTGACACTTTTTGGTTGCGAGTGACTAAACTTTGATATGTCTGACTGTGCTTGTTTGAGAGTTAGTGTGCGTTAGCATGGATGGCCTGTGGAAGTCACTGCACGATAAAGGAGGAAGTCTGTCAAGCAGTATCGCCATGAAGACAATTTGCGGCGCACTTTAGTTTGAATTGCTCATATTTTTGTGTCGCACTTAAAAAGAAACGTGTGTCTGTGAAGGTTGGGAACTTGATTATGGTTTTGATTTTTTTCCTTGTTGGGTGTAATTTTATAGCATAATTAATTGTTACATTTCCTTTACACTTATCATCCAACCTTGCCCTCGTATTTGAACTGAGGTTCACATCCACTGGTTTCATGACGTCACATTCCAAAGGGGAGGAGCAAACAACTAAGATGACCTCATGGGGGAAAGTCAAGGGTCACGAGTCGTTAACTATTTTTAACTCCGAGAGAGGCAATGAGTATCAAACGCCCCCACATCTAATAGCCCCGCCCTGCTTTTACATGTACCTACCTTTGCGTCTGCAACAGCTCCCCAAATCACGGAGAAAATCGCGTAACCCAAACCAAAACTGAGAAAGATTAAGCTGATCTGCATCACAGTGAAATCAAGCTGCGGAGAAAATGGGCAGAGCTTAGAATATATTGAACTCCAGCAAATTAATCAGTTAATCAAATTAACTCCGCATGAGCGATGCTGCGCTGCATGTGTGCATTATTGGTTAAGGTTACCATAGGAACGTACCTCTTTCAAATGAATCGCAAGAGTTGGGTCAATGGATGACATGGAAATCGATGCCACAAATGCAGCCAGTAAGGTCACCCAGATGGCAGGTATGCTCAAAAGTTGCATCAAGGAACCAGACTCTTCGTTCTTTCTTCCTGATGGAAAAAAATGTCCAACTTTTTTTTTTAAGACCATGTTTAAGCAAATGTCAGTGCTGCCATGGTGCCACTTCAGAACAAACAACCAAAATCTCATTTATTGCAGGAGTTATGTAACTTGAGGGTGGTAAAAATGGGCTTTTGAATTATAGGAAGGTGTCAACTTCGGTCGATAATCTTGAATACTTTTCTGTTCGTATCCCCAAAATAGCATTGCTACAGCGCCTCAATTTACTCATGCTTTTCTAGCCTGTCGCCCACTTCGCAGACAAGCAACTTATGAACAACTTGTGAACGTGCATGTTTGTTTATGGTATAAATCAAGGATTTTCTATTATCCCTCTTTCCTTTCCTTTGTTTATACATACCTTGTTTATACTCTTTTTTGCAACAGCTCTCATTGGTTTTGTACACGTTTTCTAACCGAGGAGTCCTCAATTTGGTTCCTGTCCTCGATTCACCGATGATTTTGCACAAGTGTGTCCTCGATCTACACCATAAGCAAATGCACACACAAGTTCTTGTCTCATGGTACTGTGGGGACTAAACACGAGTTGTCCCATAGTACCGAAGACGCTGTGGGGACAGCAGAAAGTCCCCATAACTCGGTACTAATTTGCCTAACAATAAAAAAAAAAACTTCCCTATAACGTGGTGACGGCCCACCCACGTAGGTTTGTTTATGGTGTAAATACAGGAATTTCTGTTGTTCCTCACTATCGATCTATTGTTTATACTCTTTTTTTTGTAAAAGCTCCCATTGGTTTTGTACACATTTTCTAATTGAGGTCGTGCTCGATTTCACTCCTGTCCTCAATTCCTTGGTGATGTTTCACATACATGTGTGTCCTCGATTTACACCATAAATATGCACACACATGCACCTTTCTTCTCTATAAAGCGGTGCTAAGAATATTTGTTTCACTCATTTTCTGAACAAGTTAATAAATGTGAGAAATCATTGGATCTTGGGGAACTCACCCTGCTCAGGTAATTAGAAGAAATTGGCCGCATCGATAGCAAGAACAAACCCACCAAGAGCGAAGAAAGGAAGCTTGAAGCCACCTGCCTAAAATAAAAAGTATGCAGCACAATAACACAACCAGTTCAAGAGGTGTATCGGTAGGTATTTACACTGGTGCCTCATTGACCTTATTTTGTGGGACCAGAAACTTAAAAAGGCAATATACGAGGGAGCCTCATTACGCCATTTTGGAGTGTACATGTTGCCCTTACACTGAATCAATCCAATTTACTGCTTCAATAATCAAGATATTTTTACCTTTTGAACCCTAGAAATGACGTCCTAACATCGCCCTTATTCAATAAAATCATTGTCGATAACTACAGGAGACAAACACAGGTGGATCTACATGATCTATTTATATACCTCATACATATTCATGATCAAGAGCCGAATTCTCACTGGTCCATTCACCATCACATGCCAGTCGCTATTTTTACTGTTTACCACGCACTGGGTAAATATACATGCGTAGTAGACTGTCACATGGGCTACCCGTGGGACAGTATACTTCGCGTGCACTTTACGAAGCAATCATGGAACTGTCGCACAGGTATAGTACGCACGCACAAACATTGCCCTAGCTACACATGACAGAGGTGGCAGCAAGTCATTTTTTGCAAGTCCAAGTCAAGTCACAAGTCATTGTTTGCAAGTCCAAGTCAAGTCAAAAGTCATTGTTTGCAAGTCCAAGTCAAGTCACAAGTCATTAGGTCCAGTCACAAGTCAAGTCACAAGTCATTAGGTCCAGTCACAAGTCAAGTCACAAGTCATTTGGTCTAAAAACAAGTCAAGTCACAAGTATCTTTGTCCAAGAACACGTCAAGTTGCACATTATTGTGTCCAGCTGTAATAAGCTAAAAGAATTAACCTGGCGTGAACTTACAAGTTATTTTGAACATGCCTCCTTAATTCCCCTTTTTCAATGTGTTGCAATTACTATTCTTGTAGTTTATCACATATCTGTCGGATATTAGCCCTTTGTATACTTTAATAAATTTACTTTACATTGTAGAAATAAATGTTGAGATGACCGTGAAAAAAGACTTCCTCACTCGATTACATGTAGTATACTAACACTTTATTGTTCAATTTTCATGTATACTAAACGCCTACTAATGGGTTAGACTATCCGGTATTTTACATGCGATTGACAAAGGCCTGCTTTCTTTTCATGAAAGGTTTCTTTCAAAGTTTGTTCAACCAATACATTAAGCAAGAGACAATTGGTCATTGAAAACTGTAGTTTGTTGTGACAGTCTTATTGAAAACTTTTGAAACTAGTGGGAACTATTCATTTTACTGGATTCAGTCACTGAGGTCTATTTTCTGGAATGAAAAAGCTAATTAAAAGTATAATAGCTTAATTCAAGTGTAGGCCTATTGGGTCGCTCGAGTAGCGTCTGACTTGGGTTGGTAACAAGTCATTTTTTGCAATCCCAAGTCAAGTCACAAGTCATTGTTTGCAAGTCCAAGTCAAGTCACAAGTCAAAGCTGGTATTCACAAGTCAAGTCACAAGTCACAAAAATAGCGACTCGAGTCTAAGTCACATGACTCGAGTCAGCAACTCTGACACATGAAAAGATGGTTGCACGCGTAAATGTTAATTAGCGTTTTCCCGTGATCAATGATGCTGAACTGGAGAATATTTTGGACATTAAAGATGCCTCCTGTACTTAAACAAAGTTGTCCATCACAATGCAGCATAAACTCTTAGTAAAACAAATATAACGTGGTATATTTCGGGTGGATAGTCGATATTAGCTCCCCTTGGTATTGGAAGTTGAGAAACTAGTTCGTCAACTTCCAATACCTCGGGGAACTAATATCTACTGTCCACCCTCAATACACGTTATATACTGACGTCGGTACAAATAACTATGGGTGAAAAGGTTCTCGCCAGAGTGTTAGAGTGTAACTTTTTTCCCCTGTGAGATGCATGCAAATTTACGCTCGGGATTGAAAGGGGGAGGGGATATTTTTTGAAACTCAGGGGGAAGGCGGGGGGGGGGGGGGGGGGGGGGGGGTGTTGATAAAATATTGTAGTTTTGTACTTACATCATAAAGCAGACCACCAATTGCTGGTCCGAGTCCATATGCCAGCCCTGATGTCATCTCGACCAAACTCTGTTTAATAAACATGAAAATAAGTCAGTGATCTCACACCAAATTTACACTGATCAAGCACTGATCTCACACTAAATGTAATACCGACATTATGATTTCACACCAATCTCACACTTAACCAACACCAATGCTGCACTAATCTCACAATTTTACACCGATATCACACCTCAATGTTACAATCACATCACATCTCCATATTACACATTTTCACACAATTTTAACACTGACATCACATCAACCTCACACAACTCTCACACTCAGATCTCGTCTCACGCATCTCACTGACACTGTTTACACACAAATCTCACACCAGTCCCACACCGAGCTCACTCATGATCTCACACCAATCTTACACTGACACTACATCAATCTCTCAATAACCTAAGTTTGTTTTCACACCAGTTGACACTGATCTAACACCACAACTACACTGTTCACACACAGATCCCGATCAATCATTTTTTTTTTAGATTTACCACCGCTGTTCCAACGTTCTCAGGAAATGTAAACGCCACAATGGCCGCTGATGAAGTAATTGTAGCCGAGGTTCCTAGCCCCTCCAAAAGCCTTATGGCGAAACTGAAGGCAGTGAAAGTTGCTTTGGTGGGCATGTCAGCAATGAACCTGCAAACCAGAGGATCGATAGCTGAACATCAAAGGATCGAAAGCTGTGCTTCATGTGTTTCCCTTTCAAAACAATCAGAAGACTCTCGTATTTTGATGTACAACCTCCCACCTTCAGCTTCATTGGCTACCTTACTTTCCACAGTTTTTTGGGCAAGGAACTCCAGAAGCTTGTCTTTGGTTGAAGGGATTGATAGAAACTTCCCAAGTCGAGTAATAATGCTTTAAGCAGGGAATCAGCAGATTATTTGTACCAAATTGCAGCAAAGAGATATTTATTAAAGACTAGCAGGGTGCTGCGCGAACACCAGCTAGGTGGAGCTGTAAAGTTTATATACCAATGTATTAATTTGACCTCAATTTGCATGATGACCCCAAGTGGGCGTGGTAAACCCTGGTGAACCAATTTTGCCACATTTTTCATCATGAACGTTATGTTCTGTGTAATAACGATACGTTTTGGAGTGTTTTCATAGAGATAATGTTGTAATACTTAACTATTCAAAGTCTAAAAGAAACAAATTTGCCAAAAAAGCCAAACAAAAAACAGACAGGCAGCGTAGGATCTTTTAATATAGGATTCTAATAGTCAGTTGGCATATAGTCGGAATCGTGACCGACTGGTCCAAAGCACCAAACTTGACAGATATTTTCTTATAGCCCTAAAATATACTTTTTAAAAAAATCAAAAAATCAAAAATATACCCAAATATGGGAACAAATATATTACACTGCAGGTACAAATTTATCTATTTGTTTATGCAAATTAGGCACCCTTCCCAAAAGAATTTCAGGCGTCACCCCTTCTACATATCTTTTCTATGGCTATAAGCATATATCTGCCACGTTTGGTGCTTTGGACCAGTCGGTCACAATCTTGTCAAAAATTGTCTAAACTACCTGACTATAACAAGATTGCTCACCCGAACAAAATGTTACATCCACCGGTGACGAATGATCCTGCCAGGAAAATAAACCGAGCGCCCATAACAGGTATCTACAAGGAAAAATAACAAAACAAAGTAGGCTCCTTCATATAAAAACCTAAAACTAATAAAAAACCATTTCCTATAATTTTGAATGTAAAAATCAGTTGAAAAAGTACATGTACTTATATCAAAGATTTGTCTCATCACAAAAGTGACGCCCTAAAAGTAAATGGAAAACACATCATATTTAAGAGTCACATCTCACAGAAAATTTGGTGTATGCATGTGGTCAAAATAGGCATTTTACACTGCGTTGCCCTTTTTCTTGCAGTAATTTTTGACAGAATGATTTCTATCCCTGGTCATCCCAAGAAACATTTATGTTGTATTTTTTTTTTTTGGTATTCCTCAAGACAAAAAATGATGAGAAATCACTTGGAGATGAGTAAAAACAAATTTTTCTAGGTCTCCTTGTTCGAGGTCTCCTTGTTCGTTAGGTGAAAACTAAAGGTAAAATAGTACACCAAGATGTCTTTTAAGGTTTTCATGTTGTGTGAATAAATGTAAAGGACTCATTAGTTTTTACAAAGAAAACAAACATTTATCGACTTGCACATGATCTGCTCATGCCTGCAGCCCCACTAAATCTAGAACCCATCGCCTGTTGGTAGATTATACATTATACATTCTCACGCAGGTAGATGATATGAAAACAAACGTACACAGAGCAAGGAGACCTAGAAAAGACAATATTGGATGTGAAAGATCATAAACAAAATTCAATTTTACTTATGTCCAAGTGATTTTTCCTCAATTGACTTGAAGAATACCCAGATAAAATTGCATTTTTCTTAGGGTGGTTACAGTTAGAAGGTGAAAGGGCAACCCACTGTAAAATACCCATAGGCCCGTATTCTTGGGTCAAGACGTTGATGATGTATACTAGATTCGCGATAGACCCGCCGCAGCGAGAGGGTATACAATATACAACGACGACGTGGTGATCTATCATCCAAGACTAATACGCAGGCCATGCCAGGATCCCGCAAGCTCGCCATGTGACCTTTTATTTTCAGGCTCCATACATATTTACTTTCACACAAATCCTCTGCATGGCACTGCACTACCAACATGACCAAAGTACCACTCCAGTTTTAAATGTCCAATGTGTGACAACTTGCATTAGACTAAGTTGCATGTAGTCCCAATGTACACCAACTCCCTTCAACCCTCCTACTGTTTCAACAGTCACAGACAGTCAAAATTCCATCCACCTCCCTTGCTGCCTGTATGCTTTTAACACAGGCTAATCACCAACAGTCATTTCATTTTTTTCAAGCAAGCACTCTGACTAGTCAATTTCAGTCAACAGAAAAAAGCAGGAAACTGCCAGCACAGCTGGCTTATCAATCACCTACAGTCAAAGCATAGCTATATCAAGTTACATAACCAGTCACAGCCAGTCAATCCTGCTTTATGTAGGCTGGGAGCTCTTAACTATTTGAAAACAGTCACTTGATTGATTTTGACTGAAAGGACAACTTGTCACAGAATCTATGTTTGCATAGGGAGAATAATGGGAAAGAATTCCATATATGGCCTCCACTCAGATCTCCTGCACAAAATCTATGGGCCATGACAGAAAAAGTTGAAGTATTTATCAAAGAATTTTCATCAGATTTACAACTTTTGGTACTTTTTAGGTCATATTAAGGAATATGAGTGGAGGCCGTGTATGGAATTCTTTACGGTTAATGATTTAAATTTGATGAA
Source organism: Patiria miniata (assembly GCF_015706575.1). Classification (NCBI taxonomy): domain Eukaryota; kingdom Metazoa; phylum Echinodermata; class Asteroidea; order Valvatida; family Asterinidae; genus Patiria; species Patiria miniata. The sequence goes on from NW_024037063.1 coordinate 11,011,187, forward strand.
AACCTACAATTTTGCCCCAAATCGGTGATCCAATTCCAGCTGAGAAGGCGAATGCACTAAACACCAGTCCAATTACAGTCTCTGACACCCCTTTCGCCTTTGCCTATTAAAAGTAAAAACCAAAAATTATAACAATTCAGAGGTCGTTTTTTTTCTTTTTTAAAAATCTTTTGAAGGAGTACAGGATAAAATTCCCTCCCTCCCCCCCCCCCCCCCGGATTTCTAAAAATCTGAATGAATATAAATGGTATAGTATAAAAATATGGATTAACAAGATGTAAATATTAGCTTTAGAGCAATTAAAAGTATACTTGGGTGAAGTTGCTAAGGGGCGGGGGCAATTTTTTCTTCTTTACTGCTAGTAGAGTCATTTACCTTAATTTGCATGCATGAAACGTATGTCGTGATCTAATAAATTATGTCATGTCACTTGATCTATGTATTTTTTTTCTTAAATTGTATTTTATCAAGTCCTACTGAGCAAATATTTTTTCCTGATTTGTGGCACCTGGTGTGAAGTCATTTCAAGAAAATGGTATTTTTGTTATTTTGTATACATTTCCAACAGTGGTCGGCAAAACCTAACTATTTTTCAACTACTGCTCCAAATTTACAATTTTTTTTCAGTCCAAATTTTGTTTGCTATTGGTCACATGTTCATGAATGGGTGCAGGCCAGCTAGACTTGTTCCCTTACCTTACAATGTTCCGGCATCTATAAATTGATCCATTTTATCTTTAGTGGAGTCAGGGAACCAGACTACTTGAGCATTTTTGTTTTTCTCGTTTTTTCCAGCATTTTCGAACACAAAACTTCAAACATGTCAGTGTAACAACATTTGATCTATTATACTAACCCCTCAAGTAGTTCATTTCTGAAAATTACAGCAAAAGCCAATGATGTACATTACCTTTAAGAGGGATGTCAGATATTTTTTATACATATTTAAGAAGAGTAGAAACTTGCAAAAAAATATGTTTCTAAGAAAATTTGCCCAAAGTTTGCCATGTTTGGGATATTTACCGCAATTGGGTAGAAGACGGAAATGACGGAGAAAGCCATCATGTTTGCAAGTGAAGCCAGCACAGCGCTTGCAAAAGTGGCTTTCTGGTGGTAGGTGAACCTAGTTCTGGCAGGTTTCTCCTCAGAGCTCTCGTCAGTGTTGTCATGTTCTGGGTTTGCTCCATCTTGATTGGCCAAAGACGATGTGGGCGGGGCCTCATTGGGTGGAGCTTCCCCGCTTGAATGTGCATATTCTATTGATGGCGTGCTGTTACGTTCACTCTTGTCTTCCATGGCTCTCGTAAATTAGGACTGCATGACAGACAGTCATTTTGAAGTTTTCTTCCTGTAAACCTAGCAGAAAAAACAAAACAAAATAAAAAACATTGACCTTATTTAGCATGTTTAAGAATACACAGGTTTACACTTCGAAAGATGCGTATACGTGAAAGAGCCTCGTCTTGAAGTTGTTGCGAGCAAAAGTTTCAAAATTGCGGCGACGTGTGCAGTAGGAAAGGTACATGTAAGCGCTGTCACATGTTGCCCAATTTCGCACGTGATTTCCCAGCAAATCAGACAAGATCAGAAGTTTGTGTCCTCATATTATTTAGGCTGATAGTGATACAGTGTATCTTATCTTCCTGTAGTTCCTTTCAGTGTTAAATTCCATTATTTTTCTCTCCTAATCGCCCTAAAGCGCCCTCTATTGATTGAAATTAACTTCATGCCCACCCCGCATCCGCGCATCCAGGCATCCAAAAGCGCCCTCTATTGACTAAAGTTTACTTCATGCCCACCCCGCATCCGCACATCCAGGCAACCAATAAAGCACCCTCTATTGATTAAAATTTACCTCATGCCCACCGCGCATCCGCGCATCCAAGACGGATTGAGAGGGTAGGTTGGGGTTGGTTTTAGATAGGGAAATGAAGTAATTGGTCCCAGGGTAAATACAGCAGAGGGTCCTGGGGTAAATAAAGCACCCTCTATTGATGACTAATTCATGCGCCAATTCATGCTCATCCACCCCACATCCACGCATCCACGCATCCACGCATCCGAGACATTCCAAGCTGTCTCACTCGGTATATATACTACGTATTTGTCAATAATTTACTCTTAATTTATACCGCCCTCTTCTTTTTTTTTTTAATACATCTACATTCATACCGTACTATACCCTCCTATGCATAGGAGAAGTCTTATATTTCAACGTTGCTTCGTTCTCCGCCCTCTATTTTTTATACATAGATCATACGTTCATACGCATAGGAGAAGTCTCATATAACAACGTTGCTTCGTTCTCAAAAGAGTGCAATTCTACTCAACGATCCTACTCCTAGAACTATGAGGCTCCACGTAGTGGAGCCTCATAGATTTAGAACCCCGCAAAATTGTTGTCAGCACAAAACACTAATTAAGTACAAAAATGTCCATCAAAATGCAGTAATTTCCCACAGAACCGCTGCACAGTTTGCCCCCAAACTCCGTACTACACCTCATGACATACTCACAAAATATGCGCAGAACAAACATCGCTGGATTTTGTTGTTTATTTGCTAAAATGATGAAAAATATGCCCTTTCCGCACTGAGCCAACCTGACACTTGAAACGTGCACGCATATGATCGAGCGATGATTTTCGGTTCGCTCGGAGCGCGCCGCGGGGGGGTACGGTACATACACTTGTACGCATGCGCATACTATCATTTCGCTTGTTCCGTACCCCCCGCGGCGTGCTCCGAGCGAACCGAAAATCATCGCTCGATCATATGCGTGCACGTTTCAAGTGTCAGATTGGCTCAATGCGGAAAGGGCATATTTTTCATCATTTTAGGCAAAAAACCGACAAAATCCAGCGATGTTTGTTCTGCGCATATTACATGAGTATGTCATGAGGTGTAGTACGGAGTTTGGGGGCAAACTGTGCAGCGGTTCTGTGGGAAATGTCTGCATTTTGATGGACGTTTTTGTACTTAATTAGTGTTTTGTGCTGACAACAATTTTGCGGGGTTCTAAATCTATGAGGCTAGGAGTACAACGACCCCACTCCTCACATCGCATCCAACTACAAAAAACCTTTTCCGGCCTGGCCCTGCATTCTATAGTTACTCCTTCACTTTTCATCCGGATCGTTACTCCTAGAACTATGAGGCTCCACGTAGTGTACCGGATCGTAAGTAAACTTCACTACAAAAACGGTACAAGTACAACCATCTCAATTATCGATGTCTACTTGTAAGTTGTACCTCAGGTGCGATGGCGTTATTTAGTAATTTGGGGGCCGTTTTTGAGGGTGAAATCTGAAAATGACAGAATTGTGTTGCTCGGCATATAACTTTTAGCTTGGACCCCACCATCGCCATGCCAGACCATGTCCGAATGTTAAAAAGGAGATAAGTTGGGTCCAATTGTCCAACTCCAAGTCATGAAGTTTATACTCGGACTAACAATAGCATTAACAATGATGGAGCAACTAAACTATAGAATGCAGGGCCACGCCGGAGCAAGGGTTTTTTATTTTGCTTGGAGGCGTGGATGGAGGCCGGCGATGTGAGGATAGGAGTAATAGGCTACAATATAAGAATATGCAAACCTGCAAAAAGTGCTAAGTACAGCGAATGCACTTGTCTTCTCATCAATGATCAGAATCGGAAGGGAGGGCGCTTGTACGTCGGGCCGCGGGGCACGGAGCCACGGAGTCGCGGAGACGCGGAGTCGCAGAGACTAGTCGCGGGGCACTGGAGACGGCGACGGGGCACTGGAGTCGCGGAGTCGCGGAGTCAGGGAGACGCGGAGGCGCGGAGGCGCAGAGACGCGCGCCGCCGATAGAGGGCGCAATTCTTGGCGGTATTTTTTAGAGAACGAAGCATCCATATCCATTGTTAATTTCCTCGCAAAGGAAGGTAGGAGGGCGACGAGGCACTGGAGTCGCGGAGACGCGGAGTCAGGGAGGTGCGGAGCCAGGGAGACGCGGAGGCGCGGAGTCGCAGAGACGCGCGCCGCCGATAGAGGGCGCAATTCTCGGCGGTATTTTTTAGAGAATGAAGCATCCATATCCATTGTTAATTTCCTCGCAAAGGAAGGTAGGAGGGCGACGGGGCACTGGAGTCGCGGAGTCACGGAGTCGCGGAGTCAGGGAGGCGCGGAGTCAGGGAGTCGCAGAGACGTGCGCCGCCGATAGAGGGCGCAATTCTTGGCGGTATTTTTTAGAGAACAAAGCATCCATATCGCGGAGGCGGGGAGTCGCAAAGACGCGGAGTCGCAGAGATGCGCGCCGCCGATAGAGGGCGCAATTCTCGGAGGTAGGTCGACTGCGGCTCCACGCCTCCACGCCGCGCCTCCACGCAGCACGGTACAATTCTCGGAGGTAGGTCGACTGCAGCTCCACGCCTCCACGCAGGATACGGAGGCACGGATGTAGAGTGAAGTGGCCCTGCATTCTATAGTTGTATCACAATGATAACAAACACGCACGAAAATATTCCTAAAAAAAACAGTCAATAGAAAAGGCCAAAACATAACGAAAATACTACTTACTAGTCCGAGTAACTTGGACCCAACTTATCGCCTTTTTAAACATTTGGACATGGTCTGGCGATCATGTCCAAATGTTTAAAAAGGCGATAAGTTGGGTCCAAGTTACTCGGACTACGAAAATACAGACTTACGATGTCCACGCAAGCTTAGCAAACGGACGACAGTCTCAGAACATTCAAAAAGTAGTTATGAACACCTCAAAATGAGGGAAGAAAACAGAGCGACATTTGATTACATGTGCACCTATCATCAAAGGGCGCCACCAATAGGCACGCTGCTTGTTGGTCCAAATTTTGCTCGTACCCCCGCCCTGCAAACAGGCGGGGGGGGGGGGGGGGGGGGGACGAGCGAAGGTCCTATAAATTAGTGTCCAACCACCAACTATCTCATCTCTCAAATCTCGGAAACACTGAGCCTATTGGGGGTCTCCCCAATACCAATGTTATACAGATGTTACCCGAAATCCCAAGGATTAGGATTAGGGCGGGGTTAGGGTTAGGCCAAACAAAAAAAGTCTCCGCGATTTCTGGTATGCGCGCGCGTCGCCGTAGCCATGCGCGTCGGCAAAATGAAAACGTTTTTTTTTTCAATAAGATGATGTCTCAAAACCGCCAAACTCACTGGTTTGACTGGAATCCTGCTGCTGCACAATTTTAACGTGTTTTTAGATGGGGTTATGGTCGAGAATAAGCTTTATGTGGCTTCTCTGGACTCCCATATATTTGCACTAAGTTTAGTCGGGCACCATTTGCAGTCATCAGCCGACATTTTGAAGCAAAATAAAAAACAGGTAAAAAAAAAAAAGCCGCGTCGCCGCACCACTTTTTGGGCAAGCTCCATCCGGTTCGCTAGTGTGACGTCACCTCCAGCACTTTCTGCACGATTGGAACCGGAAGTTAACGCAGCTCGAGCGTTTGCAGCCAATGGGCGCTAGTAATCAGTGGTGTGCGCGCGTGTATGACGTTTTTACTAACGAACCGGATACCAGAAACCGGAGACTTTTTTTGGCCTTATATGGTAATAAGGATTTCGGGGAACATCGGTATTTGGTATCATGAGTATTGGGTATAGACCCACTAACTTGGCCGCTAGAACTCCTTTTTTTGACAAGCGCCCCACAACGCATTTCAGAGAGCAAATGTCATCTTTCGAGACCATTCCCCTCAAAAATTGCCAAAAATCACGCAAAATACTTGACAAAACTAGTACCTTTCAAAGCACCTACTGGCTTCTTCACATGCAAAAGATGAGGTGACGCTTGAACGACAGAACACATCCCAAGTGTCAAAAAAAGGAGTTTTAGCGCCCCAGATTAGAGGGTCTAGGTATTGGGGAACATAGGTATACGCACCCAGCATAATTATAAGTCTTCAGTTTGGTCAAGAACTCCCTGCCCGTTCCTGCCGCCTGGAATATCTTCCGCCAGTTTGATTGGATCTGCATGGATGAGTACTGCAAGCACGGGATGTACAGGTTGCAAGTGTACAGTGCAAAATATCGCGCATTTTGTGTGTAAGCCAATAGCGGTTTCTAGTGCCCAAAATACAATACCATTACCAAGCGTCTAACTTAATTAAGGCCGCGAAATCGGAACGTCGGATCTGATCGGCAATTTTGCAAAAGCATTGATGTCTTCCTTTGTCAACCAAAAAAAAAAAAAAGGGACAAAATAGGCTTGAAGCTGTTTCCAAAGTCAAAAACGTACTCGATTTGATACTAGCTTATAGGTTTTTCCGGCCAATTTCATAAAATGTTATTCACTTCTGAAAACACGGTCATTCATTTTCGTGTGAATTTGAGAATTGCCGCTCTGAAAACGCGTTTCATTTTCGCTACCAGGGCATTCGATTCCATTTCAGTTTCATTGAGCAGCACCTTTCGTTATGTCCATTCGCTTACAAGACTTCTTTTCGCTTTTAGAGGGCGATTTCAAACATTCAGCTTTACCTGAAATCAGTGGCGTAGCCACCGGGGGGGGGGGCGTGGGGGGGGGGCGACCGCCCCCCCCCATAAAACCTTGTCGCCCCCAAGTCGCCCCCCCACTGAGATTTTGAGTTTCTAAAAAAAATATCATTGATCTACATGATGCCATGGGCCCTATTATGTACTACAATGTATCTTTTGCTTAGAAAATATTGGTTAAAGTGGTCAAAAATTGCCTCAGATAGCACCACAGAGCATTTAGAATCCAAATATAGCGGGCCCCCCACGCCTATAGCTCGGAATTCTGGTAGCTGATTCAATGACTCCAACCTCGAAAACAATGTTCACAAAATTTTCTTATGCATTTAGCTGCGAAAAAACCTCGAAAATTATGTTTAAATTATTATTTTTTGTGCTAAGATAATTATTGGTTAAAGTGGTAAGAAATTGCCTCAGATCACACCACAGAGCATCGAAAATCCAAATCGAACCCCACGCCAATAGCGCAGAATACCGATAGTTGAATCAATGTCTCCAACCTCGAAAACGATCTTTTGCCAAGAAAATATTAGTTAAAGCATGGAGGAAAGTCGTAAGAAATTGCTTCAAATCACACCACAGAACAGGGGGGGGGGGGGGGGGGGGCTAGCAAGTTGGATCCAGAATTTTTTTCAGGGAAGCGTGCTGAAATGTAGACAGGTTATTTTCTCCGGACACTTAGGCCGCGGGGGGGGGGGGGGGGAGCTCGTGCCATATTTTCAATGGGGAGCGCTGATAAAATCCGACAATCAGGCACACTATATTAACTAAAAGTGTACAAATCATTTAGGGGGAGACCGTTCCCATGTACATCAAATTCTTACATTTTGCTAGGTGCATTTGTTTTATTATGGAAATTTGTTTTTTGCTCCCCCCCCCCCGTAGAACCGCCACTGAAAACACAGTGGCGTAATCAGGGGTTGAAGAGTGCAGAGTTTCAGATTGCAACGGGCTAGACTTTCTAAAAGCGTAATCGGGACGCTGATCCAGGGGCAAAGTCCGGACAGCGAAATCGGCCTGTCGGCAAAATCGTACGTCCTTTTGGAAATTTGCGGGGTGATGAAGCGGGAAAATGTCCATGCCATTGTTCGCTTTTAACAGCGCCCCTGTGAGAAGATGGTGCGAACCACCCTCTCCCCGGACTTTTACAAGAGTACGAATATGCAGGAATTTCTTAAAAGATGTTTGAACAAAATTAACGTGGAATAGGTTTGCCCATTAATGAAAATGAATGCCCGATCAACCCCTTACTGCTGGTTCACAGGAAATTGAATGATCTATGAACAATATATACGATACTCTTAATTTGACTGCATCTTGTACAGGGACGAGTGAAGCTAAAAGACGATAGAATGTTCGGATAGTGAAATTAATTTTGTTGTTTGATTGTCGAATGAGCCAGGCGTTAAATTGAATGGAAACGTGGTGAAATTGGCCGGGAAACCCTATATTAGCACCATTTCCCTTTCTCCTACAAGAGAAAACCCCATACGAGCGTCAGTTTTTTTCCCCAATACCGCCAATTCAGCTACGTACTTGCTAGTTAGTCACGGCCATGCAAATAGGCCGAATTATATTGTTTTTCAAGAATGACATGCTACTGATGATTAAAAAAAAAAGGAGAAAAAAAGGAGGGAAAAAAGAAAAAAAAAGGGGGGGGGGTTAGTAATCACATTGCTGTTAATTTAATGGGTGGGGGGCAAATATCCCTCCTCATCCTCGGATAATGATAAATGGAGAATATGCTGGAAAGCTACAGGGATTTCAGGGGGAAAATGCATCGCCCCCCTCTAGAAAAAATCCCGGCGACCCCCATACAGTAGCAGCCCTTGAAGACTTGGCAACCAGCTTCCTCCATCCCTTTCGATCCTCAGACTTTCTCAGGGAGTCACTCAGCGTCAGGCCTGTCCACTCCGAGATGTTGTCCTCCCACCTCGATCTTTCTCTGCCTGCCTCTCTTTCTTCCTCCTCGTACAGTGGCTTGCAGGATCGTCTTAGCAAGTCCTCATGATCGTGTAATGTGCCCATGCCACTTCAGTTTGCACTTTTTCACAGTGGTCAGGAGATCTTCGTAGGATCCAATGACTTGCCTGATTCTGGTCCGTACGTACGATACCTCAGGCTCCTCGTTGGTGATGTGATCTTTGTACGAGATGCCAAGAATCTTTTTGTAGGATCTCACAAGAGACCACAAGAGGGCGCTATGTCTGTCTGTACAGAGTCTGACGTACGGACTCGTTATGTAGTATGTAGTGCGGTATGTACCACTATGCACTGCCTATGTATGCCAGGCTGTTTAGTAAACAGATACGGAGCACTAGCAGAGAGCAGAGAATTTTTGCCAGAATTTTCGGGACTCGACGTGTTGCATCATATTGCACACATTGGCATGATTGGCTTTATGTTTATTTATGCCTACTTTAGTTATTGGAAAGTCGTTGATTGCTACTGCTAAGACACGGTCCCTGCTTGTGACAAAAGGTACGTACTAAAGAAAATAATTGGGTTTACAAACACATGACTGTGACAAATTAAATTTCGGTAGCGACAGTCCAGTCAGTCAGTAATTAATAGAGTCGGGTAGGCGAGTCATTTCATTTTGACTGAAATCTTCAGTCACAAAACTGTGATTGCAACTTAGCCCCATAAATGTGGCCAATTTACTGGACTACCTCTGTAAATAAAGGCCACACTTGGAACATGTGCAAAAACATGTAGAACTTTGTCAAATTTAGATTTTCACATTTAGGCTTAGTTTTTTCGTCTGGTTATACTGCCTTACTGGTGCGATGTCGTGGAAAATAAGACGATTGTTTCATGCATTTAAACTTATTTATAATCGACTATTCTGCTTTATTATTTCTATTTTTAAATAAAAACGGCAAGTATTCCCCCCCCCCCCATCGCACTAGCGCCACATTTCTCTGTATTATTTGTGCTGCGGGGACTATTGAAATCCCCACTAACATTGAGTTTCTTCTGTGTGAAATGAGTATAAATGCATGAAACAGTTGTCTTGCTTTCCTGGACATCGCACCAGACGAAAACTGAAACCATTAGTGCGCCTGAAAGTGGTATTACCCACATACATGTACATCGCGCACACTGCATGAAGGAATAGTCTGAGTAACTTGGACCCAACTTATCGCCTTTTGAACTTTCGGACATGGTCTGGCGATAGTGGGGTCCAAGCTAATCCTTATATGCCGAGCAACACAATTCTGTCATTGACCCAAAAACCCGTCATTGCGCAACAAAAACATCAGATTTCACCCTCAAAACGGCCTCCAAATTACTAGATACGCCACCTGAGGTACAAGTGGACATCGATAATTAAGATGGTTGTACTGAAGTTTACTTATGATCCGGATGAAAAGTGAAATTTCCCGTTCAATTCCGAGAGCTCCCCTCGCGATCGTGAACATGTTAAATTTCCGACTCGTGTTAATGTTTGAACGATGCGATGCGTACATTCGATGGTCCCCGTATCCCAAGTGTGATTCCATTACGAGCGCGCGCAATGCATCGATTATGATAATGAGTAGACTGGATCACGTTTGTAAACACAGTGCATTTCAAACGATAATAGGGAGACGGGAACTAGGGCAGCTTTTATGGACGGATACCAGTTCAAACTGGTTCCTGATTCCCTTTTACCGTTCGAAATGCACTTGTGTTTACAAACATGAATTTGGAGAATCGCCACCGAAATCATCCAAAAATTTCATATTTCATTCTTTCTTGTTCTGTTTGAAGTCCATTATTCTTCATGAATGTCTGCTGCATGGTATGAGGTATGCATTATGGAATCTGGGTTGGGATAATAGAGGGAAAATGGACAATTTTTGTAATGCACTTGGACATGTACGGTTGCGTTTTTCAGGACTCATGATCTTTTTATAACGTAGTTGTAGCTCCAGCTCTAAATGTGATAAGCATTGGAGCTGGAGTTACTCAAGCTAGTCCATGACACAGTTTTTAAGAGCTCGTTGAGAATAAACGTGGAAATGTGATTTTTGAAATCTTATACACCATCATCTATGAAAATATGGTCAAGTAGATTTATAAAGACTACAGGTTTTGGATCATTTCTTGAATCAATATTTAACCCTAACTCCCTCCCTTGGCCTTTTTGCTAGGATGTAGCCTCAATCAGGCAAAATCCTCCAATTGGCCTCATGGAAAAATAGCATATAGCCTCAATCCTGAAAATTCCTCCGTTATTTCTTGAATATGGTCCATGGAGGGGTGACCACTGCCTGAATCCTGCAAAATCCTCCAGCTATGACTGTCAATAGGCTGAGGCAGAGGCAGTGACATCCTGGAGCAGTGTAGAGGATTTCAAGTATAATCAACGACTAAATTTATGCACAGCTGAGCATAAACAACACAAGGTCCGGCCCAAGACCTTGACACAGTGCGTACTCCGTAATCAGCAACGCACTTTTGCCATGTAACCTCAATCCTGCAAATTCCTCCAATTTGCAAAAGGGATTTTGGAGGATTTGGGATGGTTAGGGTTAATGTCATCACGGACATTACAATGCCTTCCATAACGCTGGAAATGCCCATAGGCTAATGATATAATGAGCCGATCAGAGAAACCAATGTATTGTCACATCTCAATAGTGAAAGTGTTTTGTTCTGATGATGTAGTTTCCCTTGGAGAGTGCATCTCTGCGCCTGTTTCTCCTTGTAATCCAGTCTAAGCTGTCAGATACCAACTGAGAAGTTGTCCACGATGTTTGGCTCAATGTACAGGGATTTTGATGAGGACCCATTTTTCAGGTGAGACAGTTTCTATTTCCAAGGCATTTCTTTGGGTTAAAATATCTGAAAAGCTTTACGCGCATTTCTTTGAGAAAAAAAAACTGTGACACAATTGTGATTCTACATACTATGTATCTTTTTACATTCTTCTAAATTTCTAACTCGACTGAACTCTTTGCCTCCAACAAATATTCTCCAACAAATATTCTGCTCATTTTGCACAATTCTTCCGTTCAAACTTTAAAGGGACATCAAGCCCTATGGAGAGTAATGTTTGCTGTGGTCTATCCTCCTTAACCCTGCAAAATCCTCCAAATCCCCTGGTGTTTTTTGAAAGATCTGAGAGGATTAGCATTAATGAAATTGCTGTTGAATGCTAATCCTGAGCAATTCTCTAAATCCAACAACTACTTTTGTAATTGTATGAAAAAAAGAAAGAAAAACAAATTCAGGACTATATAGCCCAGCCACAATCATTGACTTTGTAAGTCCTAAGTTCAGATAATGTAAACTTGTGCATATGTCATCACTCAAGTGCTAGCTTTTTCAGTTTTGTGCTGATGAATGTGGGTGTGGGATGAATGTTCAAAATTCAGTTTTTTCCACAAATGCCATACCTTTTCCTCTCAACTCAAGTTCATCTAGGGTAAGAGGGGCTATTTTTGACCGGGGGAAAAATCCGATCACTCACTATTAAAGATATAGTCCATCATTTGTAATTTGTGCATTTTGTTCGTTTGAAGCAACAAAAGTGTTCAAAATCTAATGAAGGATACTGAACAACTAACCTGATGAAGTTTCAGCTCAGCTTCAGCTGTATATTCCGAAAAAAACAGCATTCTAGGATCTCAATTTCAAATCAAAAGTTGCTGAATCATGTTTTGAATTGTTTTGAATTGAAGCTATACGCAATGTCGCGCACTGATCCGACGAATTATAGCAACCGCGCGCGCCTGTGCGTCGTGCCAATGCTTGCGCGCGCTGCGCCGAATAACAAAACGAACTACTAATTTAAATTTTCCTACGGCCTTCTTTCGTTGATTACTTCAAAATGATAGCTTACCAGAAAGATTAATTTCACAGGGAGTTTAGTCCACTTACTATCTTTCAACCAAGTATGTTTTTCAACAATAATACGCCGGTTACTTTTTCGGATGGCTGCAAATGATGGACTATAGCTTTAACTGATTAATTATGCACAAATCTTGGGTCTGACTAGGATTGATTATATGCTGCAAACAAAGTAAGTGCGTGGTCATGTTATAGGTTATTACAGCCAAGATCTCACTCTCTCGGTTACACCAGGCAGTGCTGGTTTTCCTTATCTGGTCGAATTCTCCCCGTTTACCATCTGTTAACCAGTAAGTGGGGGCTCTATTCGACCGGAGGTAGAATCCAACCGATCGTTACAAAGCAGAAACATTGGGTCTGACTAGGGTTGATGCTATGCGGCAAACATAGCAAGTACATGTACATGATCATGTCATGCGCGATTATGGTTAAGATCTCAGTCTCTCGTTGAACTCGGCAGTGCCAGTTTTCCTTATGTGGTCGAATACTCCCCATTTTGCCCAAGACGGAACAAAATAAGCAAAAGCCTACCGTAACTGCCTGAAAAGAGGTATCATATTCAAGCATTCCTCTCGATGCAATTCTGTGTTCCAGTGATACAATGCATGATGTGCATAGACGTCAGATGCAGAATATGCAGTCAATGTTTGGACAGTCTTTTGGTTCCATGATGTCCAGCCCATTCATGGCGTTAGAAGGAGGTGGTGGGGGCCATGGCCATTACCCAGACGGAACGGGACGCACACACCGCAGCTATGACAGACAGGTACATATTACCCATCTCCCCCTGTCAACAACCGTAGTGGATTTCTTGAAATCTGGCATCAACAATAGAGCACCAGTTGCTTGTCATTTTTCCTTTGACATTTGAAGCCTGACACAATAATTGAGTTCATGCAGTGTGGAGTGATTGTTACTCTCTCTATCAGAATTGATAATATAGGGGTGCCATGCATCTCTCAATTGTCAGTTAACAATTGTTGACTGCTGTGATGTGGGATATGCCGTGTTTAACACGGCATTGGTCCTGAAGTAGTAACATTGGTCCTGAAGTAGTACCTGAGGCGAAGCCAATTTATAGTCAAAACGATAAATGGTTGTTCAACTTACTATGCAAGAAATAAATGAAATCACGGCGGTGTAACGTTTGATAACTGCATGCTTTCCTGCCAGACGTGCATGAGACTGAGCGGTTGCAGTTCTCAGTCTCTGTTCTGGTACCTCAAGTCCGGTAACAATTGATAATTGCATTTCAGCAACAGATCTTTTCTTATAGTACCAGTACATTAAATACACATTTAAATCTCATTTTTATTCTTCAAGGCTCGGCGTATAAGCCGCCCTGTGCATAAGCCGCAGTAAACATTTTCATTGGCAAAAATCAACGTAGAAGCCGCGGCTTATAATCCGAAAATTATGGTAATAGAAATAGCCCGGGTAAGAGGCTTAAGACAGCGTGCACACGCACGTATGCATGTCCGATGGACGCGCTCGCATAGAACATGGTAGCAGCTGTGATTGGCTCGTAACTGGGCAGGGATTAATGGATTGGCCTATTCAGTGATCCTGTGCAATGAAAAAAAAATGTGCGAATATTCACGGTGCATTAATTGCGGATCTTTTCAAAAAAAATACTTCAGCTATTACTGCACAGCAACTGGAGGAAATACACAATTTCAGATGCTTGGAATATTGCCATATGGTATAACAAATCAATTCGGGCGATTCACAATGCAGTGCGCCACCAAGAGTTTGCCACGGAGAGTTCATTTTTCCCAGTGCATTGTGGGAGATGGTCGACAAATTCGCAGCGCGGGACATTTGAAATTGTTAGTTTTTCCACTCAGTATAGTTTTGTAAGGGTATGATTCGGGTATAAGTTTGCCCTTTTCTTTTCTTTGTATCAATATGGTGTTTTTTTGTATAGGCAGCAGAACGCTATGCCCCAATCTGTGACACATTAGCTCAATTTGTCTACTAACACTCACTCAAATGGCCCGTGTTTTGTCCACCGTAAATTTGCAAAACGGACTCTCCATGGCAAACTCTTGGTGGCGCACTGCATTGTGAATCGCCCGAATTGTTGCCTGCCGTGATTGGGGTCCATGGGTTTTGTACCTCCTCGGGTACAAATGGTACCCGAGGCGAACCCTTGGGTGTACAAAACACCATGGACCCCATCACAACAGGCAACAATTGTATAATGTCCCACAGCAGTCACCAGTTGTTACATGTAAATCACATGCATCTTGTGTTCTTGTTTTCAGCAGGCAATGCAGCCCTTTGGCATGGCAGACCCATTTAACATGGGCTTTGGTGGCATGTTTGGTAACATGCACAGCATGATGGCTAACATGCATCGCAACTTTGTAAGTATGAAGATCATGAATCCTCCAGTTATTAAAAACAGCCACATTCTGGAAATGGTCATGTACACCATTCCTCATTTAAAGAGGTTGTGGAATGCTTAAAGACATTTCCGTCATTTTTCGGGTATATGTAGCCTAAGGTGTGATGAAATAAAAACGACTATTGTGTCTGTCATGAAATGAGTACAAAACGTACTTTTGAGAGCTGTTTTTCAGGTCCTGTTTCGACCCGAACATGCAATTTGTGTAAAAGTCGTCGTTGGGGGCAGCAAACAAAACATAGTAAATCGTGACGTAATAAACAGGACTTGTTTATACTACGCTGCATCGGGAGTCCTGTTTATTACGTCACGATTTACTATGTTTTGTTTGCTGCCCCCAACGACGACTTTTACACAAATTGCAGGTTTGGGTCGAAACAGGACCTGAAAATCAGCTCTCAAATATACCTTTTGTACTCATTTCATGACAGACACAATAGTCGTTTTTATTTTATCACACCTTAGGCTACATATACCCGAAAAATGCAGAAATGTCTTTGAGCATTCCACAACCTCTTTAAAACCTTCCCCTGAAACTTATGCTATAAGCATTCACTGGGATGTTGGTATCTGCATAACAATGTAGAATTGTTCAGCCCTATCTGTGGCTACATGCACTCATTTTCTTATGATGACAATGTTGTAGATCTGTGGGCATATTTACAGCTTGGAAGGAGCTCAGTATCGTTTCTCTGGCCATGCGTCGTTAGATTTCAAATCATTATTCTGCCAAAGTGCAGAATTGATTTTTTAGAGAATGAATAAATTGTCACAAACATTTATTTTTGCAATATGGCAAATATTCCAATTTTTTTACGGCTTGATCTGTTTTTTTTAATAAGGGAATATAATATGCCCGAGCAGAAGGCCCCTAGCCGGTTTTAAATGTACTTGTTTAATACTGGCCAAGCACATAGTTATTCCCATTCATAAATACCTTTCTATCAAAAAGTCCAAACAAGTTTTAAAAAAATGTACAATTGTTTAGGCCGAAAAAAGAAAGTCTCCGGTTTCTGGTAAGGAGCTTGCCCAAAAAAGTGGTGCTGCGACGCGGCTTTATTTTTTTCTCTTACCTGATTTTTTTGCTTCAAATGTCGGCTGATGACTGCAAATGGTGCCCGACTAAACTTAGTGCAAATATATGGGAGTCCAGAGAGGCCACATAAAGCTTATTCTCGATCATAACTCCATCTAAAAACACGTTAAAATGGTGCGTTTGGCGGTTTTGAGACATCATCTTTTATTGGAAAAAAAACTTTTTCATTTTGCCGGTACGCATAGCTACGGCAACGCACGCGCATACCAGAAACCGGAGACTTTTTTTTTTGGCCTTACTACCAGCCAAGCACATATTTAGTCTGTACCATTCATAAATACCTTTTGGTCAAAAGGCAAAAGAAGTAAAACATTCACAAATGTCCAACCACTTTGTTCAGTTTTTGTGGACATGTCCATGATATGTGCCTCTTGTGCGTAGTGCTAAAAATCTCCATATATGGAAATTGGCGTGCGCGCGGTGCTTATTGTGCGATGTGCTGCAGAACGCAGGAATTGTGTTTAAAACCAGCAGTTGTTTTATCAGCAGTTTAAAACCACCCACGTGATGGGCTTTTGACCAATAGGAATGGGTATTTTGTCTCGGCTATTCATGAATATGTAATTATAGGTGTACATAAAAAGTGCTGTAGTATTATTTGACATGTAAATTTTATTGTCACTGTTGGCCTTTTATTCTTTCCTTTGTTTGATTGATTCAGGAGGACATGTCCAACAATCCCAATGTGCATTCCTACTCCCATTCCTCCTACACCAGCTACTCATCAGACGGCAGCGGGGCACCCAAGGTGTATCAAGCCACATCCTCCACTAGAAATGCACCAGGAGGGGTAAATGTCGTTAATCCATTCTGTGAACCCAACTTCCCTATAAATCATAGAAGACCCAGTGTTTCCGAAAGTGTGTGTAATGATTTCTCTAATACAAGTCTGTCTCAGTGACTTTGCAGCTACTTTGCCAGTTATACAGTAGGCTTGGGCGGCTCCAGCTCAAGATTTGGATAGAATCGATTCCATACCTAGAATCAAAATCTTGACTCCACATTTTTTAGGAACCGATGCCCAGAAGTAACAATGCCAATTCATCAAAGAATAGATTGCAGACACTTCAATACAAATGTTATGTGGAGAATGATAATTTTAAAGATATAGTCCATCATTTGTAATTTGTGCATTTTGTTCGTTTGAAGCAACAAAAGTGTTCAAAATCTAATGAAGGATTCTGAACAACTAACCTGATGAAGTTTCAGCTCAGCTTCAGCTGTATATTCCGAGAAAAACAGCATTCTAGGATCTCAATTTCAAACCAAAAGTTGCTGAATCATGTTTTGAATTGGGCCTGAATTGCGTCCGAGATGCGTTCTCACTGAGCCGATTGCAGCTATACGCGGTGTCGCGCACTGATCCAACGAATTATAGCAACCGCGCGTGTGCGTCGTGCCAATGCTTGCGCGCGCTTCGCTGAATAACAAAATGAACTACTAATTTAAATTTTCCTACGGTGCGTCTTAAGACGCACCGTTGGAAAGGCCTTTTTTCATTGATTACTTCAAAATGACAGCTTGCCAAAAAGAACAATTTCAGAGGGAGTTTAGTCCCCTTACTATCTTTCAACCAAGTATGTTTTTCAACAATAATTACGCCAGTTACTTTTTGGATGGCTGCAAATGATGGACTATAGCTTTAAGAGAGGGATTACACGTCTTAACCCAAACCCTCCAAAATCCTCCAGGCTGTTTTGGAGGATTTTGGAGGATTTAGGCTGAATGGCAATAAAGTGTCGGTTGATTTTGGAGGATGCATTGTGTCGAGTTCGTAGGTTGTAACCAGCATGGTTTATGTTCAGCCATGCATAATTAGGCCTACGTCATACTGGATACCATCCGCACTGCGTCTGAATGTCATCGGCACTTCCTCAACCTATAAACAGTGATTGTTGGAGGATTGTGAAGGATTGAGGCAATGGCACTGGATAAATTCAAGAAATAACGGATGATTTGGAAGATTGAGGCTGAGTCCAATTCTTACATGGTGGCAATTGCAGGATTTGGCAGGATTGAGGATTGTTCCTAGCCAAAAGGGCAGGAGGTTTAATAGTGTTCATGATTTTACGTTGATAATTTAGCAGTTTAGCTCATTAGAAGTTTTAGTGTGGATTTTTCTCACAGCTTTTTTGACAAGTAAATTTGGAATCAGTTCCGAACGAAATCATGACTCAATTGATTCCTAAAATGTTGGAGTTGCCCAAGCCTATCAAAAGGGTCATTCCGTGTCAAATCAACACGCTTTTGGACCCGACCCTCACAGATTGAAACGATATTTGGTGTGATGATTGGCCTATATGAGAAACCCCCAGAACTGAATTTTTTTGTAAATTGACTCGTTAGTTTTTGAGATACGGGTCAACGAACTTTTGACTAATTAGCATGACCTCCAAACTTTAAATACTTGTATCTCAAAAACTATAGCGCCTACAAAGCCAAGTTGTACATCATATTAAAGTTCTTTGAATGGCCTCCATTTCATAAAATAAAACCAAAATCGTAGCATGAAGTGCAGAGAAAATGCGTAACAAAATGACCTTTGACCTCGAATTACGAAAAACAATATGCTTCAAATTTTGTAATTATTTTTCAAATGTTAGTTTATGATGTCAGCAACAATCTTAAAAAAAAATTGGGATGGGCGCTCTTAAAGTTTTTAGGTTATGATTTTTTGAAGAAAGCCTGTCCATGAAAAAGTATGCATAATATTAAATGTACATGTATGAACATGTACATGTACATGTACATGTACATGTACATGTACACTTGTACTGTGTACATGTACATGTGCACATTTTACCTGTGCATCATTGGGCAAGTTCGCACAAGGACTATAGTTAACCATTGGTCGACTAACGCTTGCCCAAACTCTGTCTAGTCGACGATGGTTAACTACGCTAGTCGACTATTTGGAACCAACCTACTGGGGTTGGTTGCTTCGCTGGTAACCAATAGCCGCGCGCGTTCATAACGTACAGCAGGGAGCCAGGATCCAGACGTTTTGTAATGACATTTTGACCAGCGTTCGACTAGAGACGTTCGCACTTTGCTATTAGTGCGCAGGCGTAAGGTACGTCACAAATCAACCACTATAGTCGACTAATGGTCCTTGCCCGAACTTGGCCATGTTTGCCCTTTTCAACCATATAGTCTCAACTCATATATTAAGGACAGAACAAAATTTACTTATAAAAAATATGTTATACCGGTCTACGTTACTTTCATTTTTTGCTCAACCAAAGTCTGTGTTGCAGTGTTCATCTCCTCGGCGGAGATCTTGTATACGCATCCTGTTTCAGTGAACGGTTCCACTGCTGTTAGTACATCCATGCCGTGAATTACAAGTGTGTCTGGTCGATAGGGGAACTTGAAAGATGGAGATGACCCATGGGGATGAAGGAAGCTCAGTTCCACTTCTTGGGATGCTGGAAGGATCTCCTGAACACATGCTAGCCACCAGTAACAGTCATACATCACTGTAACATACCCCTTGATATCTGCAAAATCAATACATGCAGTTTGTCCATGGACTTGGAGACAAACTGGTTCCTCCCTTGAGTCTGAGGAGGAGGAAAAATCACGCACCTTAATTTTGTCTTTAGACATCGGACAAAAACAGTGCAGCTTTTGTGTTCCTGGAATGGTACGTGCAATTTGGAATCTTTGCCTGAGAATATCCGCTTCATTCTTGTATTGCTCTGTTGTTGCAAAAGCGAAGTCAGTACTCTTTCTCTGAGAAGTAGCAAATTCATACAGCTGCCAAGGGGTCATAATCTGCTGATCCAAAGGTCGCTGGAGACTAGCTCTTGCTGCAAGGCGTTTAACAGTTCCTCCAATTCCATCAGATGGGCCTTTCCCGTGGGAGATTGCAAAAAAATGCCAATCTGCTGGTACACCAAAATCCTCTTCGTGATGGCACAAGTTGATGAAATTCTTGAGGTTCTTGTACTGAGCAGCACAACCATCTGAGAAGTACAATATCTTCTTGAAACTTCTAATCTTATTAGTGAGAAATTGAAGGAGCAATTTCTGGAACAGATGTACTGTTACAGTATCATGGGTATTACAGTCTGAGATGACGACAAAGCTTAGGTGCTCATCAAGTTTGCCTTCTTGTTGGAAGTAGCACACCAAAGGGTGAATTGTAGCCTGTAGATTGTTCCAGTGGAATGACTGGGCAGCATCCTGAACTACAAAACCGTAATTTTCTGCAAAATCTGCAATGACCAAGATTTCGCTTGGTTCCATGTTGTCTTTAGTGTGCTGGAGAAAGTGACTGCTGTTTGGCAATAAAGTCATGATGTAGTAACTTGCGGAGAGTAGCCATGAAGGAATCCAAAAAGTCATCCACTGTCTGAATTTTGGTTTCAAGTGTTAAACTGTTAAACGCCTTGCAGCAAGAGCTAGTCTCCAGCGACCTTTGGATCAGCAGATTATGACCCCTTGGCAGCTGTATGAATTTGCTACTTCTCAGAGAAAGAGTACTGACTTCGCTTTTGCAACAACAGAGCAATACAAGAATGAAGCGGATATTCTCAGGCAAAGATTCCAAATTGCACGTACCATTCCAGGAACACAAAAGCTGCACTGTTTTTGTCCGATGTCTAAAGACAAAATTAAGCAGACAAACTTGTAATTCATGGCAAGGATGTACTATAACAGCAGTGGAACCGTTCACTGAAACAGGACGCGTATACAAGATCTCCGCCGAGGAGATGAACACTGCAACACAGACTTTGGTTGAGCAAAAAATGAAAGTAACGTAGACCGGTATAACATATTTTTTATAAGTAATTTTGTTCTGCCCTTAATATATATGAGTTGAGACTATATGGTTGTAAAGGGCAAACATGATGCACAGGTAAAATGTACACATGTACATGTACACAGTACAAGTATACATGTACATGTACATGTACATTTAATATTATGCATACTTTTTCATGGACAGGCTTTCTTCGAAAAATCATAACCTAAAAACTTTAAGAGTGCCCATCCCAATTTTTTTTTAAGATTGTTGCTGACATCATAAACTAACATTTGAAAAAAAATTACAAAATTTGAAGCATATTGTTTTTCGTAATTCGAGGTCAAAGGTCATTTTGTTACGCATTTTCTCTGCACTTCATGCTACGATTTTGGTTTTATTTTATGAAATGGAGGCCATTCAAAGAACTTTAATATGATGTACAACTTGGCTTTGTAGGCGCTATAGTTTTTGAGATACAAGTATTTAAAGTTCGGAGGTCATGCTAATTAGTCAAAAGTTCGTTGACCCGTATCTCAAAAACTAACGAGTCAATTTACAAAAAAATTCAGTTCTGGGGGTTTCTCATATAGGCCAATCATCACACCAAATATCGTTTCAATCTGTGAGGATCGGGTCCAAAAGCGTGTTGATTTGACACGGAATGACCCAAAAGGAATCCTGTCGGGTCATTAATCCAATAAGTTGATATTTCAAGTGTTTTTCACTTGTGTAGGTGAAGGAAACCCAGCGCTCAGTGCGGGACAGTGAGGCCGGGCTTGAGAAGTTGGCAGTTGGACATCACCTTGGTAAGTCTATGGGAAATTTGCTGTTCTTAACCCTAAAGCCCAGTTTATAGTCAGTCGGGGCGGACGCTGGTGGTTGCTGAACACTAAGCCCTTTTCGGACAGTTCATAGTCGTCGAGCAACGGTTGTAAGAATTCGTAGAACCGTTGGAAGCATATGCGCATCAGACACGCTATGCGCGCACAATTCAACTGTGAAGTGTGATAATCAAGTGCTGCTATTACTGAACAAACTATCACTATTTCTTGCTCGGGCATTGGTGTTTCATGTCACATTTGTTAAAATGCAGGTAAATAACTCAATAAATTAATAATATTTTTTTATTGTTGATTTCTTATTTTTCGTTCTTCAACATCGCGTAAAAAGTTATTTTATAAGAAGTATTTGCTGGACATTTTTGAAGAATATTTGGTGTGAATTTTTGATTCAGTCATCAGCCCACCAAATGACAAAATACCGGGAAATTGCTTTGCAAAATGTTTCTTGTCCCCACCGCCTTAACTTGGACGGATGGACGTCAATAATCTCAGTGTTATATTTGCATATTCATTATTTGTTATGGATCAAGGAAGCCCATTGGTCAGCTGATGAAAAGTGGGGTCAACGACCGTGTCAAAGTTTAGTTATTTGAACTCTGTTTCGACGTTGCCAGCGTCCTTCAGCGATGACTTTAAACCACATTTAAATTGATCGCGCATCAGTTTTTCAGTTGCACGACCATCCCGCGACTGACTTTAAAACCGGGCTCAACTCGGTTGATGTAATTGTAGTGCATTTCAGCTGAAGTGTATTGGAGGATGCTTTGACTCACCAGCCAAGTGAATTCTGCTCTTCAGCCAGGGTGCTGATCTAGAGAGATTAATGGGGGGGGGGGGAGCTCACTACCAGCTTGTATACTTTGGTCTGTATATTACCAAGGAGTTCTGAACGTAAGACTTTGTACAGTGGCGGATATTGGCGGCAGTGCAAAAACATACAGCAGTCAAGTTTTTGGCAAGTATTGCAGAGTCAGAAATTGCCATTTTGCAGTACAGTGGGGCAAAGCCAAAATTTGCAGGGGTGGTCAGTTTTGTTTCTGTCCAGGTGAACCTTGATCTGTAAGTCCTCTTTTATCTTTCTCCATATTTTTTTTTGTTCTGTCAAACATCTTTAAAACCTGTTTTCATCTCTTTTTAGTAGTTGACTGTTCATTCACTGCAACACAACTGCGAGATAATTAAATGCCATTTTCTCAAGAATCAGTTTTACAACTTTAAGCAACTTGGTGGTCTATATTTCTGTTACTGAAATCAGTACCCCTAAACGTTATATACCTTTGGAAAGCTCTTGTTTTGCAAAATCCAAATATTAAATATCTCAAACGTCCGACTTTAAGCTCATTTTATGATGACAGGTCAGTATACATATTAACCACATGAAAGAATCCTTTATTCCGTTATGATGATTCCATGGTAAGAGGCAACTGTTCTCTTTTAATATATGGTTCACAAAACTCAGCTCTTTAAGTGTGTACAGCTTGAAGACTGCATCTATGATATGACAGATTGGTTGTTTCTTGTGTAGGTGATCGTGCCCATGTTGTGGAGCGATCTAGGAACAGACGTACAGGCCAGATGGAAGAGAAGCAAGACTTTAATAACCTGGATGAGAGTGAGTATGGACTCAAGCACCCTCTCAAGCAGGGTGACCTTAAGGTCATGTCCAAATTCTGCTAAATGCACTTCAAAAATCTGTCAGATTAATCAAAAATCTGCCAAATTCCCCAGAATTACTCGAAATACACTACAAACACTTAAAATGACATGCAGATGTTGTAGTATTGCCTTAATTAAGGTTCAAATTACATTATAAACAGTCTATAGTCAGATAAAGATGTTATGAAATCGCGTAAATTTCAAGCAAATGCGGTTGCGTCACGACGAAATTTGGTTCGCATTGAACCTTGGCACCTAGACCAGCCAACCTGTCCCATTATGCAAGGGTTTGTTTGGAAAGATTGAAGCTTTTTTAAACAGTGTACAATTTTTTTTCAAATTTGCTATGTTTTTCTGTCAAATTACCATTTTTGCAGAATTCTGCCAGAAATCTGCCCCAAAAAATCAATTCTGTCAAATTTTTTGTCAAACTCGGTTTTTTAACAAAAAATCTGTCGAAGTTAGCCAAAAATCAGCTAAAACGGTCACCCTGCCCTCAAGAGTTACAAAGAAAACAGCTGGGGAACTACTGGGAGGGACAGGAACACATTGCCACAGTACGCCTTTTGTACACTTTTAACATTAAATTAGTTGTGCATACTTTGCACCCATTGATGTCCATTAGTAAGACTGGATAGGACACGCGTATACATGCGGGCAGTGAACATTCGGAAAAAGCGGACACAAACAGCTTGGTAGTACAGTGCGGGTGTAAAGTTTGCGACCGCGCATGCGTGACGTGTGCGTGCTGCATGGTCTGTGTGTGACCAACGCATTTCAAACTTTCAAACCCTCACCGATGACTACGCGAACGTGCACTAGATGGAGGGCGTTATGTCCTATCCAGTCTTACTAATGGAGATCAGTGTTTGCAACATACGCATGTTCCTTCAACTTGGGCTCTCATGAATGGTGATGAATTGCCCCGTACTTTTCATGCGCGTAGTCCATAAGCCTTGCCAATGTTACATTAAGTTGTTGCTAGCAACACAATTTCTGCTAACAGAACTTGTGGGAACAAGTTGTGTGAACATACCAAAGAACATTTGCTGGAAAAGTGCAAAAGTAGAAATCTCCATACCTGTGCCAAGTAGCATGTCAATGCTGTGCAAAACGTGGGAAGTTACACAACTTTAAAGTCCTGGTGCAAGATGTTCTGAGCGGGGGAGTTCACGATAGACGGTACAATCTTTGTACCGCACAGCAGCATGTATGTCCCCATCCACGAATTTTGTATTGCAATCATAGAGCTATATAAAATAACTAGAGCGCTAACTTCGTGTACAAAGTAATGCCTGCTGGGCGCATCCAAGTTTGTGCACAAGCCTATGGAGACCTAGAAATTTTGCACGGCTATTTGCATATCTGCATTTGTATTCCATATCGGTGCGTTATCGAAGCCAATACGCCCAAAACCGAAACGCATGATCAGCAAATGAGCGTGTCATTTTGCTCTACGCAAACAGCGCAACGCGTGCGCGTATTCGCTGCAGATGCTTTTTTCCTTCACGTTTATTTGAACTGTCAATGACGCGCTTAAGTTGTTTGCGTATGTTCTACTTGCGCGTTGCATGTTGAGTACACTTTCAAAATGCAATCCATCTAATTTCATTATGTTCTAGAAACACGCACATGAATTCAAAATGTCTGCGCCCAGGACGGCTTCAAAGCGTCTCCGCATGCAGAATGACGAGTTAGCGCTCTAGTAATTTAATATAGCTCTATGATTGCAATAGATCATGACTTAATATGCAAAATATATACGGTGCTTGCGCAACGGTGGAAACAATATCGCTGTTCCAAGACCCATTAGTCAGGCGATGTACCATACACTTGCAATCGATGGCACTAGGCGTTGACCACCAGTCGACCGTGTTAGGTTCGGTGGAATCATGGCCGCATTCAAATTGATGAAGAGCACTGATTTAAGCCTTCTAAGGCCCAGTTTCTTTGCCACCAAATTGATTGCTTCATCCACACGGTCAACAACTTTTGGCCAATGACACTTACAGACTCGCTTGCAAGCTGTATGGGCTCCGTGTGCCAACAAAAGAGGGCGCCCTTTTACCTAGCAACGACGTCCCATGGGCGGGACATTTCGCTGGTTGACGTGCACCGTTCCTTGTGTGTGACACACGTACACCAGGGGATTCATTTGTACCAGTATGTACACGCAGTGCTAGTGGTGGCCGTGCCGGTCGCGCCAAAAATGCAGTCAGGCAAGATGGCGTCGGTCGGTCACCCCCAACTGTACTTCCTTTGCCGGTGAGGGGGTACTTGTGAACGGAGCGGATACACGCGTGGCTTGGAAAACTGCAGTAATCCTACGTGCAGAAACCAGACATGCTTACGTCGCGCACGCATGCAAATGCACGCTCAATTCTGAGTGGAGTTTCCCGAGCAGAAATTGCTGAGACGTCCTTTGCAGTCTGTTGGCATGCGTGTAGAGGACGCCCACTGTGGTGAATGACTAAAAGCAGTGCAATGACCCATGCAGGCTGAAACATTGCACTGCTAAGGATGTCTTGGAACATGCAACTTTGTGGCTAACCGTAGAATTTTCGCCAGCTACTGTGGGTAACCATTTCAGTTAAAGCATTAAGATTTGATTTCATTTTTGCCTACGCAGCTGAAGCAGATTCCTTTAATAGTGAGTGGAGACAACACTCACAGCATTGGAACCGTCGTCACACAGTATCCAGCAGACACAGACATAACCCCCTAGCCATCACCAATGGAAGGTACATGTATACAGATTACTCAGGTTCTCCAAACCTTGGTCTTATCTCCAGCTTAGACTACATCTCTTTTTCCAGGATCAATAGTATTAGAAGCCTGTGAGCCCAATACAAATAGAAATTCACCAAATAAGCCAAAGCTGCAGATGAGTCCAAGATTTGTAAAACTCTGCTGATACGTCTTAAAGCTTTTGTGCAATACCCATTGAATAAAGCGGAATGCAGTTTACCACAGCTTACATAACACAGCACCGAAATTGATTAAGGCAAGGAACTTGGTCACAGTGTCCAAAAATGTTGTGATCAATTGACAATTGTGCAGTGATGCGTGACTGAAATTATATGAAACTCATAGGGGTTTAGGCCAAGGATAAAGAAGTATCTGCACAATCAAACATTTTCAAAACGGACTTCATGGTTTTGTAGTTATTCTAAAAATAGTTGGACGGAAATGCTTGGGTGGGACATACTGTGTAACTGTCAATTTTGTGTGGGAGAAAAAGCCGTGAAAAATATTCTGGGGAACCCACAGCATCAGGTTGTGACCAAAAGTGATCCAATCCACATGTGGATCTGGGTTGGAATTGAACCCGGGCCATAGAGAAAGAAGGAGAGGAAAGGATGACTATGCAGTGGCGGTTCTAGGGGGGGGGGGGTCTAGGGGGGCTTTAGCCCCCCCCCCAATTTTGTCTAGACCCCCAAAACAATTCCATAAAAAAAAAATTGCACTAGCAAAATGTAAGAATGTGACGTACATGCGAATGGTCTCCCACTAAATAAATAGTCGTGAGAAGGGTGCATTTGTACACTTTTAGTAAATATAGTGTGCCTGATTGTAGGATTTTATCAGCGCTCCCCATTAAAAATATGGCATGAGCCCTCCCCCCCCCCCCCCCCATTGATTTTTCGGAGGCCTAAGTGTCCGGAGAAAATAACTGGTCTACATTTCAGCACGCCTCCCTGAAAAAATGTCTGGATCCACCCTGCTAGCCCCCCAAAAAGATTGGCTCTAGAACCGCGCCTGCCACTATGCCAATCTGACTCCCTGTTCTCTTCAGGAACTACAATATGTGCATGTATTAGCACTGAAAAAATATCTGTAGCATAAACGTCTTCATTGTCAAGTAAGCTCTTGACAAAAATCGGTACCTTAACTACTTGAATCATTGATGTCATTTGGTATATAATATGCCATACACAATTCACGAATAAGGTAATCAAAAAGTCTCTTTTTATGAAATCTCTCCTGATGACAGTCGAGACCGTTCACCGACCCGTCCCACCGGCCCTAGCACAGGAGGACGTCACAGGAGCAGTCACGAGAGACGAGCTGAAACAGACAGACACTAAACTCACTGCAGTACATCTCTAGAGTGACATCACTTCTTGGATAACATTGCCTTTTCTTTCCAATATTATTGTCTATACTTGGTCTTTACATGTAAGGTTTTTTTTGACGGTTTCTGCAGTTAACTTAATTTAAGATTATATGGAAAAAAAGTTTATGTCCAGTCATAAGGGTTCATTGTATCACCTGCAGCCGATTTCACGAAACTTTAAGCAGTGGCGCAACTCCGCTTGCACCACAATTTTTTACGTAAGCTGCGCAACATTTCACTCATGACACTTTTCACGAAAGTCTCATAGTGTGTAAGTCCGTAACTTGCGCAATCATTTTAGGTGGCATAAGTTGTGGTGTAACAACTAAAAATAAACTAATTATCAGCAAATCGTGATCGACATGGAGCCTGGTATTGCACAACTTATCAAGGTTGATACAAGACGCTCACAGCTTCTTGTTTGAAGTAAATTGAATTGCTATTTTTTAAGTGACAGAACTTTTAGAGTTGCCGCATGATTCTATAGAAAGTCGGACAAAATAATTTTCAAAATAGCGGGCTGAGGTGATTTACCCACTGTTTCGTGAAAGAACAAAGTCATACACAAACAGCCAATGTAAATTCTGTAATTATTCTCGTCCAAGATGTTTAAATTGGTTATGTTTCGTGAAATTGATCGTAAATTTATTGCGCAGCTGCGCAACAAATTTGATGCGTAAGTCTTATGCATGGTACAAGCTATGCACTTTTTCGGGAAATCGGCTGCTGGCCTATTATAGTTCAAATAATTATTTCAAAACAATTATGCACTTTGTAGCTTGTGAATGAAAACAGACAGCACATAATAGCTTAAAACAAGACTGGTAGTTAAATTTGTTTTGTTTTATATCTTAGTTTTGCTTGAAGGAGGTGATGTTTTCATCAGATATTTATTCGCCTACACCACCCACCCCTTTGTGACTTTTTTGGATTTGAAATTTGGAAATCTTTACAATATTTGATGAGAAGCAAAACAATATAAACATAACATTTCAGATAATCCATGAATGCCATGATCTTTGGGTATGCAAATATTGAACTTTGATTTTAAGGGAATAAAGATATGCTTGGCCGGTTTTAAACAAGACTTGGACGTGGGCCACCAGGCCCCTGGCTGGTTTTAAACGTACATGTATTTATTTAATATCAGCCAAGCCCACATTTATTCCCATTCATAAATACCTTTTGGTCAAAAAGTCAAAACAAGTCCAAAATGATAAACTTTCAAACAATTATGTTCAACAATTGTACTTCATGTTTATGGTATTTGCCTCTCCCAAGTACAATGTACAGGGTGAGTCAAAAAAAGCGGAACCCAAACCCCAAAAATTATATTTCATATTTTAAAAAATATGCAGCACCAAAAATAATGATGACTGGAAAGCCAATTTCATAAGCTACTTTTGGATGAAAAACTTACTGAAATTGGTCAATCCGTTCAAAAAATATCACCATTTAAACACAATGACCCTAAAACCTGTCTCGTCCAAAAAATGCGATTTCAAGAATCATCCTCACTATTGTCTTCAAACATCACCAGAGATGAAATCTTAGTTTAAACGTTAACAATATTCAACAACGTCCTTTTGAAGGCCCGTCTTTTAAAAAAGTAGATTTTATAAATCCTATTGTTTGCCTAACCAGGGTTGTTAATCAAAATATTGTGTGCTTCAGTTGGTGACAGTTGTTGAAACTAATATTCTGTGTCATTTTCTTTGTTGTTCCAAACAGTCAAAACACACAAATTGATTTTTAGACAAGACAGGTTTTATGGTCTTTGCGTTTAAATGGTGATATTCTTTGAACGGATTGAGCAATTTCAGTAATTTTTTTATCTAAAAGTAGCTTTTGAAATTGGCTTTCCAGTCATTATTATTTTTGGTGCTACATATTTTATTAAATATGAAATACATTTTTTGGGGTTTGGGTTCCGCTTTGTTTGACCCTGTAGTACTAAAAATCTCCGTATATGAAGATTGGTGTGTGCCTGGCATGTACTGCGAGCACAACACAGCGGTGCTGGTGTAGTGTGAATTTAGGACTCTGTCAAATATGGACTCATTGGTAGTACTGTGCATGACTGAGTGAAGATAATTAGGAAAGTGACTGGTCACATGTGAGGGTTCATCCAATCAAATGATAAAAGCGACCAGATTTTGTAGGAGTCCAAATTCATGTGACACTGGGAAAAAATGTTAAAAACCAGTTGGTGTTTTAATTTTACTTTTTTACAACCGTTTAAAACCACCCACATGTTTGGCTGTGGACCAGTAGGAATGAACTGTCTTAGGTATTTATGAATGTTGGATATGAAGTGGCATTCTTGTAAAATTCTGTTTTTTTCTGTTTATTGTGACTGTATGTGATGAAGCCACGTAGCTTGCGATTGTATTCATCACCCATATTTTGTAGAGCCTTCATTAACAAGACACACATACACATTAACAAGATGTACATATTTTTGTCATTTCAGTCACCACATTTTATACCTTGCAGCATTTTTCCCAAAGCAACCATTACCAAAATCATTACAATTTCTGTGTTTTGTTAGTTGTTAGTTTTGTTGAATATTTCTGTGTGTAGTAAATTGCTGATTCAACATACAAGTTGATTTTGTGAAAAAGGCAGAACTGTCACATTTGGACAATTACTTGCAAATTCTTTTATTTTCAGTAGTTTACTTTTGTGCCATGTTGATACATGTAACTATGAATTTGAAATGGCCATAACTTGTCAGCAGATTGTCCAATTGAAGTGCAAGAAACAGCATTGTTTGGAGCATGTTGTTCTCTTTCCTAATACCTGCAAACCTTCATTTGAATCTCTGAAGAGTTTTGTCTTATTTTGTCAGGATACCTCACATAATTTATACCATTTTTTTCTGGTTCTTTAGTAGGCTAAGTTGTGTCAGTAGGATTATTGTTGACTGAGTACAGTTTGAAGACAACTATCATATTTGTAATTATTTTAGTGGTACAGTCATCACATAAATGGTAAATATATCATATACATAAAAAGTGTTTTGTTGTTTTTGTTTTTTTGTTGCATTCTTACTGTTGTCAGTGTTAATGCTACTGTAGACTTAGCTCAAGTCTGGGACTGTGCTTGATCTCCGCAACGTTTGTTTCTGCTACATGTGAAACAGTTTGCACCCTCAGATATTGAACAAACATGCCAGCTACTGTACATGATAGTTTACATGCTAGTACAGCACATGCAGTGTGTGCATTTCCATGTAGATTTAAGAACTAGGGGCTTGTCATGCCCCCATGAGTATGCATGGTACAATCAGCGTGGATGTTCTATTGGATATGACAGGATGATTGTGAACCATTTGAAGATGCCACCTTCTTTCAGATTTAGTCAACTGCTTATACTAGTAGGTTTGGTGTACTATTCAGGGGCCATATACTTTCATGAAACCTTACTAAGCCTAGTTGGCAATACTAAATAGGCATGTAGTTGCTTACTAAGCCTAGTTGTTAACTAACTGGTATTCATGAAACATTGCTAATGCTAGTTACATTCTGGGTTTCTTACTAGTTATATCATTGTTTGTTGTGCCAGACTTGGCTTTTTAGGTGGTTTTCCCCCTCTGGTTGCTTTCTTGGACTTTATCATACTTGACAGGCATCCTCTTGACTCGGATTTTAATTTGGATAATCTAATTTTAAATCATCCAATGATCTTTCAACCTGTCGAAATCTTGCACGGTGTTGGCTGAAAATAGCTGCCCATGCATCTTTCTTTTTCTTGTTAGCGTTTGCATCCTTATGCTTAGTATATATTTTAATTCCTCATACTTGTCTGCCATAAAGAGTTCTCTTCTTGAGAATAATTTGCCTTCCTTGCCCTTTTTGCTTTATATGCAATTGCTAGAGAATAATTTGATGTTGATTCACTTACTTGCAGTACACTATAGGCCTTGGTCACTTTTTTCCTTCTTATTTTTTGCTAATCCACTCAAGGGCTGGACATGGATTAGCCTATACACCCGTCACACTATTGTATCTGTTGTCATCACATTCCATACATGCATGCCCACTCCACCCAGAAGAACCCAATTCCAGTTACTCAGGTATGCAACTAAATTCTCCTAGTATGTAACTAGTTAGCAAGGTTCTTAGTAAGGTTTCATGAATAACAATTTAGTTGTCAACTCCATAGTGGACTACTAGGCATTTTAGTATCCTACATGTATTAAGGCCTAGTTGGCTGCTAATTTAGAAAAGTTTCACGAATATGGCCCCTGGACACCAACAGTAGTTTGGCGAACTCAAAAGCAGATTAAGTTGAAGCTCTGAACAGAAAAATCTCTCTACAAGAGTGCTGGGAAGTGTTTTTGACTTTGTCCCCTATAGACAATGTCAAAATTATGACGCGGTTACTGCCAGAACATTCCGTCACTTGCTTAACCTAAACAAGCTCAAATTGTATTTTTTATTTCAACCCAAACCCTCCTTTTTTACGCCTGCAACGCTCGGAAAATTTAAAGGGGTTTTATTTTGGGCATAAACAGATGCACTACCGGTAACTGGCTCCCAGTCCACACATTATCTATACTAATTGTGGGGTGAGAACCAGCCAACCCTGCAAGAACAAGATTGTCTAGCAGTCGATATTTGCACAATTTTAAGGTAATAATTCAATATAAATTAAACATGGGCCCTTTTTTTCTGCTGATGTGTCACTCAAAAGTGAATAACTATTCTATTGCTAGAAAAATAGGAATTTAGAAGAGAAATTTAATTTCAGGATGAAACTCAAAAAAAAAAAAGAGCATGCAAATTCAATCTGTTAAATTTAGTCACATGCCCATGATAAACAGTACTTCCCCCTAAAGTGGAAAGTATGAAGTACATGTACTTCCTCTGTCATGTTTTATAACTGTCCTTTTCAGTTCCACTTTTTTCTGTTATCAGACAAAAACAATGCATTGTGCCAGACAGATTTAGGCTCGTTATAGGCACTTGCGTACTATTCTTTCTGAAGTGCTGAATAATGTGGGGTGCTGTGGCCCAGTGGTTACGCCCGGTGTTCGACTCGTGTACTGTGGTACATGGGTTCGAATCCTGACCGTGGGAACATGGTGCTTGTGCTCTTGAGCAAGGCACTTTACCGTTATTGCTTCGTCCTTTGGATGGGATGTAAAGCCGTAGGTCCCGTGTGTTGTGTAATGCACGTGAAAGAACCCAGTAACACTTATCGCTAAGAGAAGGGGTTTGCCCCGGTGTTTCTGGCAGTGGCTGCAATATGCGCCACAGCACCTTGTACACCCTTATAAGGTGCTACATAATGGGTCTCATATCTTCTCATAAAACACATAAGTGCAACAGAAGACAAAAGAATTAGCATTGATCGAAGTTTACCCTCATTAAAGATGACGTAGATGCACAATTTCAACAATCAGAGTTTGATAACGATTTACTATTTTATTGGATGGACGGACATACTTTGGTTGAAAAATTTGATATTTCAATTCACCTTTACATGATTTGCTGATTAAAAATATAAATCTGATTAAAAAAGTTTAAAAGATCCGATAAAACAATCAACAATAGAAACAAACTCCAATTCAGTTTATACACTGCATACAAAAATATACAAAGAAATATATCAACACATTCATTTCACAAACAATTGAATATTAACTTTTGATCAGTGCTTGTAAAAGTAACTAGACCTCCAAGTATTCTTTCAGACTTCTACCAATATAAAGTGATTACTGCAAATCAAATTAGGTTTTGCCCTTCACCGACGTATAAACACTGTATATTCAGTGTGTTACCTCCTGAGTGAAAGTTGGAAAAATCACTCGGGTGGGACTCGAACGCACGACCTCCTGCTTTCTAGTGCAGATGTCTTACCACTCGACCACCCAGCTAACGGGATCGGTTGGCTGGTCCAAATCTCATGTACATAGCAGCGGGTACCGCATTAACTATTCATAAGATGAATACTTATGAATAATTAATGCGGTACCCGCTGCTTTTCGAACCAGCCAACTGATCCTGTTAGCTCTAGAAAGCAGGAGGTCGTGGGTTCGAGTCCCACCCGAGTGATGTTTTTCCAACTTTCACTCGGGAGGTAACACACTGAGTATACAGTGTTTATACGTCGGCGTAGGGCAAAACCTAATTTGATTTACATCACCCCAACGCAGAATTCCATCTTATGATTACTGCAAACTTTTAAACAGTGTTATTTCTAACAAGCAAGTTATTGTGTACTTGCATACCCCCATCAGAAGGTTGCTAGATATACTGCTTGTTTGTTATGTCATGTATGTTGTTGGTAACACTCCACAAGAGTTACAAAAACGTACACCCAGATGTGGCACTGGGCACACATAAAACTGGGCATTTCACACATTTCTTAAATACCAGTACTAGTGGCTCAAAAGCTACACTGATACTATGATAGACCCCTGTGTAGAAATTACAACTGCGTATTCAACACCATCAGGTGTGTGTGTGGGCAAAATGTTGCTTGAGGTTTCTTCGAAATACGGCACAGCTGATGCGTGTCATGAAAATTTGACACGCAAAATGCCGGTGCACATGGCAATCTGTAGGAAGTGACGTCATTTGAGAGAGACCTATTACACAATGGATCTTTTACTTTCATTCACAAAATATATTTTAAAACATTATCGTCATGTCTTTATAGGCACGTTTACTCTTAAAATATCTGCACTGGAATCTTCCTATCTACAATCTACAATGAAAATATACAATTTACTATGTACAGTTGGTAGCAACATTTGCCTTTAGGACAGAACATGAAACACACTTCAACTTCCAAAATCCAGAATAATAAAATCTAAAAAAATGTAATAAACTGGCCCATGCTACCAGTGCATCCATTAATCAAGCCATGCTTATGATGGTCCATATCCTTGTTTTTCCCTATGCTGGCAGACACAAACTTTAAAGATATAGTCCATCATATGTAATTTGTGCATTTTGTTCGTTTGAAGCAACAAAAGTGTTCTAAATCTAATGAAGGATACTGAGCAACTAGCCTGAAGAAGTTTCAGCTCAGCTTCAGCTGTATATTCCGAGAAAAATAGTATTCTAAGATCTCGATTTCAAATCAAAAGTTGCTGAATCATGTTTTGAATTGGGCCTGAATTCAGCGTCCGAGATACTTCTCACTGAGCCGATTGCAGCTATACGCGATGTCGCGCACTGATCCGACGAATTATAGCAACCGCGTGCGCATGTGCGTCGTGCCAATGCTTGCGCGCGTTTCGCCAAACAACAAAACGAACTACTAATTTAAATTTTCCTACGATGCGTCTTAAGACGCACCGTTGGAAAGGCTTTCTTTCGTTGATTATTTCAAAATGACAGCTTGGCAGAAAGATTAATTTCACAGGGAGTTTAGTCCCCTTACTATCTTTCTACCAAGTATGTTTTTCAACAATAATTACACCAGTTACTTTTCGGATGGCTGCAAATGATGGACTATAGCTTTAAGACTTTACAATTGTATAAACTGCTCAAGATTCTCTTTTTTCTTGGTTCAATAATTGCCTGTTGTTAGAATTAAAAGGTAGGATTAGAAGTTGTGGATATTTTGTCATTAATCAGCTGAAGTAACAATTTACGAGTGGAGTCTGTTTATAAATATTTGTAAATAATTTGATGTGAATTAATTCATTACAAGAAAATAGAGTTGTCAGGCGTTATCTTTCATTGTTGGGTTGTACATATACAATGTACATGTATAGTTGTCATGGTTTTAGACAAAAGGGATACACATTCTAGGAATTGTCCTGAACATCAGCAATAGATTTCGCTGATCAAGTTAGCAGCTCTATGACACTTGGCTTAGACTTCACAGTTTCTGCGCAGGGGGGAATGAAGAGTTAGAAGTCTACCCGGCAGCTAAGTGTGTGACAAAATCATACATTTTGATACATTGTCTTCAGAAAAATTAAAACAATATTCTGCAATTAATTATCTTGGTCTTATTTCCTGTTGCTTATGCGTTAGCAACAAATCTTGTGCTTATCTCATGGGCATTGTTCTTCACCTGGGGAAATCTTGTTTCTGTGGTACAGTTATGATACAATTATGTACATCTCTACTTCCTAACAATAAATCTGCTATTAAAGAGTGTTTGAATATGGACGGATGTCGCCGTTTGTTCAGCGTTGCGGTTTCAGATATGCCAGAGACATGAGCAGCACTGAGTAGGCTCATAGCACAGCCCAGTCCTGCCCTTGCGATCCAAGACAGCGTTGGGGAAGAAATGGTTGATCAGCCAGAATGGAATCATCAGAACAATAAACACTGCGGGGGATAAAAATAAATCAAAGAATGTTTCAGCATTCATGACTAAAAAGATTGACAATAAAAAAGTTGACAAAACAAAGAAAACTTCGCAAGGAATGACAGATAGAGAACACATATTTAAAACCAATAACTAATGACAGTCCATTTAATATAGGTTTTCCCGGCCAATTTCCTAAAATGTTAATTCAGTTCTGAAAATCGGTCATTCATTTTCGTCTGAATTTGAGAATCGCTCTGAACGCGCGTTTCATTTTCGCTACCAGAGCATTTGATTCCATTTCAGTTCAATCAATTATTATGTGATTGAGCAGCACCTTTCGTTTATGTCCATTCAGATTCATTTACGAGACTTCTTTTTTGCTTTTAGAGGGCGATTTCAAACATTGACCATTCTATTTCACTTTTAGTTTAATTTTCTGTGATGCAATCTGCTATTTTGAATGAGAAAAACATACTTTTGATTGCACATTCACGAACTCTGCACGAAAAGGCATGCTTGCGTAATTAAATGCACAGGTAACGTAATTGGCCGTCTGTTTCTAAAACCGAATGCACAGACAATGAAAACGATTGAACTTTCGTTGAATTGAAGTGGGATTAAAGACGTGCATTCATTTTCAGCCGAAAATGAATGACCAATTTTTAGAAGTGAATGAACATTTCAGGAAATTGGCCGGGAAAACCTATGATAAAATATTGTGCACAATTCACTATGGAAGAGGCAAGTAATTGTAGTCAAGTGTCTTGCTCAAGGACACAATATCACATAGGGGTGTGCATCGGGACCGGGTACCCGAATACCGACCGTTGATATCAGGAACTGGTTCCAGATTATGGTAGCGAACTATCGTGTATCAATAACCAACTTTACAAATTACTTGGTAACTTCTAAGACAATGAAAAAGAAAGGTTTTCAATGTCATTTGTGGGGGATTTTCAAAATGAAAATCAGGCTACATGGGAAAACAAAACATATTTCACGTTCATGACGCTCACGAACTTTACACCGTAAAGCTATGCTCACTCTACACACTTGTATCTTGCTGTATTGATGCACCGATGTGGTTGTATTATCATGCGGACCTTTGTGAACAATCTGAACGGTAATTACTTCCGAGATTTGAATTTTGGGTTGAGTTTCTTAGTAACGGGTACCCATGTTTTTTTTCAATCTGGAACCCGGTTCCCGTACTACCCATAAATGCACAACCCAAGTATCACAACACTGCAACCACTGGGAGCAAACAGCTCAACTTATACTGCAAGTGACATACATATCCAAGTTTAAGTTGACTAACTTACCCATAGACAGTAGGCACAATATGACTGATGATAGGGACATGTAGTACAGTTCCAGTGTGTTGGTTTGCTGCAGGGGGAAACCACAAACAAAAAGACCACAAAATTAAAGTTACTGCGTCTAACCACTGATCTGTATAAAGACTGGACAGTGAATGCCGGTATGCTGTAATGGGAGCCAGGTGGGGACGCCAGCCACCAAGCTCCCATATCAAAGCGCACATGTAAACAAAGTGTGATGCCATTATATCTCAGGTTATTCTCAACTGATTTCCCTCCATTCTTTCCATTTTGAAAAGCCACATGAAGGGGGTTTGGAAAGTCATTTTGTAGTTCATATACAAGGTCTTTAATTTGGCGTATACCCTTCTGAAACATGTTGTACAATGGTGTTGGACTATACAAACAAAGCTATGTAAAACCATGTATTGTCCCGAACAAACAATATGTGGCTCTAAATACCACTCTCAGACACAAGCCTATAACTTCTTGTACAATACTTACACATTCAACTGCCAGTGATGTGAAGATTGTAAGAACCGTGCCAAAGATAAAACAGATGCCTCCAAAGATGTGAAACACCGCCTTGACCTCGAAGGGCACTGGGTCCATCACAGTGAATATCAGGGTGAAACCTGGCAGGACAAGAGACAAACAGAATGGACTAACAAGGGCACTGGGTCCATCACAGTGAATATCAGGGTAAAACCTGGCAGGACAAGAGACAAACAGAATGGACTAACAAGGGCACTGGGTCCATCACAGTGAATATCAGGGTAAAACCTGGCAGGACAAGAGACAAACAGAATGAACTAACAAGGGCACTGGGTCCATCACAGTGAATATCAGGGTAAAACCTGGCAGGACAAGAGACAAACGGAATGGACTAACAAGGGCACTGGGTCCATCACAGTGAATATCAGGGTAAAACCTGGCAGGACAAGAGACAAACGGAATGGACTAACAAGGGCACTTGGTCCATCACAGTGAATATCAGGGTAAAACCTGGCAGGACAAGAGACAAACAGAATGAACTAACATGGGGGCAAATGCAATCAAATGGGATAACAATAAGCTTCAAACTAGCACCATTCAACAACTAGTGGCTGACCTGACTTACACCTGTGCACTAGCATGTGTAATAAAGATTGTTACCAAAAAATAACAATTTTCTGTCATATTTTCTGAAGTGAAAAAATATAAATGGGAGTGGGGAATGCATTTATTAAATGCCTGTGCAGTCTTACAGATGACTCCCCATGCTATTGTCAAGTTTCACCTTGAAAAATAGACTTGTTTCTTTTTTCCCTAGAAATTATTTATTTTTGAACGGGACATCGAATGAAAAAATCCCCCAATGTTTAGTTATTGAATTATTTCTTCACAAAAATCAAGTTATTTGCTGCCAGACAATAATTCGGGGGGGGGGGGGGGGGGTCATTTGTGCACAAAATGAAATTCCTTTTCCAGCGGGTTTCAGACTACCATAATCGGAAGAAAGTTTTGAAGTTGTGAATTGACAAAAACATGTAAAACCGAGAATTACCCCAACTTACCGATCATACAAAATGTAAAAACAATGGACACAATGAGTTGGTCAAACAAATGTTGGCCGCAGAAGCGTGTTGAGTGCTCCCTGTCAATAAGGAGGAAAATTGAATTAAATACAACTCCAGATGGAAATGCTAATTTATGGCAGCGCCTGAGGTTAGTTCTCTATTCCGAAATGGACTCATGCAGAGTTTACAAAATATTGATCAATGGCCTTTCTACAGTGTATATGTAGTCCCCTTATGTGGTGCAGTGCGACTTTGCCCCCAACTTTCCTCATGCAGTGTTCCTGAACACTTTTGTTGACAAACTTCAAAATTATTATTAAAACCTACCGTGAAAACCTTGCGACAAATGTTAGTATTTCAAGTGAATAAAACCAAAAATGAAGAAAAAGTGGAGTCCAAAAATTGGGAAAAAAATTGGCCAAGGGTTCCCCAGCATTTGCACACCCAAAACTCTCCATAAATCCCAAGACAAAGATGTAAGAATTTATTTAATATTTACCGTTTATAATTATAAACCATTATTATTTTTTATCACATGTAAAACAAATATTTTGGTCAGAATATTATTTTTCACTTCAAAATAACATAACAATATTTTTTTTCAACATCTTGCTCATAATACCAGTCAAAATATGAAATGGAATGAAGTTTTTTACCCCCCAAAAAAGAGTATTACTGATCTCTTACCTTGTTAGTACAAAGAACTGGGGGATTAGTAACGCAATGGCAAATAAGATGATGATAACTCGACTGAAAAGGAAATAAACAAAAACAAAAACAATAGCCACAAATTTGTATTTTTCAGTAAATCAGAAATATACTACATACGTAAATGTACTAGCAGTTCATGGGGAGTGAGGCCTAGTGGTTAGGATTCATGACTCACGATCAGAGGGCAAAGGGTTCAAATCCAGCTGCTGGCCATATGTTGTGTCCTTGGGCAAGCCAATTCACCCCCACTTTCCTCTTTACTTTACTTTTCAAGTAATTCAACTTATCTAACCAGTTGTAACAAAATAAATAGGACACAACTCTATCATTGAACCATTTCCAGGCATAATTACATTCAATAAAAGTCTGTTTGGGTGTATACCTTGGTATATACACACATCTTCACCCAGTCACACACTCTTCACAAAGTCATCACAATGGTTAAAACATTCTCCAATTCAGAAGCATCTGATTCATATTTGCATTTATGCAGATATTTTGTAGAAATTATCTTGGCCTGTCCAATGCAATACATGTTGATGCCTCCTTTTTTCGGGAGGTGTATCATGAACCTACATCTTCATTCGGTTGCTCTTGGGAAACCAGCGGATGAAGTGAAACACAATGTGTGAGAAACCGTACCACCACATGATGAGAGCTCTCAGTCACAATGATGACAGGGAACAATCATGAAACCTGTGTGTAATTACAGAGAGATGTCATTAGTACATGAAGTATAACAAGTACATCCCAACTATGAGCAATGTCTAAGCATCAGAGCTAGTAAGTCCCAAGCTATGCACAAACACGGTTGCGCCCAGCAGGCTACATTGCATATGGCCATTTACATGTACTGTGCAGACGCTATTTTGAAAATGGCCTCCATGCAAATATTCACAATGGGGCCTCACCGATAAGGGTCATTCCACCGGGTTGGGGAACAATGTGTGACATATGACCATGTTAAGAAAAGCATGAATGCCTTGCTAGCAGTTGCTCTACATAATATTTGTTGTTG
This sequence comes from Patiria miniata, assembly GCF_015706575.1. NCBI lineage: Eukaryota > Metazoa > Echinodermata > Asteroidea > Valvatida > Asterinidae > Patiria > Patiria miniata. Next base: position 11,051,296 of record NW_024037063.1, read on the forward strand.
GGTATTTCACTATTGCAGAAAGTTTGAAATCATTTCCATGTATTTTGCCAAAAATATGAGCAAAAAATGTCATTTTGGATGTAACATTGACACCGTTTCAGTGTTCGTCCAAATATGACATTTGTACCTTTTTAAAAAATTTCTGCGAAATATTACCCAAATTTACTTTGCATACTTCTTAGTAAAGATGCTACACAATAAGAAAAGCTTTTGTCATGGTAGTCAGACATCAAATGGAGCAGCAATAATAGCTTGGTTGTGTGGACGTAACATTGACACGGTGTAAAACCCAAATGTCACTTCCATTGAGTGATTTTTACAAAGTTACCGTTACATCCACACTTGAAGTATTGTTTCTGCTATATTTGAACCCTGACTATACCCAAAAAAAAAAAAATTCTTGGTGCTTAGGTGTCCAGTTGTAAATATGCAATGTCAGTTTGGGTAACATTTTACATACGTGTAAAATATGGCCAAAAAGAAGAAGAATTTTTGGATGTAACATTGAGACGGTGTCAATGTTACGTCCAAATTAATACATTTTTGCTCATATTTTTGTCAAAGTACTTTCAAATGATTTCAAACTTTCTCAAATATTGAAACACCCTAAGACAAATATTATGTTAAGCAAACTGTTTAGAATGCATTGATACTTTTAATAATATAACCAAATATATGGATGTAACATGCACTGCTTCCCAACCCGGTGGAATGACTCATAAACGGTAAATTTAATTTCTTGCTGTGAATCACTGATAAATTTTCTCCTCGGTTCATCACTCGGACCGTGTGAGTTCGAATATATTGCTCATACTCTACAGTTGCATAAAGTCTTGCATCGAATGTTTGTGGAATCAAAATATATTGTAGAGTCTCTAAATTTTGAAAATTCGCCAACGAATGACCGTATGTTTTTACCTAGTTCCAGATCGCGTTTGCATATCAAAATTTTCAATATGAAATTTCACGAAAAACAGACATCTGAAAAAGGCAGCACTTTCTGATTAGCCTATAAAGAGGGTGAGTATGCTTCTAAAGCAAAAATAAACTACAAACTAAGCCTAAATGTGAAAATCACAATTTAACAAAGTTCTACATGTTTTTGTACATGGTGCAAGTGTGGCCTTTATTTACGGGGGTAGTCCAGTAAATTGGCAACATTTATGGCGATCGTGAAGTGTAGGGCCCCTGTTTTGTTTTGATCAAATTAGAATCAAAAATGTTTTTATCGCTCAAAACTCACCTTTACAATCAGAAGCAGACTTTTCTCAATTCTAATGACACCCATTTTGCAATTTTGAACAGATTCTTGGGGTAGAAATCACGATTTTCCTGCGCGGTTTGTGCCTTGTGATTCAGCGTGCCGTGTGTGCTCCCGGTACATCGCGCGGTGATCGCCATCTTTATTTTCGGGTCGCGTGTTGTTGCCGCGCTGTCATCGTCATTTTACCCCCAAATTGCCCTAAAAAAATCAAAACCCTGCCCTCTATCTATGACATACCTGTTTATTGAGAATGTCGCCAACTAGTTTGGTAGGTCCAAAAAACCGTCCAATGATTTTAAAGTGGATTTTTTTCCCTTATAGGAACCGGGCCCTACACTACACGATCGCCACATTAATGGGGCTAGACGCGGGCGCATTTTGGAATGACCGCATGATGACTTGGAAGCTCCAGTGTTTTCCATTGACGTTGCGTACTCAGCAATGCGTGTAAAATTGCCTCACAGGCAAGATGGCGCATTACCGTGAAACACCTTATTTTATCATGATGGGGACGGGGTAAAGGTTTTTAGTCTGTGCGTCTTTAGACGCACCGTTGGAAAGGCCTTCTTACGTTGATTTCTTCAAAATGACAGCTTGCCAGAAAGAATAATTTCACACTCACAGGGAGTTTAGTCCTTGGCCTAGATAGGGACTACTATCTGCCAACCGAGTATGTTTTTCAACAATAATTACATCAGTTACTTTTTGGATAGCTGCAAATGATGGACTGTAGCTTATTAAAATTAGATAGTGGATACATTGCCGGAGGTAATGCCGGCAAACTAACGTTTACTAAAGTTTGCCAGCGGCAATCCATATCAACAGAGGGCGCTGTACTCTCTAAGTCTAGGGCTGAATAATTACCACCAAACAGATAGGCAATACCATACTGCGCATGTTCAGTGCATATCCGGCAAGCTAACGTTTACTAAAGGTTTGCCGTCTCCGGCAAAATATCCACTGGCACTGCCTTAAAATTATACCTGCGTACGTCATGTACGTACAGTATCGTAGAGGGCGCTAAACAACGTGTTTGGGAAAAGAAAATTCGCACTGCAGTGCACTGGTCTTTAGTTGTCTAGTTTTGCTCGATTTCTGGTGGGCTCTACGATACTGTAGACAACTAAAGAGGAAACCATAACTACTCAATCGCCCACATAATGATAAAGCAACGAACTTACCAAAATCAAACAACTGCCTTACGACATGTACGAAAATTTGACATTATTTTGAAAACAATTTTGCAACACCAACCCTGAATCGCTATTTTTCACTCTATGCATCCGGTTCGTTAGTGTGACGTCACCTCCAGCACTTTTTGCACGATTGGAACCGGAAGTTAACGCAGCTCGAGCGTTTGCAGCCAATGGGCGCTAGTAATCAGTGGTGTGCGCGCGTGTATGACGTTTTTACTAACGAACCGGATTAGCGTTGGAGTGACGTCACGTAACCAGAACTACAGTCACGACTCATTCCCAGAGAATACCCACATCCTACAACATTAACAATAAAGAGTGTGTAAAACGAGGTTGTAAATGCAATTTTTGCTCTTGATCTCGCTGATATTGTTTCTTTTCCTTGCATTTTCTCATTGTTTTTAAGCGTCTCGAATAGTTTTTTGCTTGCAAAAACTAAAACCAAGACCATATTGGACCAAAATTATGTTTTAGAAAATACAATTTCGGCAGTTGTAGTGACAAAAACTATATTATGTTTATAGTCCACTCACGTGATTGGTTATATCCCCGTGGCGCAATGGATTAGCGCGTTGGACTTCTAATTCAAAGGTTGTGGGTTCGAGTCCCACCGGGGATGAATTTTTATTTTATTTTGGTTAATACCATTGTCATAAGAAAATCCGACTCCTTTGAAAATCGGACCCCTTTTACCTATGATTGGTTAATCCCTCTCACATTACAGGTCTTTCTCCCTATGCGATCCTAAAAATAGCATATTATACTTACTTACGCGTGCGCAATACAATGAGTCCATGTTTCATGGAGTCAACATACACCGTCTACAAATAACAAATGGTTGAGATGTGATAAAAAAAAAACAAGGTCGTATTTTTTTCTGAAATATACACTCTTTTCTTTTGTAAACCATGGAGAGCTAGAAAAATACGTGGAGCGCATTGTGCTTTGATGGAGATTTCACAGTCAGTGAAATTTTACGATGTTTTCTCCTGCATTCTTAGGTAACTGTAGCAATCCATTATTATAGCAATCCATTATGTATCTTAAGATATTTTTATATGAATATATATTTTTTATAAAGTCTGCGAAATAATAAATGAATCGATGCATGAACAAAATAATTATCGGACTAATATCAGGCGCAGATCCGGGGGGGGGGGGGTAAAAAAAAACCCAGCTCTGTCAATTTTTGTGTTTTGTGCATAGAAATTCGTTAAGAATAATACGACCCGTCACCCCCCGACACCCAAAAAAATATACTGGTAATGATAATGTCCGCCTGTGCACAAAATACGGACAGCGCCAGCTTACTTAGGGGGGGGGGGGGATTTATTCTGTAATTGTAGTGTTACTAATCGTCAGATTTGAACAGCGCCCCCACTGAAAGTATGGTACAAGCCCCCCCCCCCCCCCCCCCCCCCCGATTTTACAGACGCCAAATGTCCGGAAAAAACACACCGTGTGTACATTTCAGCATTGTTTTGCTGATGCCCCCCCCCCCCGCAAAAAATTCCTTGACCCGCCCCTGAATGTCACGACACTAAATTGTTCATTGTTCAACAGATCAGGCAAACAGTGTAGTTCCGGTTAATTTCCCGTGCTATTTTCGAGTTTCACCTGGACAAACAGATTTGGGGTTTTTTTCAATTGCTTTTTTTCCTAGCAACACAAAAGTTATTCACCTTTGAGAGAGACTTCGAAGGAAAAATCCACCGACTTTTAGTGTGTAACTGAATTATTTGTTCCCATGAATAATCGAATTCTTGCAGCCAATAATTCTTCTCGAGTAGGGCAGGTTCCGATTCATTTTGTGCGCAAAACGAAAGCCCTTTTTCAGAGGGTTACAGACGCCCACAATTTTTACATTAAAACAAAATATGAACTGAATATTCGTTTGGAGAAGACTCTTTTTTGAAGAGCAGGCGGGATATACACCTTTCAGGTTATATACTTTTTTCCCACTGGAACAGTATTAATTGAATGATTTTCAAGCTTCAAAATGAATAAGACTGCTGTAAAGAGCTTTCTGATTGGATTAACTTGAAATATACAAATATTAAATATTAAGGCGCCTGACGTTTCGAACTTAACAAATTCTGCTTCAGAGACACTGTGATAAAAAACAGTCAATACAATAAAACATTCTCGGAGGCATTAAAATTATATAAAATGTTAGTAATAAAATTGACATCCATCAGTCAAATGCAAACGAAATTGATTAAGTCTAGAGGCTCAGGAGCATAGTAAAGAAAGAAACCAACCAGGATTTTCCGGTTACAAGAACTCTAGTCCCACTTAAGAAATATATTTGTTCCCAAAATTTGGGAAATTTTTTATTTATCAATTTTTTATCAATTAGTTTTAGGAAAGGGTCGATGAAGCGCCTCAGCCTCCATGCAAACCCGCTTCGACCATGGAAAAAGAAATGCTTCGACTCATTAAATAATTATAGCGCCCTCAATATTCAAAACATTCATGGTCCCCATCCCATGCTGTAACACATGATTTATATAGCAATTTTGTTACCAGCGATATAAAAATGTTAAATAACAAAGCACATTGCAGCGCCAGCGTGTGTCCGGTGGTATTACTGGGATGACCGTTTTAGCCGATTTTCGGCTAACTTTGACAGATTATCTGTTAAAAAACGAGTTTGACAGAAAATTTGACAGAATGGATTTTTTGGTAGATTTCTGGCAGAATTCTGCAAAAATGGTTGACAGAACATAGCAAATTTGAAAAAAGTAGATTTGTTAAAAAAAAAGTTTCAATCTTTTCAAACAACCCTTGCAAAACAGAACAGGGTTGCCTGGTTTATGTGCTGAGGTTCACTGGGAAATGGATTTCGTCGTGACAAAGCCTCGTTTATTTGACTATATATTGTTTATGATGTAATTCGAACCTTAATTAAGGCAAAATTACAAGATCTGCATGTGTGATTTTAAGTGTTAATAGTGTATTCCGAGTACTTCATGGAAATTTGGCAGATTTTTGATAAATCTGACAGATTTTTGAAGTACATTTAGCAGAATTTGGCCATGACCTTACGGTCACCCTGCCATTTGTATATTGCTCACGAGAAAGAAATCCCCGAGCAGCTGAGAAATCGAAATTGTCATCAGCATTCCTCAAGTTTTCTATATCTGTTTCCAAAATGGGAGTTCCAAAGTTTTATCGCTGGATCAGCGAAAGGTATCCATGTTTGAGTGAAGTAGTAAAAGAAAACCAGGTAAATATATTTTGTAAAAAAACACAGGCATGACACTTGACAGGCACAGCGGCTTCGCCATCCGGCGATATTCGGCATTCCTCAGGATAGCATGTCGTGAAAGGGAGACTCTTTTTGGTGTAGTGGGGGTGGTACGAATTGAATGACAAATACTTGTGGGTGTCTGTAGGCTTGAAATATATATCTGTGATGAAAAATCCATCGTCTAGTTGTACAAGAACGTCTAGAAAGGCAATGTGTGAGTTGGAAAGCTCATGTGTGAATTTGATGGTTGGGTGGGCGGAGTTACAGTATTCAAGGAACTCATCGAAGGTGGAGCGACTCCCTGACCAAAGCAAGAAAATGCCGTCGATGTATCTCCACCAACAAATGGGTTTGTGTGGAGAATTAGTGAGGAGTTTGACCTCAAGCTGACCCATGAACAAATTGGCATAATTGGGGGCCATGGCAGTGCCCATGGCCGTACCTTGAGTCTGAAGATAATGATTGTTAATGTTATTGAACTCAAAATTGTTTAATGTGAGTATGAGTTTGATGAAGTTCTTGAGTGTTTCTGTCGAGTGTTCTTTAGATGTGCGAGTGTGCTTTAGATGTGTGAGGGTTCTTTTTTAGCAATATCTTCACACAGTAGTACTAGTAGTGGGGCTAGCAGCGAGCACGAATGCAAAGATGTTTATGTGCTGTAAACCGAACTGCATGCAGTGTAACGACTGTTACGCCAGTGATGATACAACAAATGGTTACACGATGTTTATGGTAAAACTAAAAGTGTGCTTTAGGACACTGTTCTGATATTATAAGAAAACAAAGGCACTTTAATTTTTTTTTTTTAATGTTACAATGCTGAATACAATTACACAATAGTTGGTGATGATACCAGAAGAAAAAGCCACTTTATCGTGTTTATACATGTATTCTTGCCCTCACCGAACTTGTTCGTTAAAATACCATCATACCATGTCTGCAAAGTCACAATTGAAAAAATTGACAGACATAAATTGCAAAAATCTGGTGTCCTGAACTACACTCTCACCTTGTTGATCATGTGTAATATACTTAGTCTACCACAGCATGCATGACAAGTCAAGATTATTAATTGTATGAATTGATACATGAACATTATCTTCTTTGCAGTTTATTATTAAAGATTTGAATTAAAACATAAAACCTTTTGCATTTCCGGGACCATAATTCCTGGTAGGTAGGAGATTCTGGAGAATTCTGTTGACTGAGGAATGACAACAGTTGTCCTAGTCCGAAAATTTGGGACTCTCAATACTGTTTATGAGAGTCCCAAAACCTAAGGTATCCATATTGTGCAAAAGTTTGTGCTGCATAATAAAACCAGTGTGAATCAAATGTGCAAGCTTCTTACTCACTACAGTTTGTTCAATAATCCCCGAAACTTCTGTCCTGCAAAGTTGCTGTTGTGAGCATTGCATCACCAAAAATTCAGCGTTTAATTCTAATTTTGAAGGGAGTTATCGAAATCCAAACGTGAGACATCACGTTGATGTGTACTGCAATGCATTGTGCAAAAAGACTCCTCAGCTAAAACATTTTCATCGTTTTTCAGCGCCCTCTTGTTGATCTGAGTGAATGCAGAATGTTTCATGTTTTAACAGAGGGCGCTATGTTCATTTGGCCATCGATTAAAAAATAAGTAAGCTGCAAGGCTCTTCCTACACCTACCCAGAATACCTTGGGAATCACACCACCATTTCGAAAGCATGGAGAATGAAGTGGATGGTTTTTAACTGTCAAAAACTTGCCTTAAAATTGGATTTAAGGTCTCAAATTTTGCAGGTGACATGCTTGCAACTTAAGCATTTTGATGTTTGTGTTGTGTGGGCATTAATTAGCCGAATGGTGAGTAAAAAAACGTCAGTAGTAATTTTGCACGTTTTTATGCACTCACGGTCCCAGTCTGCAGTTGGCCCTGTCTAAATTTAAAGGGAAGATACAACATTTGCAAACATCCAAAAACGAAAGTATCATATTATCACGAAATATCTTACTGGATTGTAAGGGAATGAGATTTTAAAACCCTGTAAAATCGTGGTTCCTGTTTTTTTTCAAAAACTGCTCTTAATTTTTCATAATTAGTTTTTTTCCGCGTTTTCTTTGCGTTGATTACACACCTGTGTAGGGGTAAAAGTCTGCCGGCCCGATTCTCTGACCTTACAATTCCCCAAAGTCAACAAACTGCTCAGTTTCATCTTAAGTAGGTCAGGGAACCAGACTACAAGAACATGATGTTTTTCTTGGATTTTCCAGCATCTTCAAGCCCAAAATCTGAAACAAGTCGGTTTGACAATATTAGCTATAACATGCTTATCTCCCAAGTCCACTTACTACTAAAAATTGCAGCAAGAGCAAATGTTGTACATACCCTTTAAATAATGACATCGATACGTCATGACTGTAGTAACGACCTGAAGAACATTATAAACAGATGTAATAAATGAAGAGGTACATGTACGATTTCCCCTCCAGATTCCAGAATTTGATAATTTGTACCTGGACATGAATGGAATCATCCACCCTTGCTCCCATCCTAATGATGAAGATGTCCATTTTCGCATCACTGAAGAGCAGATCTTTGAAGCAATATTCCATTATATTGAGGTAACACATTTTCACCATTTGACTCTATTTTCATTTATCCATTATATGTTTGTCTTTGACCTTGTTCATCATTGAGATTATGTAGATTTTGCATTACAAAACACGGAAAGATTTCCATATACGAAGTTCACTTAACACCCTGTGTACAAACCCTATGAGATTGGACTGAAAAATTCTAAGTGTTTTCTAAGAAAATGCTTGTATTTTCTCACTGCTCAAATTGACTTTGATGACATGAAATTGCTATCTGGGGGCTTGTTAGTCAATACAGAGGAAAATTTGTGAACTTCGCATATGGTAATCTTGCCCAAAACACATCGTCAGAAAATACAAAATCACAGTGTTACCAATGAAATATAACAGACGCTCAAGTTTTGAAGTTAAAACCATATCCCAGACAATTTGGATTTCACCATAGTTTACAGTATATCTTGTGCTCCAGTTTGCAAACTAATTGTCTTTGGAATGAATGAAAAATAGCAAATTGCAGAACCAACATGTAGGCTCGTGTAGAGTTCTGTGTTAACCCTAACTCCCTAGGCCCTTTTGACTAGGAACCATGCTCAATCCTGCAAAATATTCCAATTGCCCTGCCATGTAAAAATTGGATTCAGCCTCAATCCTCCAAAATCATCCATTATTTCTTGAATGTTTATTCATTGGAGGGGTGAATATTGCCTTAGGGATCCTGCAAAATCCTCCAATCACTGTTAACCGTAACCCCTAGGGCCTTTTTATAGGAACCATCCTCAATGCTCCAAACACCCGGAGGACTTTGAAGGATTGAGAAAGGTAATGGTTAATGGGTTGAGGCAGAGCCGATGACATTCAGAAGCAGTGTGTATGATATCGAGCATAATGCAGGGCTCAGTTATGCATGGCTGAATATTAGCAATGCAGGGTACAGCCTAACTCGATGCCATTCAGCCTCAATCCTGCAAAATCCTCCAAAAAAAGGTTAGGGCTAATCCCAAACTGAAAACTGCAGTTGGAATTCTGAACTGGCTTTTGTTATTATTCTTCAAATTGGGTTGGTTTCTTGGTAGGTACTGTTTCGCATCATCAAGCCTCGCAAGGTCTTCTTCATGGCAGTGGACGGCGTGGCTCCGCGCGCCAAGATGAACCAGCAACGAGGGCGCCGTTTCCGCTCGGCCCGAGAGGCGGAAGAGAGGGAGAAAGAAGCCATGTCCAAGGGGGAGGTTCTGCCATCGGAGAAACGCTTTGACTCCAACTGCATCACCCCTGGCACGCCCTTCATGGTGCGTCTTCATGAACAGCTGAAATACTTTGTGCGTCAGAAGCTGACCAAAGATCCTACGTGGCAGGGACTGACAGTCTACCTCTCAGGACATGAGGTTAGTATAGACTCTTTCAACAAGTACATCATCAACGGTTACAAGGAGAAAGTCAGTAGGGACATGGGAACTGTTAAGTAAAATTAGGCAGTGCTGTAGACACAAGTCCAGGACTCGGACTTGAGTCGATCTCGAGTCACATGTTTCGTGACTCGGACTCGACTTGAGTCACACTGGAAAATGACTTGGACTCGGACTTGACTGTGATGACTCGGACTCGAGCTTGGTGACTCGTGACTTGAGTCACGTATTTTACATCAAAGAAAAAACATAACATTATGTATTTGTGCGACGAATGTAGCATTCTTTTTTATTCCATAGACAAAAAACGGCGCTGCGGAAAATCGTATCCAGGGGCCGCACGCGCACGCCTAGCGCCTGCACGACAAGCACAGGCAGCGCCCAGTGTCATGGATGATTGAAAAATATCTTTACAAACAAGTGACTTGTGACTCGGGCTTGGACTCGAGGCTTGTGACTCGAGACTTGGACTCGTTCTCGATGTTGGTGACTCGGGACTCGGGCTCGGACTCGACGTTGGTGACCCAACTACAACACTGAAATTAGTTGTGCAACCTTCGCGCCATATGCACATAAACCAGTGTGTACTTGTTCTACATTAATCCAGAGGACAGACACACAAAGGGAGAACAACAGATCCTTTCAGTCCTCGGGAGTTGGGTCTTTTGTTCAAAACGGTCCTCTGTAGTAAGCTTGTGTGCTTAGTCTATGGGAGAGTGTTATATTACAGGGACAAAGGAAAACACAAAGCACTGTCCTCAGGAGTATAGTAAAACAAGAGTGCGTGCGCGCGCATGCTGTATGGGTGGTGACAAAGTAATATGTTATGTAATGTAAGTCTACCAAGTAGAGGGCAGAGACGGAGCAGCAAAGCAAACATCTAAGAAGTTAACCAAACTGTTCTGTTCAGGACTACTATTACTTCCAAAAGGATGACCATTGTTGCAAAAAATAACAAAACATAATGAACACAACAAATAAAGAAAGATTAAAACATTAAAAAAGCAAAACTATCCTCATCCAAAGCCATTTCATTCTTAACAAATGACAATTGAGACCGTGGACAGATTGAAAAATCAGCACTTATTTTGAAATTGGCCGTAACTCATTAAATATATTTACCCGTTTGGAAAGATTTTTTCGTTGTTTAAAAGCTAATGGACTATACTCTCTAAATATGTATAGATATTTGCAATGTTTTTTTTTTAAAGCTGTAAAAAAGAGGACGCTTTGAAGGTTCGTTTTTTTTTGTAGACGCTATGTATAGCTGGTAATTGATAGCTGGCTATCATTGGCTGATGACCAGTGATTGACTATTGATTATCTTGTTGATTGTAGACACCAGGAGAAGGAGAGCATAAGATCATGGACTTCATCCGTTCAGAGAGAGCTCGTAAGGACTATGATCCCAACACCAGGCACTGCCTGTATGGCCTGGATGCAGACCTGGTAGGTTTCTAATTTTTTTGTAACTTCAGACAAAGAAGTATTATCAGGGGTGTGAAATCTCCACTTTTTAGCGAATTTCCGCTATCTTGTTCAGCGTGCCACATTTTGTTTTCCGCTTTTTTACCGATGGTTCAGATTTTCAGATCATCCGCGCGTAAGCATTGATTTTAGATCTGTTTATTTTATTTTCCACCGCTGCCGAACGCACGCGAAAAACACAGTCGATCTTCTCTCTACACGTGGCTCTGTGGTGCGTGCAAGCGAGTATTCAATGTACAATCACCCATATATACGTGTACTGTACGTGTGCCGTATATACGATGCGATGTGCATGCATTTTTTCAGCTCGAAGCCGCGTGTGCTTGTACAATGTATTGTACACTACATGTAAACAGCATCCCGGGAACCAACAGTCATTGCGCTGTGATTGGCTGCAGATAAATACGAATATTCACACATGTGCCATGAAGTGCGTTGGGACTCTTTGCAGCCATTCCTGTGTCTGTTTAAGTAGTGACACCCTATTATCTCTACAATAACTCGCTGTAAACACTGAAAAGATCACTTTGCACACGTCTTGTTGCAAATATAAAGCCTTGAAATAAGACTCGTAAATTGTCGCCGCGCCGATAGAGGGCTTCATGCAGGGCAAAGTTCATTTGTTAGTTTTATTTCTTTTCGCGCATCTGCATCCTGCATTCGCTGCATGCTGCTAGCGTACATGTACGTACGTTAGTGTATCATTTCGTATGTATTTTCCAAGAACTTTTTGGCATAATTAATTCTACAAGATGTCAGTGCAACACAAATGCATAATTGTCCAAAGAGGTTCGGAGTTTGATACCGACATTGACAAGACCGATCCTCAAGTTACAAATCCGTGGAAATGGATTTGGATGGATCACACTATTCATGGGCAGAAATTAGCCGACACGATCAGAAAAATCCAAAAGCCTGGACAACGATGTGCATTCTTTTCTTAAGTAAGAGCTAGATTTAAAGGAGGAGGATGATTCTCCTTGCCTTCAGTAGATTTCTAGGATCGCAAAGGATTTGTCTTAATTTTTTTTTGTATTTTTTTGTAAGGTGTATTTATATTTTTTCCATGTGCAGATCATGCTAGGCCTGATTTCCCATGATCCTCACTTCTCCCTCCTGCGTGAGGAGGTCCGATTCGGCAAGATAGCCAACCAGAAACGACCCACGACCCCTGAAGAGACCACCTTTCACCTCTTGCACCTGTCACTCATGCGGGAATACCTGGAGATTGAGTTCAGTGCACTCAAGGTAAAAGTGAAATAAAAACATACCAAAGAAAGGATCAAACCCTAGATGTGTATAGCAGAATGGTACAGGTACAAACAGCATTTGACCCACTTGTTGAGTTTTATCCTGTTTTGTAACCAAAAAATATTTAGATCAACCTGTATAAGTTTTGTTCACATATGTGTATGAGATTCATTGGATTTAAACTTACAAAAAAAAGGGGGGACTGGAATAGTATTGTTCATCGAGTCAGGTTGACAATACAAGTCAGGACATAAATTAACTTGATAACAACTTTAGCCCTTTCTGTCCCTACCTGATTGCATTGATTTTATTCGACTAAGGATGTACTTGTCACACATTTTATTCATTCTAAGGATTGGAAGATCCCTTAAAAATAATTCAGGCCTGTGAAATTCATTACACATGCATGTGTAGGTATCAGAAGGCCTATGAAATTCAGAACGAGCTGGCCAAGTTTTCTTTTTTGTGAACTTAATATCTTTGGAAATTACGAAAAAACTGCAGTTTCTTTGCAATTTTTTTCTTAATTCAAAGCTCAGGAATGAGTGACAACAGTGTTGGCTCATCTATCAGAATACGCGGCATGGATAAACGTCTTCTTAGAATCTAATATTTAATCTTGATATTTTATTTGTTGTAATCCTTAGCGTCACATTGACTGGTTTGACATGGAGCGTATCATTGATGACTGGGTGCTTATGGGATACCTCGTTGGTAACGACTTCATCCCCCATCTGCCAAATATGCATATATCCCACAACGCACTGCCCATGTTGTACAAGGCCTACATTGAGATCCTGCCTTCGCTTGGTGGTAAGTTGTCGTAAATAGGTAGTTGAATTCTGGGAAGGGCTGGGGCTGTTTAACCCTAATCCTCTAGGTTATTGTGGCTAGAAGCCCTGCCAAATGCAGCACCATGCAACACTTGTCAAAGTAACAAGCCTGTCCATATCAGAAATGAGTGCCTGTGGCCACCGATTGGCTGTCCAAAGTATTAAACGCTGATATAGAAGTCACCAATGAATTTTAGTAGCAAAGGATATTTAGGTTCAAAGCCTTCCTTTCTTTTCATGTTGGGAGTTAATTTTTAGCTGCAGGATAGCGGCTCAACAAATCATCATGTCTCCGTTAATAGTTAATTAGTAGCAAACGTTGACATTGTCTATTGCTCTTACACATTTTGACCCATTTCAACCAAACTGTCGTCAAAAGTATCAGAAGCCCAGCCCCAACATGTTACATGACCAAACTGGGGTCAAAGGTCATCATGGGGTCACTGGGGTCAAAACCCGATTTTTTTTTTACTCAAAACACTACTCCGTCCAGAACTTACATGGTACAATCACAGACTCTGCATGAACACGGATTCGTTGGCCCACAGCTTCCGAGATATTTCCGATCGAGCTTGTTCAGACTGTGTAATCAGATAAATGTGAAGATATCCGAATTTTGAGAATTTTGAATTAATCACAGATTGACATGTACATTTTTTCTTCTTCCAGGATATCTGAATGAGCATGGTACGCTGAATCTGCCTCGCTTTGAGAAATACCTGATCCACTTGTCTAAGGTGAGTGATGCCTTTATTTTCATCAAACCTGAATGGTGTGGCTATTTGCAAAAACTGTACCTGATGCCAGTTTTTACTTAATGTGAATGCTGTTGCAAAGTGAATTAGAAGGCATTTAACATTTGCAGTGAAATTTTCCTGAGTTTAAATTTGTTGAACTTATGCAAATTAGCATAGCGAACACTTCATATGAAGACGTAAATTTGTCAATCAAATTAAGTTTTGCCTTTCGTAAATTTGTATTCACATTCATGCCGGGAATGAATTGGCACACAGTGTTTAAAATGTTCTGAAATAACTCCCTCTCTCCACTACTTTAGCAGCACAAGCTTATACATCAAAAAGTATACATTTCGATTTATGGTTGTGTGGAGCTCTTATGTTTCTAGTCATGGCTTTTAAAGTTTTTAATCAGTGCAGTTTATTTTTCCACATGCAATGAGCAACATCAACAGCATAAAAAATAGACCAAAGAAATTTAGTTTCCCATGAATATTTGTTTAGATATGGCCGCTGATTTGCCCAGGCTCACTTTTTCTGGGACACACTGTACTATAGTTTGGTGCACATTCAATTTAATAAAGAATGCTTTTGAGAAGCGGATTGGTTTAAAGGGAATGTACATCATTGGCTTTTGCTGTAATTTTCAGAAATGAACTATTTGAGGGGTTAGTATAATAGATCAAATATTGTTTCACTGACATGTTTGAAGTTTTGTGTTCGAAAATGCTGGAAAAACCAAGAAAAACAAAAATGTTCAAGTAGTCTGGTTCCCTGACTCCACTAAAGATAAAATGGATCAATTCATAGATGCCGGAAAATTGTAAGGTAAGGGAACCAGTCTAGCTGGCCTGCACCCGTTCATGAACATGTAACCAATAGCAAACAAAATTTGGACTGAAAAAAGTGTAAAGTTGGAGCAGTAGATGAAAAATAGTTAGGTTTTTCCAAAGGTGGTCGGCCGACCACCGTTGGAAATGTATACAAAAATACCATTTTCTTGAAAATGACTTCACACCAGGTGCCATAATTTTACAGGATGCTTTAGACTGTCATTTACCAACATCCTAGTAAGGTATTTCGTAAAAACTTGGTAGTTTTATTTTTTGATGTTTGCAAATGTTGTATATTCCCTTTAATACTGCCTTCATTGGCTTTCATAATATGCTATACTACACTAAGACGCATCAAACCACTTGTCTATGGCTAGCAATAAGACACTTGTCATAGGAGCATGTGTAAGTGCTGGCCATACAGTGTTGTGGGTGCAGCCCAAGCTGTCTACACACTTATAAGTATTTTCAATTATAGATAAATCAATGACCCATTACCTGCAGTGTATTGAGCACCACAGTTCAGTTTGAAAATTCCAGGCAAAAAAAGAAATCACTATGTACCCATGAATTGTGTGTCTGTGTTGCAGTTTGACAAGGAGAAATTTGAGGAGACGTTTTCAGACCTGTCCTTCTTTTCTGGGAAGACGGACATAAGAGCATGGAAGAGCAACCGAGCTCAAGCCAAAAAAGAACAAGAGAAAGAAAGACGTGCTGCCAAGGTAAATTTGAAGTTTATTAAATTCAATGTATCATTATGCAAAGACACTTTTAGTTTTGAAAAAAAAGTCGATGTCAATATAAGTCGTAATTTAATAACAAGGAAAATGCGTATTACTTTTGTACAACACGCATTGGTTTTACAATCGTGTTGAACCATGTTCTGACACCATCCAGGCCAACTCCAACAAGTTCTCGGTGCTGGACAGCTTGGATGATGTGATGGGACTCAAGCCTGGGGCTGGGTCAAAGGTCACCGGTCTGTCTTCTGATTCCAGTCAAGGTAGGTGTAATCCATAGTGTGTTCTTGTCAGTCTGAGATGAACCCCAACCCCAGGGCATGCCCCTTACTGTCCCAAGTTGTGAAATTTGTGTAAATTGTGCAGTGCATGCTATTAAAGCCTGTTCAATATCCATTCATTTTTGAATCGCGATATCATGATATCGCGGTATCCAATATTATCGTGATGACGTCATTTTTTCCCATTAACCCTCCTTTTGCTTGAAAGGTCACAAATGGTCCAAATTTCCTTCCTCACCTCCTGCTATACTTTTAAACACATGCTGGTCACCAATGGTCAGATAATGTATGTGATTAGTACATTGGTAGGTCAAAATCGGTCAACCAGTTTTGACTCTTGGGACAGCCATTGAACGGTACCACATGTTACTCATTATATGCATGGGAGGATAGTTGCCGGGCTTTAGGATGTTGATATTAGATTTTTCTTTGTGGAGGGGGGTGTTCAGATAATAACAATAATATGAATTTCTATTAGTTTTGCAATACAATGCTTTTTTGACCAGGCAACCCTGTAGCACAATGGGACATCCCATTTTATATTCAACAAACAATGGCACAGTTTGTTGACCCAGGGATTGCAAACAAAGCCGGGGGGGGGGGGGGGAATGTTTTTTTTATCAAGACACCATCAGTCACTTGCAACAATGTTCTAGTCAGTCAATACCATCACTTAACTGCACCTTTCAACTCTTGGATGATTTTTTAAAAAGTCAATAGCGGTCAGCAAATGGCCAGCATCAACCACTATTCAATAGGTCATAGCTGGTCAAATCATTCCCATGGTTAGATACTCCAGCAGTCACAACTGGTCAATCCTATACTTCTATGCACAGTTTTTCAATGGGTCACCAATGGTCACTTGACCGATTTTGACCCATGTAATAACAAGGTTCAGAATGCGCGTTTCCATAGGAGGGTTAATGGAACAATGGAATGATAAAAAACAACCACCAAAGTCACCACTACATCATGAGAGCCGCATGAAATAACCTGATGGTCCGCAAATGTCCTTAACAAAATCATTCGTTTTACTTGATTAGTCTCATAAACTTTGCCAAGTCAAAAACAAATTCCACATACAAAAATTGTAAAAATTACCTTGAATTGTTTGATAAATGTGCAAATAGAAGTGGATCTCATGTGAAAGGAACGATGATAGCATGCAATGCATGCACGGTGTGGCTGGTATTTTTGGTAGCCATTTTACATCATTGGTTGTCACACGTAAAACACATACTAGAGCTATAAGCAGCGACGATCGGAACCAAGACCAGACGTGTGCGACGAGTCAAAATAAAACTCATTTTCGTTATCCTCACATGAACGGCCACTGTGTTAGACCATGGAGTTATAAAAGCATAAACCCCAAGAAGGAATTTAAATTAAGATTGTCAGTTTCAGGATGCTTATGGAATTGTTCTTTAAATAATATTTGTTTTTTATTGAGGAGATTCTTTGGATGAGGAAGATGGCGATACATTTGAGGAAGAGTTCATAGCCCACAAGAGGGCCTACTACGATGACAAGTTTGAAATGGAAAACATCACTGAGTAAGTTCAATCACAAAAACTGTCACTAAAAGCCCACTTAATGTAAGCCAAAATGATTCAAAGTATCTCTGTGTGCAAGAATGAAGAGTTATCACTTTAGTAGTTTAATATAGCTCTCTGAGCTTAACCCTTAAGTCACTGTAGCTCCCCAAACCGCGCTGCTATTACTCGCTGTAGCGCTCGAAACTGCCCAAGCACTCTATGGTTTTATTGATTCTTCAGTGATGAATAAACGCAGTGTAATACAATGTAAGCACAGGTGTTTTTGGGCACTACAGGGATTAAAGGGTTAAAGCTCTTATGTGTACTTGTAAATGTTAACCTTTTTTGAAGTTGTTTTGCATTCAGGAGTAATTTGCTTGTGTTCAACAGCTGAAGCAGTTATTATTCGGACATATCTTTTATACACATTGAGGATTTTTTTGAGTATTGTTAAACATTTTCTACTGTCTCTTACAGTGAACAACTTTCTGTGATTGTGTACAACTACATCTTGGCAATCCAGTGGATCCTGGATTATTACTACAACGGTATTCAGTCATGGGGCTGGTGAGTAAGACTATTAGTTTTTGCGCGTACTGCGTGATGTTGCGCAGAACGCGGAGTGCTGGTGTAGTGTGCTGATTGGCTACATTAAATGAAAAAGGATGAGTTTGATGCACGCACGACGTCGTAAATTAACACCAGTCGACTGCAATTGATTCCCACCTATCGGGAACTTGTCGTAGAAATTGAAATGTTTCTACTCTAGACACAGATCATGACTGAACTCTTGCAACTGTTGATTTTTTTTTAATGCCGACTGATTCCGATCGTCTTAATATCATTGCAATTTTGTCAGGTCGCAAAAAAATTGCCGACTAATTTGTTTCCGACGGTCGTTGATCAGGCGTAGCATGATCCTGAAAAGTCAGTCGCTGACTGATCTGTGTCGTTGCAAGGTCGACCTGAGGGCGGCTAAAGACAAATTTCCTTCTGAAAGTTATGAATTTCAATATTTCAACCAACTATTTGACTTATGCCTACCTACATTGTACCTATTGGCCATTCTTTAAATTTGGGGTCCACTTTTTACCCTGTCCCTGTTACATGTGACATCTATGATTTTATAATTTTGATGCACTACTTAATGCAGTCATCCTTCAGGACTGATTACATGTATGAATAGCAAACTACCTACCCAACAAATAAACAGTCATGTGAAGTCATTCTTAATGATACTTGAATGGCAAACTACAAAGATTCCAGGGAACAGGGCCAGGGAAAATGTCACACAATGATACATGTACATTGGATCCGAAATTTATAGAATAATCCATCTAGCAACTATGCAGGTTAATATCGTAGGTTAACCCTCCTACTATTTAAACAGTCACAGACAGTCAAAATTTCCATCCACTGCCCTGCTATGCATGTACTTAACACAGGCTAGTCACCAACAGTCAGGTCACATGTCAAGCAAGCACTGTGACTAACACAGGCTAGTCACCAACGGTCAGATCACATGTCAAGCAAGCGCTGTGACTAGTCAAATTCACTCAAGAGACAAAGCAGGCTTGTTTGTGTTAACAGCTGGCGTATCAATCACAGGGCTGCCAACTTTGAGTAGAGGTTAGAGTGAGAATTCGACAATCGAGGTTAATCAGAACTAATGCGAGCGCAAAGCTCTAACGGTGTGGGGTTCGGCGCCCGCTCAAGGGCCTCGGAAAATGTTGGATTCTAAATGCTCTGTGGTGCGATCTGAGGCAATTTCTGACCACTTTAACCAATTTTTGTGAGCAAAAAATCATCATTTAAACATCGTTTTCGAGTTCGGAGTCAATTATTTTGTTTGTTACTTTTTTTAAGCGTGAGACATCCCGTGTGGGCATGAGAGCATGAGAATAACCTGAAATGCATGAGTCTCACGCTCAATGCGTGATAGTTGGCAGGCCTGCCCACAGTCAAAGCAAAGCAGTGTCAAGTGACATAAATGGTCAAAGCCAGTCAATCCTGCTTTATGTAGGCTGGGAATTCGTATCAATCTATAATATCAATCTAAAGGTTGAATTTGTTAACAGCAGGTCTCATATGTACATAAGTTTGTTTCTCTTAATACTCCAACTCTGCTTTCATTTCTCTTCATACTTTATCTTTATTGAGGTCAATAATGGTCCCAGTCTAGGACTGACTCACACTTCCATCATCTTTCCTCCTTCTGATCAAATGATGAATCCTGTGCAGGTACTACCCCTACCACTACGCTCCTTATATGTCTGACTTACGAGGATTCAGCAACTTCAAGCTCAAGTATGAGAAGGGTCAACCGTTCCTGCCTTTCCAGCAACTGTTGGGTGTACTGCCTGCTGCTAGTAAGGAACTACTTCCTGAACCTTACCAGGTATATGCTGTTCCCTTCAATCCACTTGTATTTTATCTTCATTTCTATTTTATCTGCATGCTAATTAGGGTTGAAAGTCAATTGGTCCTCACCTTAAGATCTCTGAACAACTGATACGTGTACAGTGAACTTGTCATATTGTACACATACCAGTATGTACAGGGTGTTTCAATAAAAAGGAAACCCAACTTTGAAGAACCAGTATGGACAGACTCAATGTTTACTGGCTATAAAACTGCTATCATCTGAAAGCGTAATCTCTGTGCTTTTCAATGATACCTTGTTTACATTTCCAGGGTCATGCATCACTGAGCGCCACTGTCATGAGATTTCGATGCAAAATTGCAGTTGGTTCACTTTCATGTCAAACACAATAGGCATGGTGTGCATGAGAATAAGTATTCAAGAAGAAGACACGAGTGCATAAAAAGAAAAAAACAAGTCGGGTTGGTTTCAGACATTTCCGTAACAATAGGCACACCGTGCCCAGTGGTTTTTATGCCCCGCGGCGAAGCCGAAGGGGCATACTGTTTCCGCCTTGTCCTTCCGTGGGTGGGTGTGTGGGTGGGTGAGCTTGTCTTACATACGCAGTGTGGACTTCCGAACAAAAGACGTCCACATAATGTAGGTAGCACCGACGTTGTGTGGACTTGCCCACGTCCACACAGTGTTTCCCCATTTCTGGAAAACAGGTTTAGAGGCATTTTTGGGTTAGGTTTATCTGTAGCAGAATGAAGAGAAACACTAAAGGGAATCATAGAAAAAAAATTGGGTTGAAAGAGTTTTCACAGTTTGAGAAAAATGATTTTTTTCACTGGTTTTTCTTAACTACACGAAAGCAATGGAAAGTCCACACTAGTCATGTGAAACAAGTATGAGCTTGTCTTACATACGCAGTGTGGACTTCCGAACAAAAGACGTCCACATAATGTAGGTAGCACCGACGTTGTGTGGACTTGCCCACGTCCACACAGTGTTTCCCCATTTCTGGAAAACAGGTTTAGAGGCATTTTTGGGTTAGGTTTATCTGTAGCAGAATGAAGAGAAACACTAAAGGGAATCATAGAAAAAAAATTGGGTTGAAAGAGTTTTTACAGTTTGAGAAAAATGAGTTTTTTCACTGGTTTTTCTTAACTACACGAAAGCAATGGAAAGTCCACACTAGTCATGTGAAACAAGTATGTGTGTGTGGGTGGGTGTGTGTTTGTGTCCGGATAAATCTTGTCAGCGCGATAACTTTAGAAATACTTAACATATGAACTTCAAATTTAGTTTGTGGATTGTTCTTGGTAATCCTAAGAAGCCTTTTGCATTTGGGGCCAAAAGGCCAAAGGTCAAGTTCACAGTGGCTAAAACAATAGAAATCTTGTCAGCGCGATAACTTGAAAAATACTTAACATATGAACTTCATATTTGGTTTGTGGATTGTTCTTGGTAATCCTAAGAAGCCTATTGAATTTGGGGCCAAAAGGTCAATGGTCAAGTTCACAGTGGCTAAAACAATAGAAATCATGTATTTATTCTGAGATTATAGGGATTAGGGATTAATTCATATAAAACCTACAGAAGACACTAATGCTGTCAATGAATGTTCCATGTGACCAAGGTACATGTAAGTTGATGTTAGAGTGGTGTTATGTCATGGGAACTGTCACGGTTGCGGGGCATTTGTGTTTGTAAACGCACCTGACTTGTTTTTGTTATGAAAGTGAACCAACTGCATTTTTGCATCTAATTTTCAAGACAATGATACTCAGTGATGCATGACTCAGAAAACCGAAACATGGTATCATTGAAAAGCATAGAGATTACGCTTTCAGATGGTACCAGTTTTATAGCCAGTAAACATATCGTCTGTCTATATTCACTCACAAATAATCATTTCACTCAGATTTCATATTGTTCTTGCCTATGGGTGACAATGGACCGATCCAGTAAGCCCCGCCCAGTGCGCACGTGGGCAAATTAACACGTGCTCCTCTCCAATGCCACACTGCATTTTCCTGCCGCGCCATACGCGCGCGTGCACGCATGTCGGACTTTTGTGCACGCATGTCGGACATAAATCACGGCTGTGATTGGTCAGAATACCATGGGGCAGTGCTTACTGGATCGGTCCATTGGGCCAGCGGTAGTGATCAGGCTTACTCAAAAGCCATCAGGAAGTCTTGTGGTTACAGCCTGGAGACCGATCCCAATGCAGCGTGCACACTGCATCCCAACGTGAAAAGACCAAGTGTGTTGGGCTGTAATGACTCTTGAAAAAAGATTCACGATCTTTTTATGCTTCTTTGTGAGTGATGAATGCAAAGTGTGTAGGAACACCACGTGGGAGTACATTTCTTAACCTAAAGGGAATGGTTCTGAAAAGAACCAGAGGTATAAAGACTTTATACCTCTGGTTCTTTTCAGAACCATTCTCTTTAGTTTGAGAAATTTATTCTCATATGGTGCTTCCGCAGACCTTTCATTCATTAGTATCTCCACCATGCAAAGCCTCAATTCTTTGTGACTATTTTGGCAGCATTTTCAGATAAACGGAGGTACCAGTACAGGCATTTTGAGTTACGGGGCACTAATGTACATGTTTTCTTATTCTCTTGACGGGAATGGAGCATTACTTCAATATTAACGTAGCCTGAATTTAAGGTTACTGTATGTCCAATATTGTTTGTTTCCTGTCTGTTTTTCTTTCTTTCCCAAAATTTCACATAGTTTTTAAATGATTGTCTAAAGGAGTGTTTTTCCAGATCTGATACACCTTGCCCTCTGGAGACATGCACACAATAGGGAACAAAATATTGTATACGTCTCCACAGGGCAATTTCTATAGATGAATACGTCTCCACAAGGTTTTCATGAAATTTATATATGGATTTTACTCAAAAACTAGGAATTTCCAAGGTGGGTTGATCTGTCGCAAATGGTAGAGTTTTAGAAAAGGGATATTAAGTCCGAAATTCAGCCAAAGAAATTAATTCTGGTTAAAATAAGAGCATTTTGAAACTGTACTTTAAAACTTGAAAACTTCAGTGCACGAGAACAAAGATTTGTCTCCACAAGGATACAAATTTCAGTATGTGTGTTCTCATACATAAACAATTGGAATAGTCTTTCAGGTTTTCTGTCGAGTAAACCAAAAAGCAGTTGTGAAGTTTTGCAATATTTATTGCAACCTAATTATAATTTCTGAAGGAACTGATTGCAGGGGTGTGAAATCTCAGCTTTAAAGCTGATTTCAGCTTTTTTGTGTGTTGGATTTCAGCTTTTTTCAGCTTTTTCCCTCACTTACTGTGTACAAAAGTATAGGAGATTTCCAAAGTTCAGCTTTTTTTTACACATTTTCCAACTGTTTTCAGCTATTTTTATCAGTGGTCACTCACACCCCTGTGATTGTTCTGGATGGCACCAAAAAGATTTTGTGAGATTCCCTGGCTGCACAGGCCGTGTTCTGCCCACATTCCTGCTTTGTAGTAATACAAAAGAGCGGTCATGATGCATTTAATATGAGATGGAAAAGGAAAGGCTTGGAACACTAGTCAACATTTTCTGTGAACTTCCCCTCAGAAACTGATGACCATGGACAGCTCCCCCATTATTGACTACTACCCATTGGACTTTGCCAGTGACCTCAATGGCAAGCTACAGCAGTGGGAGGCAGTTGTGCTCATTCCATTCATCGATGAGGTGAGTTTTTAAAATTCCCTTCCAAGATGTTTTTTTTTCAAGTCTCCAGGGGTCCATTTCAAGGAGTTGCTAATCACAGAAACTTTCTAAAGACACAAATTTATCTTCAATTAGAAAAACTCTGAATTCTCCAACTCCATAACAGGATCACAGATTAGCGTTTGTATCTAGATGGAATCTCCTCTCCCCATATTATCTTTGGGGCATAAAATCTGCTGTCACACTGTATATTAAACTAGGGATACCACTTTTCCGGCTTTAGCTGGAATTCCGACTTTTTCATCTTTTGGGAAAAAAGTCCAGCATTCAGTCCCTTCCCAGGCTGGAAAATACTAAATTTTTTAAATGGGTACGTTTTGTCATTTAGCGAATATGTTGCACGTTTGATTGTCACTCATGAGCCAGTGAGAAAATTGGTTTCGCGCTTTGTGCTATCAAAGTACTAGACTGGTACCGAGTGCACTCGATCAAACCTAAGTTTTCTACATGGATGTACAGAATCCATTTGTGCACTGCTGGTTATTGATAATTTAAAAGTTGAGTGTACCGGTTAGAGTCTAGGATAATTATACACGTGCTACTCTGTGATGATTGCCATGCCAGCGGTTACATAAATGTATGTATTGTACATGTGAATGGTATTACAATGTGAGTATGTATGCGCATTGCGATTGTGTGATTTTTTTCCAGCCCTGGAGCAAAAACCCACTGGCATCCAAGCTTAACCCTCACCACACCCCCCTTTCCCTCCCCCACCCTTCAAAATCAGTCAAGAGGTTTTGGAGGATTGTTAAAACTCCGTCTGAGGCAATTATTCCCTACTCAAAGGGTTTAGTCTGACATGATTTCTTTCATTTTTCAATTGTCTAGAAACGTCTGCTAGCTGCAATGGATGATGTCAGTAAGTACCTGACAGAGGAGGAACGTAGTCGCAATCGGCACGGACCTCACCTGATGCACATGTATGAGGAGACAATGAACTACAAATACCCATCCTCACTGCCTGGCCACTTCCCTGACATCAATGCATGTAGGGTCAGGTAAGACAGGGGACTAGACCTAATAGGGTGGAACTGCTGAACAAAAAAATATTTCTATAAAGCAAGTGTATGTACTGAGGAAAAAAAATCAGCTTAAAACGGTCACAAGGTGACACTCTTTAACCGACCTAGTGGGAAGTCAATATACATGATACACAGAGAAATATGTAAAATCCTTTAAAACCCTGCAGGTCAGTTTCAGGTGAAGGGATATGAAGTGTTGTTAAGTGACTAGCCTCTTCACACTAGAGCCTCTCAACCCAGGTTGAACTCAACCCTGGGTGAACCCAGTGCTGCCCGGGTTGAGTTTTTTATTTTTCAACCCTGCGTTCAACCCCGCATCGTTTCACACTTGTTTCATGCAAATCAAGCCTATCATGCTCAGTTACTACTGTTTTGAACCCTGGCAAGAATTTCAACCCAGGTTGAAAATCTCAACCCTGGTCTGGAGCAGGGTTGAGTTCAACCCAGGGCGAAATCAATCTCGGGTTGACACAGGGTAGACGCAGGGTTGAAATGCTTCAAGTGTGACACGATGCGTGTTTTCAACCCTTCGTCAACCCTGCGTCAACCCCGAGATTTGTCTAGTGTGAAAAGGGCTAGAAGAGAGAGTCACAGCACCAAAAACAGTACTGTGGAGAGCAGTGAAGTGTGACTGAATCTGCCTGCTTGCCCTGAGCTTAACCACACCAAAGAATTGTGCAGGGATTTGAAGTGTTATACATACCCCACAGAAGATTACCTGGAAAGAATTTTGAAGTCTGGGTGCTAGCTCTTTCGGAAAAAAAGTGGTTTGGCAAAACTTTAAGGGTTGTGAAGTGCAGAAGCCTAGGAGGTGAATAAAAAACCCCACTTATTTGACTGACATCTCCCTGATGCAAATGCCATCATCCAACAAACTTCTCCCAGTTAATATAAAGAATCAGGTGGTTATGATCATAACATCAGCTCTGTTCTTTCTTGCAGGTGCCAGGAATTAGACAAGGGTATATTTCATCTGGATCCCAGGCAGCTGAGACAAGGTCTATGTGCAGGCACTAAGACCGGTGTCTACTTCCCTGGCTTCCCCACGCTGCATCATCTCAAATTCACTGTACGTATTACAAGCCCCTTAACCCTAAACAACACAGGGCATGTGGTGTATAAGTCTGCGGGACCTTGCTTTATTGAGCCATCAACACCAGCGCATAAACGGCCAATTGTGGAGTTATAACACCTCACCTACAGATTCTGTATCTTGATTGGCCGAGAGCGAGTCACATGGCATTCGGTATTTTTGCTATCTTGCTGTGCACAGCCAAAAGTACTATACCCATAGCAACCAAAGTACTATACCCGTAGCAACCAGAGTACTATGCATAAGAACCAGTAGTGTGTGAAGGGGTAGTTTGGAAAGTGCAAGTAAATTGTTTTATTGTATTTAGATTAAATTAATCAGTTATCGCCTAAAATCAAGCAGAATCTGTGGGAGAGGTGTTATAAAACACATATTGACTGCTTTATGGATCACCTCGGGAGGCTTGTTTTACTACACCACTCAAAGCAGTCAATATTGTATACTAGTCTCATACAATAGTTGTATCCTGCTGCAGTTGGTAACCACAGACTGTGAGGCAGTTTAGCCTTGAGATTTTTGACATGATGGACTTGCTACACTTGACAGGTTTGTCATTTTGACAAGTGTTGCATGCTGCTGCATTCAGCAGGGTTTCTAGGTAAACTAAATAGGGTTACAAAGTTACTAGGCAACAGTGCTAATAGCTCTAAAATGGAACTTGACAAAAGTATTTGATGTCAAAATAAGGAATAAGAAATAACGCATTTGCAGTTTACTGACACATTTTTATCTTGATTTCTTTTTTGATGTCAGACCCAGCTCAGAAAGGACGATATAAAAATCTTCCAGCAAAACAGCCGAGGAGAGAGCATCATTCTCAGCATTCAGACTGACAATGCTGATGTGGTAGGGGCCTTATTTGCTTCTTCTGTTTAGTTTGATTTTGGGAGGGAAATTAGAATCCTAATATATGAAAATTGCAAGAGGAAGGAATGTAGCCTGTGACTTACATAAAATAATGTAAGCAGTTTTGACATTAAACTGATCGGAAAGACTTGATGAAAAAAAGATGGTTGTAGCCAGTGAATTGTTTGGAAAACCCAACTATTTTGAATGTAATAATGAATGCACCTAGGTATATGCAGTGCTGTAGTTGAGTACATTTTCATGAATCATTACAAGTTTGAATACTTTGCCATGAGTCTGAGTAGAAAGAACCTTGCCATGAGTACGGGTACCAGCAGGCGTACACGCATTCACTGCATATATTTAAGTGTGAGTACGAGTACATTACGAGTACATGTATGAGTACGGGTACATTTTGAGAGTAAGAGTATGAGTTCTGTCCGTGAGAGCAAGCTCATTTCAATGGGCACACATGTTCCTGAGGACTTTTTTTCTGTCCAGGGAGGCATTAAACTTGTGAATAAAGCCTACCAATGATAGAAAATGTGTACGAGTGTGAAAAAGTGTACTTGTTTAGGAGGTTGGTGAAGCAGCCAATATATTTTGTAATAACTGACTACATATGATGTACACAA
The DNA here is from genome assembly GCF_015706575.1 of Patiria miniata. Lineage (NCBI taxonomy): Eukaryota > Metazoa > Echinodermata > Asteroidea > Valvatida > Asterinidae > Patiria > Patiria miniata. The sequence continues at coordinate 11,078,410 of NW_024037063.1, forward strand.
TCGATACATTTGTATGCAAGGGCGGATCCAGAACACAATTTTTTTGGGGGGGGGGCATAAAAATTGTTGGTCCCCCAAAAAGTGGGTCCAAAATAGATGTTGCCATTGAACTATTATGAAGAGACCAGACTGCATGCAATTTACATAATTTATGCATCGTTATGGTAATTTCAGGAGGCCGGGGATGTGGCCAATGAAGTATTTGGTAAGAACTGCTTTGCTGAATGGCCACATCTGAAGGAAGTCAAAGTTGTTGCCGTAGCAGATGACACAACCAGGTAATAGAAATAACTCTGTTGAAAAGAATGTCACCAAAAAGGTAAAAGTGCACAATTAAGTACAGTATGATCTCAGCATGTGATGTACAGCATGTGATCAGAAAAATTGCGAAAAATACACAAAGATGACCCGTCTGCTGAGTGGCAATTGTCTGCGAAGCAGGTGGCTCTACAGCTGCTGAGCAGGCAACAATGTATTGAGTAAATTATAGTGAACGAAATTTTATAGCACACTGCCATATTTTGATTGATTACAGCAAAACATGTTTCGTATACTAAATACCGTAAATAAAATTTTGGACAACAAAAAAATGTGCTCAAATTGCTTACTGATAAATCCTTTATGATTTCAACTGCATACAACGTGCTTCAGACACTGTGTGTTTCATACTCAACATGCTTCATACTCTGTGTATACACAACTATACTCTACTGTGTGCATATATATACACAAGTTCTGAATGTGTACAAACCCACATGGGCCTCATTCACGAGTTGGCCATATTGAATTGAAAGTTGGGTAAAATCTTAATTTTTGGAACTTGCGAAGAGAAAGTTAATTTATAATAAATTCCAGTCTGCTTCAATGAATAATTTTATAATTTGTAATTAAACATTCCCTAATGTTAAAAGCTATATTTAGAAAAAAAATGACAGTAAAATAAGGCTGCATTGTGCCTCCATAAATAGTCTTTGCCATCCCCTTCAACAGTTAACAATTAATGACATACATTCGGGGAACTCGACAAAAAGGCCAACTCGTGAATAAGGCCCATTGTCTTATAGTGGGTAGCAGGCATAGCAACAATGCGTTCAAGAATGCCCCCCCATCTGTCTCTATGTCAGATTGAGGAGGTACTTGTGCAATGAGTCCGTTAAAGAACATATATGACAGTAACTGTATTGCCAGGTTGCCAAAGTTGGAGAGATTAATTCAGTCTATGTGACCTTTGACCCAGGTATGAGCTGGTTGAGAGCAAGCAGAAGAGCCCTGAAGAGGCGGAGAAGCCAAGCGTCAAGAAACGTGACATGTCTGATTTTGATGCTGCTGTCTGGGTCAAAGATATCAAGGCAATTCAGGAAAGGTAGAAAACACTTTTTACGTTTCTAGTTCTCTTGTTTATTCAAGTGTTTGTGTAGTTTTTTTTATTAGCTTAGTAGCATTGTAAACTAAAAGGATAAAAACGGCCTCTGAAATTTTATTTAAGAAAGTATCAGACCTGACAATGAAAGGGATATGAAAGGTTATATGCACACAGTAAATGATAGTACAGTGGAACGTGGCTATACCGATCACTGCTATACTGAACATCCTCCTTGGCTTTTTTGGTACAAAATGTACCGAACATTGTTGTTGAAAAATGTCAACGGAAGAGTGACTAGTGGCTGTTATTTCCCCAAGGAATAGCAGGGAAACATTGCTGTTGGTAGTAAGCTCAAAAACTGAGTAATTACATGATTCAATAGTCGGCATGTGTTCAAAGTCGTCTTTCAGTAACTACCAGGGCGTGCAGGGTGAAGTTCTGCAGGGCGCTATTTATTGAAAAGTGAGTACTGGAGCACCAGCAGCTTAAAATCGCTATACCGAACGATCACTTTTATGAACAATTTCTGTGGATCCCCTGATGTTCGTTATAGTGGCGTTCCACTGTATGCAAACACTTATGAGAGTTCCGTGTCCACACACTACATGTGTTTTGATTCACGCACCTGTAGTGCAAAGTATTTGCGACTAATTTTCATCAGATTGTGCATAACGTCTTTGCTTTAGGCATATGACGGCAGTGTGTCTGCCCAGTTTTGTCTGTCTTTGTTATGCTAAAGAGATGTAAATGTGTATTCAGGTCAAAATCAGGAAAAGGAGTTGAACGTGCATTCAGGAAATTACATAAAAAAAAAAAAAAACAATTGAAAACTTTGGTATAAATCTAAAAGAGATACTTGCAGTCTGAATTGATTTTGAACAAAGCAAACCATACATCACAGTTACATGTACATCCCAATTGGTTGATTCAATCGACAAGGGTTTTCTGGCCTACTTTTCAGGCTTTTTGTGGTTACAGTTGTCAGCAGGGAAAAATGTTCAAATTTTTTTTTTGAAAACTGTTGCTGTCAGTTTATGTGCAGTGAGGTTTGAGAATTTTCAAGGAATTGATTGGTGGGTCATTTGAATATTTTGTCTGATATTGTTTCTCACATAGGTACCACAAGAGGAAAGGAGTGATGATCGGGCCGTCCTATGTCTTGATCTATGCTTGTCCCTTAATGGGAAGACGGTAAGAATTAATAGCCATCAAATCCTGACATCTCATCACATTTGAAGGTGCTCATCTTTGACTCTTTGACATGTGTCAAATTGTTATTTTTCTAGAAATAAGCCAGCTGTAAAATTATTCTTCTCATCGTGTCCACTCCACAACAAGCTAAATTTGATTAAGCCAAAGCTGAACGCATTTCTCCACATCTTTATTGTACATTGCAAGGTCAGCAGCTGTGCAAGGATCTTGTAGTAGAGGGCATCTCTAAGGGTAGTTTGTGGCTCTACGCCACAATCACACATGGTGTCATTGCAGGAACTATATCTCCACTTGTTGAGTGTCACCTTGGCAACTCCAGTTCTTAGTCGGTTGAGGCATTTCCACTTTGCAAAGCTTCGTCTGCACCAGGTGGTAGTTGTTCTCTAGCCATCAGTTCCATAGTTGCCTCACTTGTAGTGTCAGGCTCATTAGGAATCACGGCTATTCCTTGACTTCAGGCGACTCTGAACTGTAAAATAACTCCATTGGAGTGAGGATTTTGTTGTCTCTTTACGCACAAGGAAACTCTTTTGGTGTCAGTAAAATTATGCTGGTTTTTAATAACAAGAATGGTGGAGTTGTGCATCCTCGCTCTCAGGCATTGAATCCCAATATTGCGACTTGATTGTTTCCAAATTGTGTGTAAGACCTTTCTAGTGAAGTGTCGTTAAAATGGAAGGCTTAGCTTTTCCGAGTCACAAGTCGTCTCTTCTTGCTGAAAGTTTTTACTTTAACAAATTTCTGAATTTAATGGGTTTTTGGTAACAACACAAATGCTGCCAATTACCTTTTCCCCCAGTGGACTTCCTCTCCATTTTCATTTTGCCAAAACTTGGTTGTGGGCTGTTCTCAATCATCATTCATATTGATCAATGCTTTGAGTGCTTATTCAGATGAGATAGTAATATTCACTTTTTTCAGCAGTATATTGCTTGCATGTAATTTTTGGTAGGTATGTGAGTGGACATAGTGGAGTGGTGACGTTAGAGAAGCAATGGTCAAGTACTCCAGTCACCTACGCATACCAGATGATGGTCAAGGTAAGACTACCACAAACTGATCTCTATATAAAGACTGCATAGCGGATATCCACACACCAGTCACACAGTAGACTTTGCATATTGACCAATTCGCACACGCTGTATCAAGAGTTGATGCGCATTTTGGTCACGTACACGTATGATGATGTTCTAAAAAGAACACATTTCCGTAGTGATTATTATTTCCAAAACGCCTAAAAAGTGAACTGCGGCATTAAAAAAAGTAAACCACGACGTTAGAAAAATTGTAAACCATGGTCAGTGGTGGTGGTCAAAATATAAGTCAGAGAATCGCGATGTTACAAACGTAATCATGCTGTCTATAAAGACGGCAACTTGTCCTTCGTAGGTCACCAGCCGGTCTCACCAAAATGACGTCAAATTCATTCATTGTGCGGCTCTTTATCTGCTATTCAGCAGGGGTGTGATTTTTCCGGATTTCTGGATTTTTAGTCTAACGTCTGCGGAATTTTATGCGGATTCCGGATTTCCAACGTTTTCTGTTTCCGTAATATCCCCCAAAACTTCTGGCAAAATATAGGCCATAATTTACGATAATGGATTGACTGGTGACACAAGTCTAATAAGCAGTGTGGTCAAGAACCTGATAGACATCAATGCAGTGTGCGCAGTGGAGCACTTGAGGACCAGACTAAAAATCATTTTCAATCGGTTTGCACCTCGTGTTTGTATATCGCGTGTGGATGTGTGTGTATTGTGAATGTATTGTGCAGTGACGATCGTGAGCTAGCAATTCGCAATCACATTGGTGTCAATATTGCCGCGATTTTGTCAAGGAATTTAAGAGTATGGTGGGAAGAACTGGTAATAAAGTGTCACTGTGGATGGAAATCAGTTTGAGCTGCAGTAGTGCTTTGAAAAATAGCCACCACCAACACAAAATTTCAAAAATGTTTTGGAAGCCTGGGACTGGAGTTTAAAGTAAGATTACTATAAACTTTTTAAGCACCGTTCATATTTTTTGTGTGAATCGTTTCTTTTTCTCTGCAAACACGCAAAAGTAATAACATCACACATAGGAAAGACATTATTGAATCAATCACGTATGGATTATATTATTTAATGACCAGACATTTTTTCCTAATTTTTCCCCCATTTATGTTCTTTACTGAAGCGACAAAATTTGCAAACATTACAGAAATTATACAGTACATAAAATGTACATACCCTATATATGGACATACAGTACGTGCATGTATACATGTACATCTATACAAGTACATGTACAATAATACATGTACATGTACAATATATACATGTACATGTACATGTATACATGTCAACCGAAGTTCGTGGATTTTTCATTTTTGTCCAATCACACCCCTGATTCAGTCTTTTTATAGAGATCAGTGCTACCATACCCTCCCTCTAACTCACTAGCAACCTATATCACCTGACCTATAGATTCTGTCTCTTGATTGGCTAAGGACACACTGTGTGCTATTTGTTTATTGAACCTCATACATGTACGTATTCACAAGGAAGCATGGTTCTTTCATTGGCTCATGTTTCCAAAACATCAGGGAAGTTTAAAGGGCATTATGGCATGAAATCCCAGAAAAACGTATGTTTTAGATTGTTAACATATCCTATTTCAAAGGTAACTAACCTAATGTCGTACCGTTCCCGAGACAAGAGAAAAAAAAGTGGTGGTTTAAATTGGGCGCGGCAGACATTTTGTGGCATGCGCATACTTATTTCCAGCCATTTCTATCCAATGTACGCCATTCATTATGTTATTTATATCGGGCTGACTGCATCCTCAAATTACATCGAATATTTTTTGCTTACCGAAGCAAATTTTGCGCCACTGGAAGCTGCCAGCATGGTTGTTGACAACAGCTGTGAGTTTCTGTGTCCTTGATTGTGTGGGAACCGGCGAAATTTGTTATAATGCCCGTATGAGGATAGTTTCCGGGTACTTTTACTGACGAAATATTGCAGTCATCCAGGTGCTTTTATGAAAGCATAAAATACGCTGATTTATTTTCTTTTAATGGAAGCTTGATATAAATAATAATGAACAATGTTTCATCTCGCACCAATCCTTACAGGATATAGCTGTACATGACTCCACCTTCAAACAATTCAAGACACTGGAGGAGGTCTTTCCGAAGGACTCGCATTGCTTCATGCTGGGGGCACCTAACTATGGCTGTCAGGGTAGCGTTGTGGACATAGAGGCAGGCAGGATTCGTGTCTTGCTGTCATGTCCCGTGGAGCCCAACCTCAACCAACTCAGGAATTCTCAGAGTGTAAGTAACCAGTACCCTTGCAGTGGTCTGAGTATCACCCGTTATCCACGGAGCCAAGTCCTGCATAAGTAACGTATGATATGTCTAGTCATGCAGATATATGCAAGCCATGCGCCAGCCAATCGGAGCCGACTTTACTAAATCATGACGTCTTTCATTCATAAATCAGGACTAAATGGTTTGATTGGTCAATTTAGATGCAGTGTTTTGTAATACAACAGCCAGGCGCATATCGCGTACCATGATACAGAGCGTGTGACACAGTTTTTTTTATCCATTGTCTATGACGCGCAGTGGGTGAATGATCGAAGACCCGATATAGAAAGCGCCTGCTGATTGGTCAAAATCTAGGAGGTCAAGAGGCAGGGTCTTGCCTAATTAATCAGCAAATCTGCTCACATATTTCATAGACTACTCTTGCAGAGGCTAAGGGTAAATTTCATTGTCGAATATTGTGTTTACCGGAGAGGTGTTTTCCTCTGAGGTTTAAGTGTGCCTTTTTATGGGCTCACAGCTTTGTTCGCTGTGAAGTAGACAGAGGCTCTGTTGGCAGACAATCATTCGCTAGCCAGCACTTTGAAATTGGCACCTGTAGTTAACATGTGACTAGTGACTACGATTGCAAAGTACTGTAGTTTTGAGAAATGTAGTTTTAGTACATGCATCTGGAGTGCTGTGGCCCCGTGGTCTGGAGCATGTGATCTGCAGGTAATTCTGCAGGTTGTGGGTTCAAGTCCAGCCTGGGGTCATGGTGCGTGTGCCCTTTGGCAAGGCACTTTTGTCACTCGTTGCTTCTCTCCACCCAGGAGTAAATGGTTACCTGTGAGGGCAAAGATGGGTATTGTGATTGATTTCAGCTACTTTGTGCAGGAATGGCAGCATCAAGCTGTATACCCTCCAGGGATCTGAGATTGTCTTTGGAATGTTTCGTTGGCCCAATGTGTAGGGTAATAATGATGAAGTGCTTTAATACACATTATTATCTGTCCTAAGGTAATGGGGGTACAGTCAAGCATCATTAAACAATAACAGTCTGCAATGTTGTTACATTTTCACTAAGTATTGACCATTTTAAGATCATGAACTAGGAATGTTGGGCTCTCGCAGTCTTTACTTTGGGATTTGGATCATATTGATTACATGTAGGTCATTCCTGAATGCGTGGCTAGAATGAACTCCGACAGCTGTTTAATTTTACTTTTCACCTATAATCAGGAATCCAGGGGCCGTTCCTTGGACTGATATGTCCTCCAAACGAGGACACACATTTGTAATTTGACCATGTGAATTAGACCCTGTGAATTAGACCCTGTTTTGTCTTCTCCTCTATCTTTGCTCAGCACTATGAAGTCCAGTACCTGCCTTCTTACATCCTTGCCCAACGTCTTAGCCTGCCATCACTCATCATCTCACGGTTAACTGGCAGCATCTTTGTCGGCAGAGGATCCAAACATAGGTGAGTCTCAGCGCAGAGCAAGACCTAGCCCGTGATGGTTCCACTAGTAGCAGCCTTGACTGCACAGCCTAATGTCCGACAAAAATTTGACATGGGTGCAATTATGCATGACACATGGAGTAAGGCATTGGGGAGAGGCACATGTTAATGCCCACATGTGAAAGTAGGCAGAGTTACTGGCCAGATCCCAATGGTACATTATGTGCCAGCAGGCGCGGATCCAGAGGGGGGGTTTTGGGGGTCCAACCCCCCCCTCAGCTCTGTCAAATTTTGTTTTTCCCATACAAATTCCAAAAAAATAAGTCGAACCCCCCCCCCCCCCCCCCCCTGCTGTGACACCCCAAAAAAGTTATACTGGTATAATGTTTGCCTGTTCAAAATACGGTACACCATTCTGTAATCTAGTGTTAATAATCATCGAATTTGAACAGCGCCCCCTATTGAAATATGTTACCAGGCCCCCCCCCCGTTTTTGATTTTACGGAGGCCAAGTGTCCGGAGAAAAAAACCTGTGTACATTTTCAGAATTTTTTGCTGATGAACCCCCCCCCCCCCCTGCGAAAAATCTTGATTACATCCTTGCTGATTAGGGAAGAATCCAAAATGAAACAAGTGGTCACTTGAGGTTGAACCTGGAGGTACCCTGTAAAACCTTGTAAAACCTCAAGGTAAATTTAACTTCCGCCTGTCAGGGATGTATTCGAGTCCATCACCAGTCCTCTCGTCCCAATTCAACTCACAAGCTATTTAAATGAGCTTTTGACAAAGGCATTCCTTTGTTATTGTTCATCCACTGTTACTTGTGCCTGGACTCGCGACTGGACTTCTGATTTACTTGTGACTGGACTTGTGATGGACATGTGATAGACTCGACCACATCCCTACCGCCTGTTTAATATTGCATTCTCTCCTTACCTTGTTCCATCCTGACTGATGTTGCGTTTTAGTTCCTCTGTGGCTCCGTCCAATAACTTCAACATCGGCCTGAATCTGAAATTCAACAAGTCCAACCAAGAGATCCAAGGCTACTCCAAGAAGGATGAGACGGGCACCTGGCTGTACTCCATCAAGGTCCTGGAGGTCATCAAAGACTACATGGAAAAGTAAGTCAGGAAGCGAAAATGTGACCAACTCTGTGAAAAGTGTGTTGCTTCGCACAACTAACCTTAGCAGCGCCATGTTTGTAAACTTACAAACCACCAAATCTGTTTTTGTTTTTGAATTACTCGTTCAGGGAGGTGTTTTCTTTTAACCTCTTAACGTAGGTAAACCCTAACCGCCCTGAAGCCTTCAAAATCAAAATGCCAAAGTGGAGGAATTTGGAGGATTGAGGTTACATGGCAAAAGTGCTTTACTGGTTTTGTAGGATGCACTTTGTCAAGGTCTTGGGCCTGACCTTGTGTTGTTTTTGCTCAGCCATGCATAATTATAGGCCTGGATTATGCTTGAAATCCTCCGTATTGCTCCAGGATGTCACCGGCCAAGCCTCACCATATTGACAGTCACTGCCGCAGGATTTTGCAGGATTCAGGCAGTGGTCACCCCTTCACGGACCATATTCAAGAAATAATGGAGGAATTTGCAGGATTGAGGCCATATGCTATTTTTCCATGAGGCCAATTGGAGGATTTGGCAGGATTAAGGCTGCATCCTAGCAAAAATGCCTAGGGAGTTAGGGTTAATGACGATATCGAAGGTCTCTCATAAAATTGAAGGAAAAGTTAGCGTCTTAGTTTTCTTCTGAAAGCCACTTCAGATAATATATCTCCTGACATTTCCATAATTATCTTATTTACTTGATATTGTTCTGATTTCTTATATCACAGAGGGTGAAAGTTTGGTCAGAGATCAGACATTTTTCTGACAATAGGTTGTTTAAGTCTCACCAGTCCATGTTCACTTTCTAGTCACAGACTCCCAATTTGCCCAATTGTCATCTGCGTGATCGATTGAACGGAAGTTGAGGTCAACAATTTTAATTTTATGATAGTCATCGATTTGCAATATTTTCATTATGTTGTAAATTGTAATGCTTTCTTTTCTTTGAAAATACCCATTTATTGCCCTCGATCATGTTGATTGGATGGGCCCAGTCAGGACACTAAATAAATGCAAAAAATAGGATGTTACACATGTTGTAGATCCTATACATGGTGCCCGGGTGTGCTGTATTCTTGTAAAATCTCACAGGTTATTTAGATCAACTCGCATGCTCTGTTAACCATATTTGTCCAAACAAAAACCAGATGTGCTCAGTCGAATATTGTAATGTGAGTGCATCTACATGTAAGTTTAGTGAAGAAATTCCACACTTGGCATGTGACAGCTTAAAATAATTGTGGTACTTCATTTGTTACAGCAGGTTTGATGACTCATTTCAACCTCTGTGTCGGGTCCTGTTAATTTGTTTCCTTAAAATAATTTCATTCGATCCCACTCCAGTCATCTTTTGTATCTTTAATGCAACACTTATTACCTAATTGCTGCCAGATTTCCTGAAGTATTCCGTCACATTGGCCAGAATCCACGTACCGACACTTACTTTGAAGATAACTTGTTTGAAGGCAAAGCCGGCCGGATGAAACAGCTGCAAGACTTCATCAAGGCTTTGCCGTGCGCCAAGGTCTCCAAGGTAGATGTGGGCTTGAAGAACCTGGACGAACCAATCATCAAGCTGATAGAGGCAGAGGTTCAGAAGGTGCGTAGAATTTGAAACGTAATGGAATAGATGGTAATGTGGAGCTTTTTACATAAGTCTCAAAGTGCTTTGCAAGCATAGCCCTGTTCATCAGATGTTGAGACCAGTTTTCTTCAGCAGCTTGAGATCAGGGCAGTCTGGTCTCTACCCTCACAAGTACCCATTAATATATTCCTGGGTGGAGTGAGACCATTGTAGTGAAGTGTCTTGCCCAAGAACACAAGCATAATGTTACCATCAGGGCTTGAGCCCAAGTATCATCGGACAGTATTGGCTCAAAATATTCGATTTGCAGATGGCGCCATATGAATATCAATCTCCAACATTTTTGTTGTTGTTTATCTAGCTCCTGTCTGCACAGCATCATTGTTATAAGCACATTGAACTCGTCCTGTTCAAATTTTTGTAAGTTCTGAGTTTTTAACCCATGGTCCTTTCATTTCATCTCTGCTCAGGTTGCAGGACTGAAAGTCAAAAAGCAGAAGTTGTCTGTAAGACCACACCTTCTCTACAAGGTAAGCTGCTTTTATTAAAAAACAGGAATAAAAAAAAAATGAATTGTTTGGAACTTTGTGAATAATTACTACCTCAGTGGAAAGAATGCAGAACAGGAGTATTATTGACAGACATCAAAGGGCACAGTCTGCCCACGCTGAAATGCATTCCTCTCAACTTCAGGTTTATTCACACTCAGTTGAATTGTGTTTGCGCGCCATTCGCACCTGCAAATTAGAGGGCACAAGTACATTTTCGTACTGTTGTTCTTGTCATATAAGACTCAAAATTTAGTAACCTCACTGTTTAGTAGTTGGCCACTTAGGCGCCAATTTGACAAATCTTTTCAATATATCCATCATCAAGAACCTCACTGGAACAGATTTTCCTGGGAAGGATACACCTAAGGCGTGCTAAAAAGCATCAGTGATGTAGTCTAATCCTTTTCTGAGTGCCCAAAGCACCAAGGCCGTGTTGAGTGAAAACTTGGAATCATGAATGTTTAGACTCACAACCGACATCAATCAATCAATCATGGAACGGCGACTCTCACAGTCATCTATGTACCGCTGTGTTGAGGTAGAGCCACCGTTGTAGATAGCAGAGTGCCAATGGGAACGGTTGCTGGCAGTTGACTCCCCCAAGTAGTGTTTGGTATCCCAAAAGCGGTGAGATCGCTTTTCAGGACATCTTTGTATCACAGTCTGGGTCGGCCACATGGGATTCGGCCGTCGACCTGCCTATGCACGTGACCAGCCCACCCAATAGGACTCAGACTTCAGTCTGAGTTCTCCTGCAAAAGTCTGGACTTTTCTACATAACTTTTTTTCCCCAATACTCAGATTGCTACCTGTAACCAAACAGCCCAAATACTAAGCCTAGCATGTCAGATTTCATGCCTTTATTTCAGATTTTTTTTTAGATTCTAAATGGACTAAATTACAACAAAGATAAAAATGTGCTTTCTTGTTTTTATTTTCTTCAGCCTCTCCATTATCTTGGCAACTTGATTCCAGACCCACAGGTGGAACATGAGTTGTTTGATCGAGTCGTTAATGTCCGGGAGGGCTACACTGTGCCTCTAGGCCTGCATGGGGTAATCATTGGAATACAGCCAGGTAGGAACATGAGTTGTTTGATCGAGTCATTAATGTCAGGGAGGGCTACACTGTGCCTCTAGGCCTGTGTGGGGTTATCATTGGAATACAGCCAGGTAGGAACATGAGTTGTTTGATCGAGTCGTTAATGTCCGGGAGGGCTACACTGTGCCTCTAGGCCTGTGTGGGGTTATCATTGGAATACAGCCAGGTAGGAACATGAGTTGTTTGATTGAGTCATTAATGTCAGGGAGGGCTACACTGTGCCTCTAGGCCTGTGTGGGGTTATCATTGGAATACAGCCAGGTAGGAACATGAGTTGTTTGATCGAGTCATTAATGTCAGGGAGGGCTACACTGTGCCTCTAGGCCTGTGTGGGGTTATCATTGGAATACAGCCAGGTAGGAACATGAGTTGTTTGATCGAGTCGTTAATGTCAGGGAGGGCTACACTGTGCCTCTAGGCCTGTGTGGGGTTATCATTGGAATACAGCCAGGTAGGAACATGAGTTGTTTGATCGAGTCATTAATGTCAGGGAGGGCTACACTGTGCCTCTAGGCCTGTGTGGGGTTATCGTTGGAATACAGCAAGGTAGAAACATGAGTTGTTTGATTGAGTCGTTAATGTCCGGGAGGGCTACACTGTGCCTCTAGGCCTGTGTGGGGTTATCATTGGAATACAGCCAGGTAGGAACATGAGTTGTTTGATTGAGTCATTAATGTCAGGGAGGGCTACACTGTGCCTCTAGGCCTGCGTGGGGTTATCGTTGGAATACAGCCATATAGGGACATGAGTTGTTTGATCGAGTCATTAATGTCAGGGAGGGCTACACTGTGCCTCTAGGCCTGCGTGGGGTTATCATTGGAATACAGCCAGGTAGGAACATGAGTTGTTTGATCGAGTCGTTAATGTCAGGGAGGGCTACACTGTGCCTCTAGGCCTGTGTGGGGTTATCATTGGAATACAGCCAGGTAGGAACATGAGTTGTTTGATCGAGTCGTTAATGTCAGGGAGGGCTACACTGTGCCTCTAGGCCTGTGTGGGGTTATCATTGGAATACAGCCAGGTAGGAACATGAGTTGTTTGATCGAGTCATTAATGTCAGGGAGGGCTACACTGTGCCTCTAGGCCTGTGTGGGGTTATCATTGGAATACAGCCATATAGGGACATGAGTTGTTTGATCGAGTCATTAATGTCAGTGAGGGCTACACTGTGCCTCTAGGCCTGTGTGGGGTTATCATTGGAATACAGCCAGGTAGGAACATGAGTTGTTTGATCGAGTCATTAATGTCAGGGAGGGCTACACTGTGCCTCTAGGCCTGTGTGGGGTTATCGTTGGAATACAGCAAGGTAGAAACATGAGTTGTTTGATTGAGTCGTTAATGTCCGGGAGGGCTACACTGTGCCTCTAGGCCTGCGTGGGGTTATCATTGGAATACAGCCAGGTAGGAACATGAGTTGTTTGATCAAGTCGTTAATGTCAGGGAGGGCTACACTGTGCCTCTAGGCCTGTGTGGGGTTATCATTGGAATACAGCCAGGTAGGAACATGAGTTGTTTGATTGAGTCGTTAATGTCAGGGAGGGCTACACTGTGCCTCTAGGCCTGTGTGGGGTTATCATTGGAATACAGCCAGGTAGGAACATGAGTTGTTTGATCGAGTCGTTAATGTCCGGGAGGGCTACACTGTGCCTCTAGGCCTGTGTGGGGTTATCATTGGAATACAGCCAGGTAGGAACATGAGTTGTTTGATCGAGTCATTAACCCTAACGGAACACAACCCATCAAAGTTCAACAGCAGGTTTTGTTTAAATCTGTTGGGATAGGTACAGTGCCCCTTAACTGATGGTCTTTTACACTGGGGTTGGCATACCTCCAGAAACTAAGTCCAACAGTGTGTGTGTACAATTTCCCATGTGGGTGTTGGGATTTGCCTGAATGGGTATGGTTCCTTGTAAATTAGGCTGGGGAGTTAGGGTTAATGTCAGGGAGGGCTACACTGTGCCTCTAGGCCTGCGTGGGGTTATCATTGGAATACAGCCAGGTAGGAACATGAGTTGTTTGATCGAGTCATTAATGTCAGGGAGGGCTACACTGTGCCTCTAGGCCTGTGTGGGGTTATCATTGGAATACAGCCATATAGGGACATGAGTTGTTTGATCGAGTCGTTAATGTCAGGGAGGGCTACACTGTGCCTCTAGGCCTGTGTGGGGTTATCATTGGAATACAGCCAGGTAGGAACATGAGTTGTTTGATTGAGTCATTAATGTCAGGGAGGGCTACACTGTGCCTCTAGGCCTGTGTGGGGTTATCATTGGAATACAGCCAGGTAGGAACATGAGTTGTTTGATCGAGTCATTAATGTCAGGGAGGGCTACACTGTGCCTCTAGGCCTGTGTGGGGTTATCATTGGAATACAGCCAGGTAGGAACATGAGTTGTTTGATTGAGTCATTAATGTCAGGGAGGGCTACACTGTGCCTCTAGGCCTGTGTGGGGTTATCATTGGAATACAGCCAGGTAGGAACATGAGTTGTTTGATCGAGTCATTAATGTCAGGGAGGGCTACACTGTGCCTCTAGGCCTGTGATGGGTTATCATTGGAATACAGCCAGGTAGGAACATGAGTTGTTTGATCGAGTCATTAATGTCAGGGAGGCTACACTGTGCCTCTAGGCCTGCGTGGGGTTATCGTTGGAATACAGCCATATAGGGACATGAGTTGTTTGATCGAGTCATTAATGTCAGGGAGGGCTACACTGTGCCTCTAGGCCTGCGTGGGGTTATCATTGGAATACAGCCAGGTAGGAACATGAGTTGTTTGATCGAGTCGTTAATGTCCGGGAGGGCTACACTGTGCCTCTAGGCCTGTGTGGGGTTATCATTGGAATACAGCCAGGTAGGAACATGAGTTGTTTGATTGAGTCATTAATGTCAGGGAGGGCTACACTGTGCCTCTAGGCCTGTGTGGGGTTATCATTGGAATACAGCCAGGTAGGAACATGAGTTGTTTGATCGAGTCATTAATGTCAGGGAGGGCTACACTGTGCCTCTAGGCCTGTGTGGGGTTATCATTGGATCGAGTCATTAATGTTTGTCTCTTCTCTTGATTACCTCCTCATAGGTGAAACCATACTTGACTTCATGTATGAAGTTGTCTTTGACGAGGAGTTCCCTGGTGGCCTGGTAATTCGCTGTACTGGTACCCGGGGCTACCGTTTACCAACCACAGCCATCATCAATATATCGTACGGTTTGCGCAAAGAACAGGGCCAGCAGCAGAGCAATAAGCCCATGGCTGTTGTCAAACCACAGGTAAGATTATATATTTCACCTTCTTACAGAAAGGATATGGTTCTGCCCGCCACCTTTAACCTAGGCTGTTCAGTTGCGTACTGATATTGTGTCTGCATGTAATACTACAATTGTTAGCACATTGGCAAAGTTGTTGTCCAATCAGACAAGAGTTTAGGTAATTATTGTCAGTAATAATCCACTCTATCTTCCATGAATGAGCTAATGTTTGTGAGCATGGTCTTTGAAAAAAAGGTAACATTTGAAAGCACCCTACATCAGAATTGTCATCTTTTGTGAGAAAAGTATGTCTGAATTCACAAAATTGGTGTAAGAGCATTCATACATTCATGCCTCACGTCAAGAATATAGAGAAAAGCAACAAAGAAAAACAACGTTTGGACGGTTTGGGAGAAACAAAAGAAACTGTTGTGATACTTCTGTTCTATTGAGATAATGAGATAATGCTTCTGTTCACCGATGTGTCCTGTTTGTACTCGATCACAGGCTTTCCAACAACCCAACGCCCAAACACAGAGCCGTGGCTGGTACTCGGACACAATCGGTAGGCTGGGTGCTTCACAGCAGCAATCAAGCCAGCGGCAGCAGCAGCAGCAGCAGCAGCAGCAGCAGCAGCAGCAGCAGCTGCAGCAGCAGCAGCAGCGTCAGCCGCAAGCACAGGTCCCATCCAAGTCAACCTCAGCAATCAACTACAAGTAAGCAAATTCATTCTGGATGTGCCATCAAGAATAGAATACTAGGCCAAAATTACCAATTAAACATAGGAAATTCAGACATTGTACCCTTGCTGACTTGAACAAGGGCAAGAGGCGGCAAAGCCGCCTGACAAGCGCTTCGTGGTCGAGAGGCTGCTTCTGTCGCCGTTGTCCGTTTCGCGGTCGAGAGGCGACTTCGACCTGCTTTGCAGTCGAGCAGCTCGTCAACAAACACACATACACGCACACACGCGTTTATGGTGTAAATTGAGGATTTGCTATGTTCCTCTTCCCTTTTCCTTTGTTTACACTCTAAACATTTTTGCAACAGCTCTCATTGGTTTTGTACACGTTTTCTAATCGAGGTTGTTCTCAATTTGGTTCCTGTCCTCAATTCATTGATGATGTTGCATATTTGTGTCCTGGATTTACACCATACAGCATACACGCACATGCAGTCAGTGGCGTCAATCTGTGCCGGCGAATGGGGGAGATTGGGGATGACCAAAATCCAAAAATTGCCCGGCCGTGGAAATTCAAAAAGCGGGGGTCTAAAAGTGGGGGGGGGGGGGGGATATATACCCCCATTCCCCCCCCCCCCGGGATTTACTCCCCTGCATACAGTCATACTTTACATAACTCTCGAGGTTAAGGCATTGTGTTTTCCTTTGTCCCTATAATATAACACACCCCCATAGACTAAACACAAACAGACGATCGAGGACCGTTTTGAACAAACGATGAACGATTAAGGTCAACAAAGTCGTTCTCCAAAAAGAAGAGATCAACAAAATCTGTTGTCCTCCGTTTGTCTGTCGGTCCTCGGGGTGTATGTAGTGCAGGTACATGTACATACACACATACTTGCGCCGTAACTGTGTGGACTGCACACGAGTTGTCCCATGGTAATATGGGGACCGAAGAAGCCTTGGGGACAGCAGAAAGTCCCCATAACTCGGTCCTAATTTGCCTAACAATAAAACACTTCCTGATAATGTGGTGATGGCCCACACACACCATTGTGTAAAAACTTTCAATCGTGGACCCCTATTGTCCCTGTTTTGTTTGTACTTTAACTTTTTAGGAACACCTCCCATATGTTTTGTGCACGATGGTCAATTGTGGACCTTCAGGGATTTTAGGCCCTATTGTCCTCTATCGTTCAACATCCCCTATTGAATGCAAAAACAAACCCACACACACACACACCCTTTCTTCTTTTTAGTAAAGCGGTGATACACACATGTATTTTTAAACACACGCACAACACAAAGGTTTGATGGAATTTCATATCAGGAAGATACAAATTTTGATATTGAGTTTTATCCTTCACCAACATACCTATATAAGCACTGTATGGGGATGTGTTTGAAAAGTTTTGGCAGATGAGGGTACAGTGTGGACTAACAGTAGTGTTTGCTATGAAAAGGTTGCTGTTATATTTTTGGATTTACTGTGGACTTTAATAGACAATTTCTATTTAATTTTTTTTAATTTTAATTTTATTTCGTAGGGCTGCATTATCACAAAAAAACAACAGCAAGCAACAGAAGGAGCAAGGTTCCGTTGGCCAGCCTGCGCCAGCCATGAAGATCTTAACGAGGTCTGGCCCTAAGATGATCGCTCGCTCCCCCATCAAGGAACCTAGCACCGGGAAAGGCACATCACCCCAAAACACACCACCTAGACGGCAGAGCAAGGAAGAAATAGAAAGCAAGAGGAATGCATCAAAGGAGCGTAGAAAAGATTCAGGCTCCAAACCCGAGTTGGTGTCGTCAACAAGAGTTGTTTCTGACAAACCTCTTAAGGAGTCACAAAGCCGGGATGAAATCAAAGCAACCAAGTCCCCGCTCATCAAGACAACGAAGCGAACCCCTGAAAACGAGGCGGACGAGTTTGCAATCATGTGGCGGAACCTCCAGAAAAACTCCAACAGTGGCACTTCATCACCTGTCACTGATAAGGAAAGCAGCCGGAGCGATGAGCTGACCTCCCCCTTGGCCTCTGGGGGCCAAACACCCCTGTCTGAGGAGGAAGTGGTACAGCCCTCCATCCAGATGCAGCTGGCACTGTCTGCATTGCCCAAGGTGGAAGCTCCTGTGTCAAAGGTCATGGAGGACAACACCAATCTCGAGGAAGGGGACGAGAAGGAATGCGAGGGGGAAGAGTTTGAAGTGGATACAGAGGCCCGGATGACACCAAGAACATATGTGAAGGTATTAAATATTCATGTTCAATTAGAAAGTATCAATATCCCACAATGTCTACACTTTTTTTAAATATCTACTTTTTTCAATGGGCTCAGGAGAAAATTTGTTACACCTGTATTCTCTTGGAATTACAGAGTCAAAATATTTTGTATTCCATACTATTTACGGCACGCTGCTAGTTTTTTTTACCTTTATAATGTCAGCGATGATCTTTATTAACCAAGACCTTTGCAAAGGCCCTTCACTGTGAGATACACACAATGAGATTCATTATATATTTTTCATTTGGACAAAACTGTAACGCAAGGTTAAGAAAAGTCTTTCTTGAGAAATATCTGTTTTATATTTTGACCTTTTTCTGTTTGAAACATTTCAGTCTGGAACTGAGGAGTTGTGTCGAATGCTTAACATCACATCCATGTCAGATGACAATGATCCACCCAAGGATGTCGCTGTACCTCATTCTATCGTCATAGAACCATCAACGGGCAAGAAGCAATATGGTGTACGACTCACTGTCGACCAGTTATTCGCAGGTAAAGCCTCATACATAACCTAGTTTCTTTCTCACATACATGTATTAAGCACCGTCGATATATCGATATATCGATTTTATCGATATTGGTTTGATATTGATATCGCCGATGTTAGTTATTTGGTAAAATCGATAAATCGAAAATATCGGATTTTGGAGAAATATCGAAAATATCGAAAATATCGAAACTTCGAAAACATCGATATTGAAAAATACTAAATATTGCTACTGAGGAACAAACTTTATTAAAAAAATACGAAAGTACATCGTCACGGCTTACGAAGTTACGTTGGTTCTCATGCTGAGTGAAAAATGTCCCTGTAGCTTATATTCCAGGCGGCGTATACGGCGACATTTGAAGAATAAATTCAGTCACCTATCTCAGTCTCGCACTCAAAATTCGAGTACACTTTGCCTCGAAAATATCACCAAATTTATCCTCCAAAACAGAATTATTTGCTAACCAAACATACGTAGACTAGCACCACGTGCCGATGATATCGCTATGCACGGCGGCGTGTATCCCAGGCCCATCCCATGTAGGCAACGTACGTAATACAGACGCTAGAACCGCAGGCGGTGTCAGACGTACCAATCAAAAGACCACGTGATAAACGCTGCTAAAAAATTGGAATCGCACTTACGATCCGGACATGAGGAGTGCCCGGAGCATCAGTGCGATACCAAATTATCCGCAGCATTTATCATGTGGATCACACCATTACGGTCTAGGGGTGTACCCTTAGAACAATTTACCAGCATTTCCACCGTTTCGGAATTAAAACACCGAATCCCAGCGTCTGTTTTGTTTGTGATTGAGAATATATACGTTACGAAATGCTGAGCGGCGGAACTTTCTGTTGATATTTGCTGGAATTCACGGTCTCAAAGTAATGATGAGTTCCAAAATAACCTTTTGTGATGTGTCGTATTTTGCTTAATTTTCATTCTGTTCTGTACTTCCCCCATCCATCAGTAGCCTCTTTAAAACGCACTGTCACCATGGATATACAGTTGCCTAGCAACACCATGTCGGTAGGAAGTTTGTAGGCCTGCTTCATTGCCCCTCTCATACCAGTACTTAAAGCCCCTTGGTAATTAGTTGCAGTTAAATGTATTCTCCATTGACATCAATCTGCAAACTCAGCCCTTATTTGCATAATCATAAATATGCATTGACCACTCTAAAAAACATAATTCGTTGATAATATCTAAAATAACAATGATTGGTTGAACATTTCAGACTTTAGGTGTACAAAATTGAAGAAAGATAGTGCAGAATCACTAATGATGACATCTGTTGCACTATCCTGGACATTTTGGTGCAAAAAATGAATTTCACTGTGTACTGTATCATATATAGATTCCGAAATCACTCCTGCACAATTAAGCAGATGCCTTGAAATCTGTAAGTTAAGGGTCTGGTGTTGTCATTGCACATTGACTACATCACCCGTCGTGTTTGGGGTTCACGACTTAAAACGTCCCCCCACGCAGATTCGGTGTCAGGGCGTCAGGCCTTATTTTTAAGTGAACAAAAGAGTAGATTCTATGTAATTCATGCCTATTATAATACCTTGAAAATAAAATGTACAAAATATCGATATATCGAGAATATCGATATAAAAAAAAACGATATATCTTTATCGGCCGAAGCACGATATCGACGGTGCTTACTATGTACCTATTTCGTACGTTAGTTAAATGGCCCATACAAAATAATGTTTCAGTGGAATTTTGTGAATGGATCTTTGTGCCTCTTTTGCAGACATTTTCAGTCATTTCGTGTCCTTGTATTGGTGTGTCTGGGATTTTTCCTCAGTGCCTTTCTTGTTTTTAGGAGCAAAACAGTGCTGTTGTCTGGGCAGAATCTTCAGCGTTACAGTTGTTTCCCCATCAAAAAGTTCCAGAAATGTAGGTTTCCTGTTCTGATCCTCCGACCAGAATATATGTTGTCCTTTTGTCATTTTAAAATAATAAAGTCAGTGCCAAAATTATGTTTACACTTGTGCCATATGAAAACTAAACTAAAATTTGTAATTGTGACATTTCTGTTATTGCAAGGTGCCAGTGTTAAAAGCTCCTCACCCAGTATATCACCTGTACCAGTTACCCCTACGAATCCTGCCTCTGCAACCATGGTGCCACATGGAGTGAGACAACCCACAGCATATCAGCCCCACCCCCTGGCTCAGCAGCCTGGGCCTGTGTCTGGTCCCCACCCTGGGGTTGTTAAAGGTAAGTCGTTGTTGGACAACTTAAAGAGTTGGACGTTTTCATGTTTGCCTCGACAGTCCTTTGATGGGCTTAATTTAGAACAACTCATGGACCTCAAAGTCATTGATCTAAAATGACAATAGTGTCCTTTGCAAAATATCGCTGAAACTTAAAGCTATAGGCCATCATTTGTAATTAGTGCATTTTGTTCATTTGAAGTAACAAAAGTGTTCAAAATCTAATGAAGGATACTGATCAACTAACTTGATGAAGTTTCAGCTCAGCTTCAGCTTCATATTCCGAGAAAAACAGCATTCTGGGATCTCAATTTCAAATCAAAATTTGCTGAATCATGTTTTGAACTGTTTTGAATTGCAGCTATACACCATGTCGCGCACTGATCCGACGAATTATAACAACCGCGCGCGCGTGTGCGTCGTCCCAATGCTTGTGCGCGCTGCGCCGAATAACAAAACTAACAACTAATTTAAATTTTCCTACGGTGCTTCTTAAGAAGCACCGTTGGAAATGCCTTCTTTCGTTGATTTCTTAAAATGAGAGCTTGCAAGACAGGATAATTTCACAGGGAGTTTAGTCCACTTACTATCTTTCAACCAGTATGTTTTTCAACAATAATTACGCCGGTTACTTTTTTGGATAGCTGCAAATGATGGACTCTGGCTTTAACGCGACTAATGTCTTAAGAAAATTCACAGACCCCTTCGCATACCAAAAAGGCAAGAATCTAGAAGAAAGCTGCGGAGAGGTTTTTGACATTGAGGTCACCTTAAAAAGTCATCCAAGACTTTAAGTCGGGCGATTCACAATGCAGTGCGCCACCAAGAGTTTGCCATGGAGAGTTAATTTTTGCCAGTGCATTGTGGGAGATGGTTGACAAATTCACCGCGCGGAACATTCGAAATTGTTCGTTTTTTTGGACAGTAGTTTCATAAGCGTATGGTTCAAGTATTTGTTTGCCCTTTTTTTTTTTATCAATGTGGTGTTTTTGGTAAGGCGTCAGAACGTTTTGCCCCAATCTATAACAAAGTTAGCTCAAGTTGTCTACTGACACTCATTCAAATGGGCCATGTTTTGTCTTGAAAAACTTGAAAAGTGGACTCTCCATGGCAAGGTCTTGGTGGCGCACTGCATTGTGAATCGCCCAAATTGAACCTCAGATCACTGTGTAAAACCTCACTGATCACCTCATTGGCCATAATGGCAAAAAAGGAGAATTGTGTAAGAGTTAAATTTATGAGATATTTACCAAACCTCAAGTTTGACTGCAAAAATGGCAATGATTCAGAATCAGTTAATTTTAATGTTACTTTGGAAACTCCAGATATAATTAAACCTCACAACTCTCTCTCCACTTTTTTTTGCCCAAGGGGGATGTTCCCAATTCTTTTTTCGTCAAAATCACATTAATCAACTTGAAAAATCACCATGTACCTGGAGAAACTCTAAAGAAATCATGACCTCTTGATAGCACCTCAAACCACTTTGTAAATTATCTTGCAAACCTTGTAGCTAATAACTTCTAATTCAGTTGTTATAACTGTTCTCATTCTGTCAGCTCCCGTGCCTCTGCATCCAAATGGCACCTCAGACCAGCCAAGGTATCAACGTCAAGGACTCCCACCCGGATCCAGTGACCCTTTACCCATCCCCAGGTCAGGGCCCCTACCCCAACCTCCAGGGCAAGTGGGTATCCCTGCATCTGCTGGTGTCATGATGTTGCCGCAGGGTCAGCTACATCGGATGAGTCCCGGCTCAGTACCTCAAGGCGCTGCGTCACCAGGACGGTTCCCAGCTGGGATGTATCCAGCCCAGCCTGTAGGCTCACCCGGCCAACATATGCCACTCCATGTGCTTCAAGGTCCTCCTCTAGTTGCTGTTGGTCCTGGGCACCAAGGCATGCCGCACCCCTCAAGTTTCATAGTCCAGCCTGTACAAAAACCAGTTCAGCAGCAGCAGCAGCAGCAGCAGCAGCTGCTGCAAGCCACAGCACCGCAGCAGCAGTTAGGAGTTCAGCAGCTAGTGCAGCAGCCAATCGGAATTCACGGTCCTGGCAACCAATCCCCGGCCAGCATGGTGAAACCGGTACCCACTCAAATGGATCCCCAGCCCGCAGTACATCTCCAACAGAAACCAGCGAGCGTTGCTCCTAACGTGAATGCATCCAACACCAACCAGTATCCAGCATCAGCAGCGCAGCAGCAGGGCGTGGTTGTTGCCCAAGTAAATGCCCCTGGTTTTAATGTTGTTAAACCGGGGCCGTTTCAAGCACCCTTTGACTTAAGATCTCAACAGCAGCAGCAACAACATCATGTTGGTGTGCCGTTTGCCTCACCTGGAAGACCACATAGTGGGCCTCATGCCATGAGCTCCCCCTCGCAGCCCCCGAACCTCAGACCTAGACCAGCATTCCCAGGACCCCAGCAAGGTCATCCTCTCCCCCAGGGCTACCCTATGAGACCCCAGACCCCATCCCATGCTCTCCTCATGTGGTGTCAACAGAGGGGCCTCCCGTCACCAAAGTATCAATTCCAAAAGAACAACACCACGGTGAGACAAAGCTGTGATTAACCCATATCCTCCTGGATCATTCACAATCCATCACATGGTTTGGGTGGATTTTGCAGGATTGAGGAGCTCGGCCACCATAAAAAAAATGGGGTTTTAACGCATATATTTGGGGGCAAAAATCGTTGGAAAATTTAGGGGTTTTTATGACCCGTTTTGTGATATTTCGTTCATGCAGAAAACAGATAAAATTAATAGAACTACTTTTATTGGGGAATTATATTTACTACAGATACTAAAAATTAAATTTTGTGCAAACCTGAGAATATTATTACACAATAAAGAGCTTTTGACAGTTTGTTTTTGTTTTAATTTTCTGACAAAATTTTTTAAAATAAACTTGTTCAGAAAATTTGTTGAGCATTATCATGATAATTTAGTATACATTCCCAATGAGAGAAATATGAGAAAGGTTGAGTAGAAGCGGAATTTACCAAATGTAAGGTCATGAAGGTTATAGCAATGAAAATGGACAGTTTGGGGAAAAACTAAATTCAACAGGCAATATTTTATTGTGGAAAATGGCATTGTGGTTGTTTGTTTTAAGATTCAGTTTTGATGGTGAGAAATGTGTGAATTGTGTGAACTCCAGGATAACTCTGATTTTATAGAATGTATTCCTGATAATCCACTTTTGTTTTTGGTTTGATTTTGAAATTTGAGACTCATTCTCTTTGTTCCCTGTATCGTCTTATAAACATTCAGGGTCAGTTGCGAGGTGTGGTCCAGTTAGCCGATGGCAAGCAGTTCTATGGACAAGACTGTCCAACAGACGCAATGGCAGTAGATGCTGCAGCTCATGTTGCTATGACGAACTTGGTAAGTAAACACCAGCTTACCTTTTAGGCCTGGTGCAAACTGCGACATGCAAAAAACGCTAAAAGGGTTTAACAGGAGTTTCTTGACAACTTCGTTGGAGAATGATCAGGACTTCCTGAAGTCGTAAAGACTGATGACTGGTGTTATGTGGTCATTAGTGAATGTTTGTGCACCCTCAGGGGTAGTCCGAGTATCGCCCGTTGTCCATGGAGCCCTCCCTGTCTCCGGTCCAACGTCTGATATATCTAAGCATGCAAAGAAATATTAGACGTCATTTCATTCGAAATACGGACTAAGATTTTGATTGGTCAATTTTGATGCCACGTTTTTGTAACTCAACAACAAAATGGTGCTCATTGATGGTGCGATGTTTACGCCCGCGAGGAGTTCGCATTACGTGCGTATAGAAGGCACCCACTGAATGGTCAGTTTCTCAAGGTCATAGGCAGTCAAGTTGCATAATGCTTAATCTGCTTGCATATAACACTACCCCAAGGACTGCGAACTGGGAACTAAATAAATTGAACATCGTAAAGAATCGTAATCCAAATCAGCATCCTACAATGTTTTTGTGAAATGAACTGTATTGGCCATTTTCACAGTACAAGTCGTCCATATTGAATATGTTCAATCCCCAGTTTCCAAGAAGTGATTTTGCATTGTGTGGGTTTTGTAATTTTGTTGTGCTTGCTCATACTTAATTTTGCCGAAATTTGAGGCAACCAGATCCTATGTTGTGAAAGCCAAGCATACATGTAGCAGTGCAATAATTAGAAAGTATGTTTGTTTTTCTTTCCTTCAGACATCACAATCACCTAGAGGTCCCGCAATGCAACAGATGAGGCCTACCACCCGACCTTCATTTGGTAATGCCTTGTGAATTGACTTAATACCCTGCTCCAAAATTGCTATGCTTTTCACCAATTCTTGAAATGAGTTACAGTGAAAAGAGTTGCATACTGCACTAGCGTAATTCCTCAGAGTATAATACTCAATCAAAATGGCTAGGTCCGGGCCAAAAGTAATTGCTCTGCCTAACGTAAGCAAAGAATTCCTGCTAAAGTAGACAATTCTGTGGTAAGAATTGGACAATTTCCTCATGTGTAAAGCTTTTGTGGTGAATTCTGTGGCTGGCAGCGCCGTGAAATTGGGTCCTGTCATGCTGTGGTCCGCAGCAGCAGTCCACACTTGCACAGTATTCAGGATAGTTCACAGATTCATTTTCAAATTGGTGTAAATCCATAGCATGCACAATAATCAGTAGCATAGCCTACAAGTGTAGACACTTGTGTTTTAGTAGCAAACAGCGCATTTCAGAAATATTGTGAACACTGTAGAGACCATAGTTGCTAAACTGATTGGAATAAGAAATGAATTAAAGAAACAACTAACATTATTTTGTTTTTGGAGGGGAAATAAAATTCTGGTTAACCTCCAATTCGAATTTGGAAAATCCGAGCTAAATGCATTAACCCAAACCCCCCTAGCCCATTTTTGCGAGGAAGCGTCCTCAATCCTCCAAAATCTTCCAAATTTTTGCACACTTTATGTTGGAATGAAGGATACCCAGCGCCTCAATCCTTCAAAAATCGTCCAACAGACCTGCCTCCAACAGACCTGCCTCTCAAAATGCATTCATCCTCAATCCTCCAAAATCCTCCTCTTCTTCAAACACCATTCATCCTCAATCCTCCAAAATCCTCATGTGCTTAAACACCATTCATCCTCAATCCTCCAAAATCCTCATGTTTCTCAAACACCGTTCATCCTCAATTCTCCAAAAATCCTCCAAACCGCCATGAGGATGTTGGAGGATTGAGGAGGGTTAGGGTTAAGCAACAGTTGAACCTTATCCCCCAAAGGCAATCTGGAGTTTTTTTGGAAACTGGAGGAAGGTTCATTGCAAAAAGTCTTAGGGATTTAGGGTCTAGTAAATTATCGCATAAGTGTGCACCATGAAGTTTAGCACATTGTGCATTTGCTGTCATAAGATGAGACAATCACTGTTTCTTTCTTATTCAGTGAATTCAATGTTGTATCTTACAGGTCCAATGGGGCCAGTGCATGGGCCTATGATTCACACCAGTGGACCAAACCCCTTTGTGCCTTTGCAGGTATTTATATCTTCACCTTTTGGAACATTTAGAGATGTTGCGGTCAAGTTTTTGTCAGAAAAAAAACATGCTGCTAGAAGCTAGAAGGAGCAGCCTGAATACTATATTGAGGCTCTAGACAGTTGTCTAGATACTCATTTGAAGTACTCAGCCCAGCCTTGTTACAAATGCATGATTCCATCCTGCATGCCAGTTAATCTTTTGGACTAGATTACAGCACTGTTCTTTGACACACCTTATCCAGGGTTAGCCCTTAACTTTTTTTTCACAAGCCAGCCGGACTAGTGAACCAGACGCTTATCTATCCTGCGGGCCTTTTCACTAGTCCGCAATAGAATGTTTTGTTTTAATTTATATTTTTTGTTTTTCTTTTCTATATTAATTTATACGCTAACAATTTCGGTACAATAATCGGCAGTGCAACGGCATGATAAAAAGCCGCATTCCCGTCAGTATCAGATAATTTTTTTCTCAGACCGGCTTAAAAAGAACCTACACGGAAAGTTTCATACCTTATCTCAATCATTTTGACTCGCCAGGCAGGCTACTAGCGAATGGCTTTGACTATCCTGCGCTGTTAGCGGGCTACTGCTCAGTTCGAACCCTGCACACCTTATCATGTTTATCTAAATTATCTTCCAAAAGCTTTTGGATATTATAATCACCAGAGGAGTAAAATTTTTCCCAAATTTTTTTGAATATTTTCTCTTCTTTTTTTGTTGTTGTGTCACCCATTTTTGTAATTTTAAGTTTTAAAGAATTGTTTAGCCATCAACTTGATGCATAATGCACCTTCTCGTCTCTGACAAACATTGAGCACAGTTTTGACGGGTGGCCATCAGTGGCACAAATTTCAACCTTGGTTGGCAAAACTTGGCAACATTTGTGCCCAAATGGCATGTCACTCTCAGTATTTGTTAGCCTTGGTCAAGGCGTTAGATGATAGAGTCCAATGATCAGTAGTTGGCAACATTTGTGCCCAAATGGCATGTCACTCTCAGTATTTGTTAGCCTTGGTCAAGGCGTTAGATGATAGAGTCCGATGATCAGTAGTTGGCCGCCAACATACAATGCACTCACGTCACATGTACTCATGCAAACAGCGACCTCACGTGGCTAGGCTACACTATGCAAATCAGGTGGGGCTGAATGAACGCCTTGGGACAGCCATAGTGATGGCCTTTCTTTCGGGCAAGTTTCGTTATTTTGTTGCCAGATTTATATCGAATTATATTTGATCTGTGGACTCAAAAACGTTTTTGAGAATGTAGCCACACTATCCAGATCAATGTCCATGTAAAATATGAGCCTCCAGGACCAAGCACTGGACATCCAGCCACAAAATAAAGAAAAACATATTAAGCGAAAGCCCACGGATGTTCCAAGGCGTTCATTCAGCACCACCTGATTTGCATATTGTAGCCCAGCTGTGCGAGTTCGCTGTTCGCGCTTCATACATGCGTACGTGTGAGTGCATAGCTAGCTAGTGTGCAGCTGTTGTGTATGATTGCGGCCGACTATCAATCTTTGGACACTACCCCTGAATGCCTTGACCAAGGCTATTTCATAGAGTCCGTTGGTTAGTCAGTGTCTTCAGTTGGTCAGTGGTATATCTCAGAGACATTGAATTATTCCTCTTTTTTGTTCAGGTTACTAAGCAGCTCAACTCTCCACAGAGGTCAACATCTACCGAGACAGATGCAGAATCACCAGGGAGAACACTCCCCGAACAACAAATGGAATATCCCACCCATGTTCCATCCTCACAGATTGCTCCCCCCTTTGCCAGAGTGGACTTTGCCCAAGCAAGAGACCAATCAGGAAACATGGACGAGTCCAAATTGAGTTCCAGGAGGGAGCTTTACTTTGGGAAAACCATTGTTGAAATTGGCTCCCCCATTATAGAAGTGGCAGAATCTGTTGGACCTCGAAAGTCAAGCATTGATGAAATATCTGGAGCAGTCCATTCTGAGATGAGGGATTCTACCGCTGCAGCTGCCAAACGGCGCCGATCTTCCTCCAAGGCCAAACTTGCAATCAACTTTGGCGGGAAACCAGGACAGGACTAAGGTCACATCGGTTCAAAGGTCCTTTTGAGGTTCGTTAAAAAAAAAAATAGTTGAGTTTAAAGATTTTTTTATCTCTTTTAAATTTCTCCCTAAAACCCCCAAAATATATTCTTCAATAAAATGTTGATTTGTTTTGCCATTATTGACCCACAATTAATCTATCATCCCACATATTTCCAGGTGTATATACCCCCATTTTTTTTAAAATTGAAAGTATTAGATTACTGTGTATTAAATGTGTGCAAATAATGGGAAAATCTATTTTTCACCAAGTTGCAATCTAAGCCTTAAGGCCATATATGTACAGATATAAAAACCTTTTTTGGTGCTGTTTTGGAGGTAACATTTTTACTATGATTTTAATCTTTTTTTTTTTTTTTTTAATTTAGCAGCTGTAATTTTCAGAAATGGTTAGATTTAGGGGTTAGTATTTTATAGCAAATATTGTTACACTGACCTGTTTAAAAAAGTTTGTTCAAAAAAATGTTGTTCTTGAAGTCTGGTTCCCTGCCCCTACAAATGAAACGGAGCAATTCATAAGCGTCAGGGGACCAGACTAGCTGGCGTGTACCCACCCATCCATGGATGTGTAACAGATTGCAAACTAAATGTGGACTAACTTAATTTGGTGAATTGGGTCAGTCAGTCATAATAATTTGGAAGTTTTGTTTTTGATGTTTGCAAATGTTGTATATTTGCCTTTAAGTCGGCATTGATGAAAATACATGATATGGAACAAAACCCATTTTCTTTTAATGGCTGCATTTTTGGTTTACAACACTTGTCATTCTTTATAGGCCTAATGTTCTCTTGTCACACATTGAGCCCTCTGTGATACATCCCGTTGCTTTATAAGAATTGTTTTATTATTATAATGTGTACATTCTGAATGCCGGTCGGCTGTGATCCAGTGATATCTTGTATGCAGCTGTTTTTGGTGCGACATAAAATAGTTTTATTATAATAAGGTATGAATGAGATGTGATGGTATTTTGAATTGGGGTTTACCAACTCATTGTAGTTTCATTGGTCTAATTTGGCCACTTGCAAAGTATATTACATACAAAGACTATGGCATCTTGTACATCACTCATACTGTCTAGCACATCATTTAATTACATCTTGACACATAAACAATGTACAGCGCATGCATCAGTGCATAGGGCTTGGTGCAGTGTGTCCACTATGTAAAGACATGCCTCACGAACATGACGAATGAGCTTTTTGTGTCTGTTGAGAAACTCCTCAGAAAGATAGCATTTTTTTGCAGAATGTCACAATATGTACCATGGTAGGAATGTAATCACTGGCTGTCTTTACAATTTATTTCATTCCTAAATTTGTCAGCCGATTGATTCATCAGGGATTAGCATTCAATGTAGCAAAACCATTTTTGGTGATTATTTGTTTGTTCTAATTTAATATTATTTCTTTGTATTCACATACAGGGCGCCCCCAAAAAAGTTGTGCCAGCAGATATCCTTTAATTTCTCAAAAACTACTTAACATGAGTATTTCATCTTGATGGAGCATATTAATTTTACGCTTGTGTATAATCAGTGAAAATGCCATGGAATCCGTTCATGCCAACCAGAGATCTGACAGATTGTAAAAGGCTATGGGTTTTTCACCCATTCCAATGGGATTTACACAGTTAGTGATATCAGTGCATCAGATTGTCATGGGCCTTTTCACTCTGATGTAAATTCAGTTAACTGTGTAAATCCCATCCCATTGGAATGTGGTGAAAAACCCACAACCTTTTATAATCTGTCGGTTATAATAGCCGGTTTGTTAGTAAAAAATGTCATACACTTGTGCGCACAACTGATTAATTTCTAGCGCCCAATCCGCCCATTGGATAAACACCCAAGTTGCGTTAGCTTCTGGTTCCAATGGTTCCAATGCTACTTAATGGGCAGTGGGCGTGGTTAAACTGAACTGACGTCACACTAACAAACCGGATACGCAAAGAGGATAATGAATATGCTCCATCAAGATGAAACACTGAATGTTAATTAGTTTTTGAGAAATTAAAGGACGTCTGGTTGGAATTTTTTATGGGGGGGGGGGGGGGAAGGGACACACCCTGTATAAAGAAATAGTGGTAACGCTCTCTGCTGTGCAGGGTAATTGGCTTGGGTTTAGCACCCGAAAGTAGAATTTTGCAAGTGGAGTTCTTGTAAATAAAACATGACTCTAGGCATAAACAATGGGTCATCAGTTTAGCATACTTTTGATTTATTACGTACAATAAATAAATAAAACAATATTTACATCAATTGGTTATATTAAAAGGCACTTACTTAAAGGTAAGAAAAATGTCTTGCATTCTTTTCTTAAGAGTTCATGGTGAACCTCTTCACAAACATCAATAATGTGATGGTGTTGCAAGCTCCTGATATGAGCTCTGTAACTCAAGTCCCAAAAAGGTATCTTTTATTTACTTGATGTAATAATGGGACAGGAAATGAACTTTCATGCTTGATCAAATCTATTTCAACTACATTGTATATTGGTAAATTTGCCTTTAGACAATCCAAAAATGTTAAAACACCTTCATGTAGATAAGGCTACTTTGCAATACTGTCTACATATTTTGATAAAATGAAGCTATTTTAAATTTGAATCTGCAAAAAAAAAAAAAAAAATCAAGACAGGCAACACCATCATGATTTAAAAAAAAAGGAAACAAAAAAACAATTGAAGAAAGAGCGTCATCCTCTTCAAGCATGTCAAGTAAAAGATAAACCATGTCTTTCTAAAATTTGCATTAAAAAATATGTTCATGTTCATTTGGGGGCCCTGACATGCCTGATAAACATCAAATTTACAAAGCTCTCAAAAGTGACTTGATTGTCATGTGCTGTCATCGTGACCATCGCGATGTCTGTCCAACTCCATCGCTAGCTCCTCAATATACTGACCACTGATATCCTGGGAAATAAAATGGAACAGAAAGTGTGGAACTTCCATCAGGGGTTTATCAGTTACAGCAAGGTATGTCAATATCCAGCAGTTTCTTATTCGTAAAATGCTGCTCCGTACCCTCTGCTAAAAGCCAGAGGGCTCATAATGGTGATCATGTCAAGGTTATTCCCGTGACATGCACAACATGGCTTAGGGGGTAGTAGTGCAAAATTAATTGTATATTAACAAGATGGCTAATTAAATAAACATGAAATGAATTCTGCTGTTGCATATAGATGGAAGTCTTGGAGCTAACCTGGGGTGCCATTGCATAACCCTACTGACTGGCTGGGTGTATGTGCATTGTCCATCCAGGAGTTTGCTACTTCCCTTACATGTTCGAACTTTGACCAATGAAAGAACTGTATTTGGCTCATAAATATGCATGAGATGTCCTCATGTGTGATACTCCCTGTAACCAGACAAGCCTATTTTACTCACCATGAAATTCTGCAGCTTGCGATCAGTAAACGTTGAGTGATCCTTCTCTGCTTGTAATCTCTTGACCATGGAAGTCATCTGTGTCTTGGTCTTCTTATGGTCTGCCTCGGCCTGCCTAGCGAGGTGACTCAGGGCCTGTCTACTGGCCTGTAAAAAAGTGGGAGCAGTAAACGCATTGAAATTACACAAAAATTTTCATCTGCTGCAGCAACTACTGCTGCTGCAAGTTACTCTTCCCTATTGTTGTGCAAACCCATCCCAAGACCGAAACCAAGGGTCGGGTCGGTTTTTCCATCATTTCAGTCTGGTCGGGTCGGTTTCGGTTAATATGCATTTGCGATTTTTGGGTCGGGTTGGTTCGGTTGAGCCATCTTGTGAAAAACCCAAAATAACACACAAAAAAACGAAACAGTATGGAAATTCACGCGGCGCAATATTATTGCAGAGTTACTGTGCCCGTTACAACCAACGTCAACCCACCGCGCGAATGTGCATGTGGTTTGCGGTCTATCACGCAGTCTGTAATGTGTAGGCCTACCAGGACAGTAGGTAATGTCTTCACCGTAATGTACGGTATGAATCTTAACTGAAAGATGACAATTTTCAGGTGGCGCGGGTATTAGTTCAGGCATAAAAGCAGACGCAGTTGTCCAACCAGATATTCGTTTTTTTTAAGGTCGGTTTGGTTTCAGGTCGGATGGGATCGGTTTTTGCTGGAACTTTTGTCGGGTCAGATTAGGGAAGTTCAGATCGGTTTATATCTATAACAACGTATCTATAACTTGCTGCAGCAAGTTACTCCTCCCATGACACACTCACCTACTCACCCTGATCATATTCCTAGCTCTCTCTCCTGCAGTAGCTGCTGCTGCAACTGCTACTGCAGCAAGTTACTCCTCCCATGACACACTCACCTACTCACCCTGATTATATTCCTAGCTCTCTGTGCCTGCTCAACAGCCTTCATTCTCTCCTGCAGTAGCTGCTGCTGCAACTGCTACGCGTTACTCCTCCCATGACACACTCACCTACTCACCCTGATCATATTCCTAGCTGTCTGTGCCTGCTCAGCAGCCTTTATTCTCCCCTGCAGTAGCTGCTGCTGCAACTGCTACTGCAGCAAATTACTCCTCCCATGACCCACTCACCTACTCACCCTGATCATATTCCTAGCTATCTGTGCCTGCTCTGCAGCCTACATTCTCCCCTGCAGTAGCTGCTGCTGCAACTGCTACTGCAGCAAATTACTCCTCCCATGACCCACTCACCTACTCACCCTGATCATATTCCTAGCTCTCTGTGCCTGCTCAGCAGCCTTCATTCTCTCCTGCAGTAGCTGCTGCTGTTGCTCCGTGTTGGTCCTCTCCAGTTGTGTCTGTCGCTGTCGAGCCTCGATCAGTTCCTGCTGTAGCGCATCATGCCTGCCTTTGAACCAGGAATGAGCCTCCTGAAGATTAGCTGTTATCTGAAGACAAAAGTGACATCAGCATTGACCAGTGACCAGATTATTTTTAATGGAGCTATACTATATTGAATTACCGTGTGGTCTAGCGGTGGAGCACAGGATACTTGATCAAGAGGTTGGGGGTTCGAGCCCCACCATGACCATGCGTGTTGTGCCCTTGAGTAAGGCACTTTACCTCAATTACTCCTCTCAACCCAGGTGTTAAATGGGTACCGGCATTGTTCAATGCTGGGAAAGTAAGGCGGACAGGCTAAATACCCCCTGTTCACTTACCGGGAGCCGCTTTCAATTGAGCCCCTCTTTTATCGGCTCCCGCTTGAAAAGAAAGCGGGTGACCTGTTTCTACAAACCGTCCCACGGTTGGCACTCCCGGCTCCCGATACAAATAACCGTTTTTATAACAATGAATCCTGCGGTTTCATACCCCTCATTGGCGGCTTCTACTCACCGACTGCAAAGACCTGGTACATTGCTAATCCTCTGATCTTTTGTCTGCCCTAAACATACAAGCCCCACTGCAAACCGTCACCATGCACGGCTGTACCGTGTGCGTTCATGCGTGGACCGTCTCCCGCTTTGGCTTGAAGGGTCCCACACTTCCTCAATAACAATACCGTCCCACGGTAAATGAACAGGGGGTATTTAGCCCGCCCGCCTAACAGACTCGCTGTAGAGGAGGTGTGGCGATCCCCCACAGCAGCATTTCATGGACTCGACTCTGGCCCAATCGCTAACGAACACAGGTTCGTCCCCTTTACCTTTACCTACCGTGCAACTATTTAAAGCTATAGTCCATCATTTGCAGCCATCCGAAAAGTAAGTGGCAAATTTTTGTTGAAAAACATACTTGGTTGAAAGATAGTAAGGGGACTAAACTCCCTGTGAAATTATTCTTTCTGGCAAGCTGTCATTTTGAAGTAATCAACGAAAGAAGGCCTTTTCAACGGTGCTTCTTAAGACGCACCGTAGGAAATTTAAATTAGTAGTTCGTTTTGTTATTCGGCGAAGCGCGCGCAAGCATTGGCACGACGCACACGCGGTTGCTATAATTTGTCGAATCAGTGCGCGACATCGCGTAGTTGCAATCGGCTCAGCGAGAACGTGTTTCGGATGCTGAATTCAGGCCCGATTCAAAACATGATTCAGCAACTTTTGATTTGAAATTGAGATCCTAGAATGCTGTTTTTCTCGGAATATACAGCTGAAGCTGAGCTGAAACTTCATCAGGTTAGATGTTCAGTACCCTTCTTTACATTTTGAGCACTTTTGTTGCTTCAAAAGAACAAAATACACAAATTACACATGATGGAAAATATCTTTAAAGGAATGTTATCACTGCTCACCTGGATTGATTCATTGCTAGCTTCCAGCAGTTTCTCCTCAGCATCAGTCTTCTCTACCTGTAGTCTGACCAGAGCCTCCTGGAGGCCCTTGGCCTGCTTCTGTAGATGGACTCGCTCCTTCTCTACCTGCCGGTCTTTCTTCCTGGTTAAAACAAAATTACACATTACAAAACTCAAATACCCACAACTCAATTCATTTATTTGTAATTTAATTTGATTTTTAAGAGAAGACTTTTTCATTGATGCCGCATATAAAAAAAAAAAAAAAAATTGGTAAAGGTTGGTCGTGTGACTAAAAAAAAGTTGATTCACCATCAGTTTTAAAATGCTCTAGAGCTGAAGCAACAGAAAGGGATATAGTAGGGAAGTAAAAGCTCTTGTATGTTTCTGACCTGGTGCTGCTTGACAAGCTATCCTGAACCTTAGACAGAGCCTCTAGGTCAGCTTGAAGCCCTGCCACTTGCTTGACAAAGTTGGAGATAGTCTTAGCCTGCTCGCTGTTCTTACGAGTGTACTCTCGCTTTGCTGCTTCCATCTCAGATAATTGGTGACTGATGCCTTTGATCTGCAGAAATCACACAACATTGTCTATTAAAGGGACATGATAGTGACTGCCCAAAACTGTCTATAATTACTCATTGTTACATATTGTGTCAAGGATACGGTAGTTTCATTGGTCTGGTAGGGTCATGAGTCACGTTTGGTAAGTGGTGCATCATATACATCACTTAAAAATTCAAATATTAACTTCCAAGAGTACAACTGACTGTGGTCCTCAAAACTTCCCAGGGAAAGACTTGATCTACTGCCTAAAAAGTTCCAGCAAAATACTCACTGTACTGCACGAAGCTTATATTTCCCCCACAACATTTTCATGGAATATAAGAATTGATGAAAAATATCAACACTGGGTTTTGCAGATGTGTGCACTAGTAAGCAGGAGGTTGTGGGTTCAAATCCCACCAGGGAAACCTTTTTTCCCTTCACAAGCTCTCTGACAACAACAATAACAATTCTTATAAGATATCATTTGTGAGAGGCCAAATCAAATATGAGTCTCCCTGAAGGAAAATTCAAACCAAACAAGAAATTTGTGGTCACACTAAGTGAAAGGAAATTGTTATTGTGAGTTGGTTGTGATTCAGTGAATAACTGGTAGAAAAGTAATGTTTGGACAGTACGCTCTGCCCATAGTCAGGAAACTTGCCTTCATGTTATGTCAATACAAATTTACACTTAATGCTTACTTCACCATGCAGATCTTCAAATCTTATCAAAAACGAAGTTCCAAAATGTGATTTGAGGCAACTTTCCTGTCCAGCTTGAAGCCATACATGTACCTTCTCTGTCATCTCTGCGTTGGTCTTCCTCAGCCTACTACAGCTCTCTAGTTGTGCCTTCTGACTGCTGATCCTATCTCGCTGCTTGCTGCAGGTTTCTTCTAAGCTAGCCACCTTGGCGTGGAGCTCTGCATTGGCCTGGGACAGGTCTTTGATCCTCCTCGTCAGGTCCTGGTGGGCCTGCTGCAGCTGGCTCACCTCCTTGGTAGCATTCTTGAGGGATGTGTCTCGCTTGGTGGCTAGTTGGAGCTGGAGGGATTGCAGCTGGTCTCTGGATCCCTCCAGCTGGGCTTGAAGATCAGACTTTTCCCTCTCCCTAAAGTTTCAAGAAGGGTGTATCCAAAAAGGTAATCCAAGAATATCAGCGTGGGATTTGAAAACAATATCAAATCATGTAATTGCGTCAGGGAGATGAGAAATTCCACAATATGATTGATTGTGGTACCCACTGCTACATCAGATGCAAACTGGTCAGCCGACACTAGCAAGCTCGTTGGTTGAGTAGTAAGCAGGTAAGACGTCTGCGCTTTGTAAGCAGGAGGTCGTGGGTTTGAGTCCAACCCGAGTAATTAGTCTGTGAATTTTTGTCTCACCAGCTCTCTGCTCAGACAGCACTGAGTATGCAGTCCTCATGATTTAACATTGGTGCATGGCAAAAAGAATTAAACAATTATGATAACTGTCAGTGTGGTTGCATCTTAAGAAGTTGTTTATCAGCTTCCTAGTTATAGTGCTTTACATGCATCCTGACATTCATGGATGACTGCGCACCACTGATTTCAGAACAAAAGTTTTTTGCCAAATTGTTCAGGTTTATGTGTGGCTTAAAGTTTGCCAACAATCATGATGCTCATCTATGTTGACTGTGTTGGCCTCCCCTTTCAATTATCAAATAGAAAAACGGATAAAATAGGGGAAAATAAGGACAAGGACAGCAGAAGTATTGAGTTTGTTCGACATTACACGTACCTTGTTTCTTGTAGCAGTTTGTACTTATGATTGCGTTTCTGTAGCTGATTCTGTATCCTCTCGGTAGTTGCTTGTAGCTTCCCATTTGTTTGTAGCAACTCATCCACCGTCTGACCAAGTTTACTCTTCTCTGCTAACGCTCTGTCCAGATCAGATCGTAGGCTGTCCAACTGCAATATCATTTGAACTTCATTATTTGAACAATATTTAGTTTGACATAGAAAATCCACTGAAGTGAGATTCGAATCCACGACTTTCAGAATACTGCACCAGTGCTCTACCAACTTAAAGCCCTGTGTTGGCTGTCTCCTATCTGCCAATGATTTTGTTCTCTGAGTGCACGTCAGAAGCATAAACTCATACATACCCTGTGGACAGGAATTATGCCTAAAGTCACGATGCTAACTGAATAGACCTTATGCGTTAAGGCGGAGTTACGGGGCAATGGTTTTGTATTGCTTGGGTACGCATGAGTAAACATTTTGTGTAATTAAAATAAAAAGAGAAAAGAAAAAATTTACAAAAAGGTCTACAAAGGAACAAAGGGATAATTAATGTGCTTTTAATTTTGATTATCAAAAATAAAGCACGAGAAGAAACTGACCATGTTCACTTATCAGTGAATCTGGTTGTTTCAGTTTGTGGTTGATTGATGCGCATCATTTGAAAACTGAAAACTAGAATCTAGATATTTTCATCGGCAGACATTTGACACCAAGGTATTTTGATATAGTGGAACGTCGCTATGCCAAACACCACTATACCGAACATTCAGCCATACCGAGCACCATGCTTGGCTCCAGATTTGTGTGTACAAAATGTACCAAACATTGTTGTTGAAAAATGTCAACAGACAAGAAGAGCTACAAGTGGCTATTTTTTCCCAAAGGAAAAGAAGGGGAAAGCCAACTTTTGCTGTAGGCAGTCAGTTCAAAAACTGTGTAATTACATGATTCAATAGTTGGCACGTGTTCAAAGTTGTCTTTCAGTAACTACCAGGGCATGCAGGGTGAAGTTCTGAGGGCGCTATTTATTGAAAAGTGAGTACCAGAGCACCAGCAGCTTAAAATCGCTATACTAAAGAATCGCTATTACAAACAATTTCTGTGGATCCTCCGATGTTCATTATAGTGGCGTTCCACGAACTGTATCAAAAAAAATTATACAAGTGCAATGAGCTTCACAAAAATCAACTGTGCACTATTCACTCAAATACAGATCCCTTGACATTGTAGCTGGGAATCTGTTCTTGCAAAAACTTTCTGGTACCAATTCTTACCTGGGTCCCTTCCAGTGTTTCCACGGTAACCAGCTTTTCTGTCAACTTCTCTACCTCCCTCTGGAGTGATCCCATTGTCTTTTGCCTGCTCTGCCTGTAGCATATTTAAAAACGGAAACATCCTAACAATTGAAACATTCAGTTCTGAAGTAGAGAAGTTTCCAAGACCTCTTATTTTTTTAATCAATTATTTCAACTTTCAGCGACAAAAGTCAAAGAACTAGCTTCGTTATTCAATGGAAGAGAGGGGATCTTTATAGTTGACTTAAAGGTTTTCACATCTGCTATTCTAGGGGATAGAAGTTGTTATGGTTTGACACACCCGTGCGTGATAACCCGCCGCTGCGATAACCCGCTGCACGAAAAAGCGTTATCAGGACCAACCATATCATCCACAAACCGTCAGTAACAACTTCTAGGCCAATTGGTATTGGTTGTGTAATGCACGTGCACCCGTTTGGCCTAATATATGCAGCGCGCATTCAAAAATATTAAGAGTAGTTCCGAAGCAAACTCTCAAATTTCTTCTATTAATGAAAAAGATGCAGCAAGACTTTTGTGCAATTTCACTGGTCAGCTCTTTTGTTGTGTGTTAGTATGTTTGGGACTGAAAATGGACCGTAATTATACTGACTAGTGTAAACCCATGACCACCCCATCCCTTACCACCCTTCCCCTACCCTACCCCTACCATGTCCCTTCTTACCTCTCATTCCTGAGTGACGATAGCTCGCTATCCTTACATCCTAGTACCATCTGTAGATTCTCCATGGCCATCTATACTGACTAGTGTAAACCCATGACCACCCCATCCTTTACCACCCTTCCTCTACCCTACCCCTACCATGTCCCTTCTTACCTCTCATTCCTGATTGACGATAGCTCGCTATCCTTGCATCCTATTCCATCTGTAGATTCTCCATGGCCATCTATACCGACCAGTGTAAACCCATGACCACCCCATCCTTTACCACCCTTCCCCTACCCCACCCCTACCATGTCCCTTCTTACCTCTCATTCCTGATTGACGATAGCTCACTATCCTAACGTCCTAGTACCATCTGTAGATTCTCCATGGCCATCTATACTGACTAGTGTAAACCCAAGACCACCCCATCCTTTACCACCCTTCCCCTACCCTACCCTACCCCTACCCATGTCCCTTCTTACCTCTCATTCCTGAGTGACGATAGCTCGCTATCCTAACATCCTAGTACCATCTGTAGATTCTCCATGGCCATCTATACTGACTAGTGTAAACCCATGACCACCCCATCCTTTACCACCCTTCCCCTACCCCACCCTACCATGTCCCTTCTTACCTCTCATTCCTGATTGACGATAGCTCACTATCCTTACGTCCTAGTTCCATCTGTAGATTCTCCATGGCCATCTATACTGACTAGTGTAAACCCATGACCACCCCATCCTTTACCACCCTTCCTCTACCCTACCCCTACCATGTCCCTTCTTACCTCTCATTCCTGAGTGACGATAGCTCGCTATCCTTGCGTCCTAGTTCCATCTGTAGGTTCTCTACAGCCGTCTGCAGCTGTTTATGAGATGCCACGACTCCTTCTAAGGTTGCCGCAATCTTGGCCTGGTCGGTCTTTGCATCAGCGAGGCTTCTTTGGAAGCTTGCTGCCTGAATAAATCCCAAAAGAGACAGTGAGAACATGGAGATCTCTGACAGACCAAAGTCTGAACAAACATGTACATGTACCTGAAGTTTGAGAACAGCACGACAAAGAGAACAACAGATTCATTGTTGTCCCCGAACAGCGATATTTTGTTGAGAATGGTCCCTGCATGTGCTGTGTGTTCACCTTATTGTTAAAACCTAGATTACTCTTTCAATCCACCCACTTGCATTTTGATTCTTTTGTCTGCTCGACATGTGTTGTTCTTGTATCAAATATGCATTGCCCACAACGCTGAACCATTGGAAGCAATTTTGTTATCGAAATGAAAACTTGGAAATTGGGGAGAAGTGAGTTTTATCAAATGGCAGCCAAAATCACAGCCCCTTTTCCTAAAATGAAATATAATGCAGTGTACAATCAAATGACATAGACACATATTTTTTATTCTGGGTTTTAGAGCAATTTTAAGAATGATTTGTTAAAATTTAATTCATATGCTTAAGAAGTTCCCTTTTCCATATTGAGATGACAGCTCTTGTTGCTTGCCAATGGACCTTATTCTTGAGGAAGCCATTTTGGTCGTGTTCCCTGAATGCATTTTATACATTGTGAACTGTTAAATGCAACAGTGCCAGACTATTTATGCATTATAGCCTCACTTGCAATTTTTTTTTTAAAGTGGCTTAAAACATTAGGGTATGTTAAATCACAATGTTTAAATTATTCATCAGAGCAAACTGCTATTAATGTGTAATTAACTTTCATGTAATTGCTTTCATATCTCTTCGCAAGTCCCCAAAATGAAGATTTTACCTCAATTTCAATTTAATATGGCCGAATTGTGAATAAAGCCCATGCTGAAATAGTGTTGATTTTAGTTTTACATGTGCAAGGAGACGTGTTTACCAATGTAGAATAGCTAACTCTCAGTTCTCAAAACCTTTGTCTCACAAAAGATTACACGGTGGTGTAACGCAAACTCAAATGGCCAACATTCAAATTCCAGTCTCTGGAATAAAGGCCACAGATACATTTTGAACGCTTGGTTAGTTAGTACACACCCACATGATTCATTTTTGTAAATTTTTTGTATAGTAGAATTGTTTGTATTTCACCTTTTGTTTTTCCCTGTCCTGCATGACCTGGAGTTGACCTTGTAACCTTTGACATTCCTGCAAGACTTCATCTCTTGCCTGGATAGCCAGACTGAAATCTTTCTCCTTTCTGCCAGAAAGCTCCTGCTCCTATTGAAAAAACAAACAATGGAAACCACAAACATCTTAATCAAGGACGAGGTAACTTACGCCTGTGCATTAACAGTAAGGTGAGAACACCTGTAGTCAAACGATGGTCAAAACGTCATCACAAATGTTCTTGGTCGTTCTGGCTTCCTGCCGTCCACAAACATGTGCAATGCTATCATAACCAGGGTTGCAACCACACAGTTGACTGGACTATCCTCACAGTTGACTGGACTATCCTTGACTATTAAACCAGCGTTCAATCAGAGTTTAACTATAGAACTACAGTCAACCATGTTTTGACTAATAGTCAAAACATAGTTGACTATAGCTCCTAATTGAATGTGCTCAAATTACAGAACTCATTCAATGGAATCATTTCTGATACTTCTTGCTAGGGTTAAGACAACCCCACACCTGATGCCAAACCAAAATTGACCCAATATCTGCTTTCAGACTAGGTTGAGTCTCGTCTTTGAGTCCAATCAAAGACAATCCCCGACATGCAACTACAGCTTGACATTTTATCAACTGGCGATGGTTTTGCTACGAATGCCCTTCAGATGTTTTTAATAGTGATTACTGATTCACAGATACCTGATCTTGCGTTAACCATAAAATGAAGTCTGAGACTGTTTGAGTTATAGTCGTGTTCCCTAACGTGGCGCACTTCGAAGCTTACCCAACTTTCCTCGTGTAGTGTTGCCAAACCTCAAATTCATGCAGTAAAATACTGGTACTTTTACCTTATTAATGCTTGCTACATGTATTTAAACTCTGTGAACAATTTCGGTTTCATAAAATTTAATCCGAAATTCAAAAACGGTGGCGTCCGGAAATTGGGCTCAAATTTGCGGAGCGTTCCCTAACGTGGCGCACTTAAGCAAATCTCGGAAAATTCCAAATTAACATTTAAGAATTTCTGTACATGTGATAAATTCTGATGAATCATTATTATCTCTACTTACATACCCAGCCAGAGGTTTGTCAGAAAATTATTTTCTTATTTTTTGGGGCATTTTCAAAGGGTTCACTTTGCACTTTAAAATAAAATTGGAAAATAACGCCAAAATAACCTTTTCTTTTAATTTTGTAACGGGTAAATAAACTCGCGATTTATAAATGGGAGTGTTTAGAACTTGCTAAAGTTTCACTTTTTGTGAAATTTCAGTTAAAAACTTTTCCTCTAGCTAGGCGTTACAGGCGAAAAATCAAAGTGCGCCACGTTGGGGGCCGCGCCACGTTAGGGTACATCAACAATATAGTGAAGTTGGATAACAAATCACTGGTGTTAATGTGGTGGTAATCACTGGTGGTAATTTACCTGTCTCAATTTACTCTCCAGTCGCTGCATGGTGACTTTGACTGAACTCAACTC
The DNA here is from genome assembly GCF_015706575.1 of Patiria miniata. Taxonomy (NCBI): domain Eukaryota; kingdom Metazoa; phylum Echinodermata; class Asteroidea; order Valvatida; family Asterinidae; genus Patiria; species Patiria miniata. The sequence continues at coordinate 11,120,675 of NW_024037063.1, forward strand.
ACTCGTAGTCTGTTAAAAAAAAAGAGAATTTTGTTGTTGTTGTGAGTTACAAAATGGTGTCGGACTTTTATCACGCTGAAAACTTGCTTTTTATAACCATGCACACAAGCTGGCCCACGTGTACGACCGCCTCCTGTCGTGTGACCAAGCCTGGTCACGTGATGGGACACGTGAGGGCCTCAACAACACCAGTTGATAAAGACACCATGATGGTGTCCCAAGCTCCTGATACGAGCTCTGTAACCAAAGTCTCAAAAAGGTATCTTTTATTTAATTGATATAATAATGGGACAGGAAACGAACTTTCATGCTCGATTGCTTTTTATAGTATTGGGTAAGTCCATATATTTGTTACATCTGATAGAAGATTTTGTCAATTTAGGGCACATTTTTTCCAGAGTGATTTTGTAAAGCAAAGTACCTGCCAAACATATAAAAATAGTTTGAAGTCAATTTTAATGATAATTGCATTGCAAATTGCACAGGTCAGGAGTAACAGGGACACAGAAATGTCACACGTTTGGACCCCAAATGTACGGACTGATCATGATCCCATAAATACTTACATGCGCACTACTTCACTTTTAAAGACAAAATCGTTTTGTGAAACTTGGAGCATGAATACCCCAAATTTTTCCAGAACTTTCTGTTTATTTTTCTCAATGATTTTCAAGGTATTTTTAAAACTCCGTCCACCACAAACAAACTCACTTCGTTTTTGACAATATTTTGTTCCAAATTCAATTCTTCTTTTTCATTCCTTAAACAAGCGATCAATAACACCGTTATCGCACATACTGGAAGAGGGAGTGCATCTGCTCAATGTATCAATTTTTAAGTAAGTAAACTGTACGTAACGGCAAAGACACTGGTCTTTTTTCAATTGTTTGCGTCATGCTTAAGCCAATGTGCACATGTTCAAAACGACGTAAACAATAGAAAAGGACTAGTCTGCTTGCTGACACCAAGCGTCTCAAAACTCTCGGATTAATTTCACTCTGTTTTAATCGTTTTAATGTACTACATGTATTTTAATTGGTGTCACCGTGATTTATAATGTAAAATAACTGTTTTTATGTGATTTTTTTAATGTTTCCAATTGCCAATGGACCAAGATTATCTGTAGTTTTATAATTCGGATACAATAAAGAATCCTCTCCTATCCTATTCATTTGCATTGTTTGTACATGTACCTTGGCATACTGTGCCTGCATGGCTGCATTAGCCTTCTGTAGCTGCAATCCCTCAGTCCTTGCACTAGCTAATGACTGTAGTTCCTCCTGTAACTGGGCCACGCGGCTCTGTAATCTCCCCTTGTCATAGGCCAGACGGTTCTTACTGTCTAGTAGCTCAGCCATCGTTGATTGGACCTTCTGCTGTGCATCCTGGGATACACATAGTGATGTGGCATAGTGTTACTCGATATGTCAAACAATGCACAATGTTCCAAACTGTTTTTCCCAAATAAGCCAGTTCTGTAATCCAACTAGGCAAGTACAACTTCAATATTTTAACAATTTTTCTCTTGACAATCAACTGTAATGCACACCAGGGGTGTGAGTGACCGCTGATAAAAATAGCTGAAAACAGCTGACAAAGGTGTAAAAAAAAGCTGAACTTTGGAAATCTCCTATACTTTTGTACACAGCAAGTGAAGGAAAAAAGCTGAAATCCAAAACAAAAAAAGCTGAAATCAGCTTTAAAGCTGAAATTTCACACCCCTGGCACACAAAGCCACAGAAGGTGCCAACAACATGGAAGAAAATTTTCTGTTTTGTGGTACAAAATTTAAAACACATTGGACCGCACCATTTTTTTTATGATCGCATTTTTGTTTTAGAACTTTAATTTCATATTCTAATTGACTGTACAGAAAATTGCAGACTGCAGATTCGGTGACCATTGCTCCCATAGACTTGTATACATACATTTATCATCGGTGATTATTTAAAACTGAAAAGGGTCGCACATCAGTATGCTCATATGAAGTTGGAACATCGAACTGGCATACTGATTCTATACTAGGCTTATTTCTACAATCAGTAAAACCTGCTTTCGTTTGGATCTTGTAAATAAGCGCCCCCTACATTTGTCGCGCAGACTGCATACCTGTTGCTGCTCCAATGCCGCGATGCGTTCCATCAATCGTCTGTTCTCCTCCATCAAGTATTGCTTGTCCTGTCCAAGACTTGTCAGCTCCAACTGCAGGAAAAAAAACCCAAGACAAAACAGAGGACTGGGGGTTAAGTCTAGGTAACACCAGATAGCATTAGTTAATGGTAGAGGATTTACACAATTACACAATGGTGCAACTCCATGAACGTAACATTTTACTCCATTGTGCAACAACTTACAACACATTACATGAAAGTTAAATAGTGCATTATCTAAGTACTTAACTTATGCAATAATTAATGGACATAACTTAAGTAACTTGACTGACACAAGTTTGTGCACACCATCAGACCATGCAAGAATGAATGGTTAATTACCTTAGACTGGGCAAGTTCCTTCTGGAGTTTCTCTGTCTCCTCTGACATGCCATCTACAGCCAGATTGACCTATCAACAATGAGCAAATCCGTAAAAATGGAGACATTAAAATTAACATGGCATGGTTATAAAAGCAAAAAGCATAACAAGATGACTTTAGTCCATTGATACTGTATGTCAATTGACATACATGTATGAAGTCCATTACAAGTCCATCACAAGCCCAGTCACAAGCCCAGTCACAAGTCCCAAGTCCAGTCACAAGTCCAAAGTCCAGTCACAAGTCCCAAGTCCAGTCACAAGTCCCAAGTCCAGTCACAAGTCCAGTCACAAGTCCAATCACAAGTCACAAGTCCAGTCACAAGTCCAGTCACAAGTCCAGTCACAAGTCCATCACAAGTCCAGTTACAAGTCCAGTCACAAGTCCAATCATAAGTCCAATCACAAGTCCAATAGCGAGTCCAATCACAAGTCAATTCACAAGTCCAATCACAAGTCCAATCGCGAGTCCAATCACAAGTCCAATCACAAGTCCAATCACAGGTCTAATCACAAGTCCAATCACAAGTCCAATCACAAGTCAATTCACAAGTCCAATCACAAGTCCAATAGCGAGTCCAATCACAAGTCAATTCACAAGTCCAATCACAAGTCCAATCGCGAGTCCAATCACAAGTCCAATCACAAGTCCATCACAAGTCCAATCACAAGTCCATCACAAGTCCAATCACAAGTCTAATCAAAAGTCCAATCATAAGTCCAATCACAAGTCCAATCGCGAATCCAATCACAAGTCCAATCACAAGTCCAATCACAAGTCAATTCACAAGTCCAATCACAAGTCCAATCGCGAGTCAAATCACAAGTCCAATCACAAGTCCAATCACAAGTCCAATCATAAGTCCAATCACAAGTCCAATCACAAGTCCAATCGCGAATCCAATCACAAGTCCAATCACAAGTCCAATCGCGAGTCCAATCATAAGTCCAATCACAAGTCCAATCGCGAGTCCAATCACAAGTCAATTCACAAGTCCAATCACAAGTCCAATCACAAGTCAATTCACAAGTCCAATCACAAGTCCAATCACAAGTCCAATCACAAGTCAATTCACAAGTCCAATCACAAGTCCAATCGCGAGTCCAATCACAAGTCCAATCACAAGTCCAATCGCGAGTCAAATCACAAGTCCAATCACAAGTCCAATCACAAGTCCAATCACAAGTCCAATCACAAGTCCAATCGCGAATCCAATCACAAGTCCAATCACAATTCCAATCGTGAGTCCAATCATAAGTCCAATCACAAGTCCAATCGCGAGTCCAATCACAAGTCAATTCACAAGTCCAATCACAAGTCCAATCGCGAGTCCAATCACAAGTCCAATCACAAGTCCATCACAAGTCCAATCACAAGTCCATCACAAGTCTAATCACAAGTCTAATCAAAAGTCCAATCACAAGTCCAATCACAAGTCCAATCACAAGTCCAATCACAAGTCCAATCACAAGTCCAATCATAAGTCCAATCACAAGTCCAATCACAAGTCCAATCGCGAATCCAATCACAAGTCCGATCACAAGTCCAATCACAAGTCAATTCACAAGTCCAATCACAAGTCCATCACAAGTCCAATCACAAGTCCATCACAAGTCTAATCACAAGTCTAATCAAAAGTCCAATCACAAGTCCAATCACAAGTCCAATCACAAGTCCAATCACAAGTCCAATCACAAGTCCAATCATAAGTCCAATCACAAGTCCAATCACAAGTCCAATCGCGAATCCAATCACAAGTCCGATCACAAGTCCAATCACAAGTCAATTCACAAGTCCAATCACAAGTCCATCACAAGTCTAATCACAAGTCTAATCAAAAAATCGCAATTCCAGTCACAGGTAACAGTGGATGGCCAATGACCAAGGAGTAGCCTTGTCACAGTTCATATCAATAGCTTGCCTCTTGAAATGAAGCTGGCTGACTTGTGATTGACTGAGGACACCTTGATTGCGAGAAGTGACCTTCAACAGTAACTTACCGGTACAGATATATTATTTTTATACATGTACATGTACTTTGTCAGTGACGTTAAAGACGTATTAAAGTCACATGATCAGATATTTCTCATGGTAAGTTGAGGAAATTTGGGCCCCGGCCATCTACTGATTGGCAGTCAGCCATGGGCACTACTGGGATTAAATGTAAACTTGATTGACATTGGTCATCAAAAACTGGCTATGATGCTGGCCCCAATTTATCACCTGATCACCAGCAAGTAAATCGCACCATACAATTATTGTTTTTTATCATACAATGATAATCCTTTTTCTTCCCCAAATATACACATATTCCATCTTCACTGATGTAATGCTACAAACAAATTACATGTACATGTGTACTCACTGCTTAACAATGCTTAATGGAAAACCAGAGCCAAAAATGGCAAGTAGAGCATGCATCAAAATCATTTCACAGTATATACAGTCCACTTTGGATACACTAAAGCACATATGAAAACCTCCCCAAAACATCCTGTCTAGAATCAGTGAAAGGAAAACAAGTTGTAAATTGCATTACTTGTTCACAAACTGATAAAAAAAGATTCCCAATCACAATATAATGGGAGGTGATTTCTAAAGTGTGTTCAACTGAACGGCAGATATACATGTACTACATCATTGATGAAAACATTCCCCAGCCAGTCACAAAACCGACAACTGGGGAAAACACAGTGCATGCTTAAAAGGTATAGGACATCATTTGTCATCTGTGATGCGATCAAGCTAAATGAGTCGTTTGTCGTCTGTGGTCTTTTTTTTATATTTCTTTTTACAGATTTGAAGAGCACAATCTTAGCATTACTGATGTGAAAACCGCATGCTGATACCATCTTTAGTTAAAAAATCATGGAAGTCAGAACACCAAGAGATGTGATGAAGTGATGTGATGAAGTGGCCCTATTTTGGCCTGTATCTCCAAATGAAAGTTCCCGACAAAGGACTCATTTAGCTTGATCGCATCACATTTGTGCATTTTTTTGTTTGACAATGTTTGAGTTAACAAAAGTGCTCAAAATCTAAAGATGGGTGCTTTACAACTAACCTGATGAAGTTTCAGCTCAGTGAATGTTGTATATTCCGAGAAAACAATATTCTAGGATTTGATTCAATTCAAAAGTTGCCGAGTAATGTTTTGAATTGCGCCCGAAATCAGTGTCCGGGACACTTTCTCATTCAGCTGATTGCAGCTATGCGATGTCACGCACCAAAACTGACGAAGAATAGCAACCGTGCGCACGTGTGCGTCATGTCAACGCTTGCGCGCACTCATTCATCGCTTCGCCGAATTAAAAACGAACTACTAATGGAAATTTCCAATAATGTGTCTTTAGACACATTGTTGGAAAAGGCCTTCTTTTATTTTCTTCAAAATGACAGCATGCCAGAAAAAATAATTTCACAGGGAGTTTAGTATCACTACTTTCTTTAAACCAAGTATGTTTTTCAACAATAATTTCATCAGTTACTTTTTGGACAGCTGCAATGATGGACTCTACCTTCAGCTTTAAGAGTATCATCCAATGAAACAGGTATGAAGATTTTTATACGACCTGATAAATTATTAAAGGCAGCAGGATATTGGAAGGTTTCGGTTCTGATGATTTAAGTGGGTAGTGGTTGACATCAACCAGATGCCAATACCTGGGAATCAAACTGGTTTCCTGTGGGGGCAGAAGCTGTGAGTTTACGAGACGTTTTCATGTTTTTCATCCACAGAGGTGCAAATCCCTGGTGATATGGTGAGAATAATGGTGTGGAGATTTCATGTCTTGCCAAAAAGGGGAGAAAATCGACACTCTGGGTTCGGGAGAAAAAAGCTTGATGATTTTTCATTCAGTGGACTGGAAACCAAAGGATCTAACAAAAATCAAGGCAGGGGACGGAAAATAAATGTATGGCTCGAGTTGACATCAAGTCTGTCAAAAGTTAAATCATCAGTTCAAATTGAATTCACTGTTGGAGAGAAATTTACCAACTATTTACAATTTAGCATTTAATTGGAACAATCAAATTTTATAGTGGAATTACAAGCTGATGTGGCAGCTCATTTTTGATTTTGTGTGACCAGATTTTGTGTCTAATTTCACACTCCACACGTTCATTAAAAGCATAACACTTAAATAACAGTGGACGCACAATGACTAAAGAGTGCCATTGTCACAGCTCATCTGCATAGCGTGTAACTTGACACAAGACTAGTTGACTTTGCAACTCTGGCATTTGTCTGGGTAGATCTGTGTTTGGATCAGTGAGGTTTATGAAACCCTTACTTTGTTTCTGGCTTTGTCCTTGCCTCAAGCCCAAGTTTCGCAGGAATTCCTGACATACACCAACCATTCGCCTTCTGTGACAGTACTCTGGGTCCCTGTCCCCATAGATGCAAATTATATGCATGACGTGTATAGGTGTGAATCTTGCCTCGTGAATTCAAAATCACAACGGTTATGGCTGCGCGCAACCAGCCTGTTGCAAAATGGGAATAGGCCGCGCCACAAAATGCAATTTCCGAGGTGATGAGATTCGTTTTTGCTGAATTCGAAAGTGTCTCTGGCAAATATCAGTAAAGAGACGATTTTGCGTACTTTTTGTGGTAAGACAAGAGTGAGTTTTTTTTATAATCGTGTGTTCAATCAACGTCCATGAACAAAGCTAAGCAACAATTCAATAAAAAAATAACCATGATGCACGCGTACAGAGGTGAGCCAATCAATGGCTTTCAATGGGAGCTAGCTACCGGTCCCCATATTTTAGGGGAGGGGGCAGGAAACATGTTACTGTAACAGGAATTGGGGTCTCAATCATTGTCAATAATATCATAAACCAATACTGGAGTTTGTTGAGTCAGGGAACTAAAATCCTGACACTGGAGCCTGAACTCCAAGACTGAGATGAAGCCAGGATTTCATAAACACCTACAGACGTAGTGACTGCATCGAAATCAATTGGATAAAAGGTCTGAAAGATGCATATGAGCTAATCCAGCATTATGGAAGAAAACGTAATGTCCGTGACACAGCCAATTAACCATGATATCTAATTAATGATTCAGAGAAATGATCCAAAACTCCTAGTCTGTAATCTCCTTGACCAAATTACTAGATAATGGATGCATACGATTTGAAATATACATTTTCAGCTTTAAAAGGCAGAGCTTTTAAAGCTCTGTCACCGACATTACATTTTCGTCCATAACGGTGGAATTGCCCACATCTTTAATACTATACAAACTGGGCACGTGTGGTCTAGCGGTGCAGCACAGGACTCATGATCATGAGTCTGGCCCAATTGCTAACAAAAGAGAGATGGGCACTCCGTTCCTGTGAACACAGGTTCGTCGCCTTTACTTTTACCTTTTACACAAATGTACATGTATACAGTTTTTTCTCGTATAGTCAAAAAGTCTTGATTTCAGACTAAAGTCTGAAAAATCTCATGGCTCACAAAATAAGGGGGGGGGGGGGGAAGGAGGGAGGATGGTAATTTGGGCAGTGGCTCATTAGACAAATGACAGAAATGATGCTAGCTATACCTCTTCCAACAGGTGTTCCTTTGCTTTCAAGGTATCTTGGTTGTGGTGCCGCAATGCTGCCAACTCATTGTTTAATTCTTCTAAGGAATTTTCCTGTAAACATATAGGAAACGCAGCAAAGACAAAAACATTAACTTGACCACAAGACTTCTTGATATCAATGTGCCTGTAAAAAGGTACTATACGGGTATATAGGCCTATTGTTAATTTTACTAAGATCGTACAATAACTGCTGAGCTAGATTTACTTAGCTATTGTTTCCACTCTAAAAACTGAATAGCAAGCTCAAAAATATACAATAATATGTATACATGTACCTACGTTTTACACAGACAAAAAGACCCACATTGACATTTTAATCACACTGGAAAAAAGCTGGCAATAGATGGCAGCAATTACTTAATGTTTTTGGGTACATGTTCAAGTGTTGATCTCAGCACATTTCAATGTTTAAGGATTTTAAACAGAAATTGCATCATGTACCCATACACAGTAAATTGCAATAATAAATATGTGCTTGGCTGATTTTAAACAAGTAAAAATAATAATAATAGTGTGTATTTACAAAGAGCACATATCCACCAGGACTGGTGCTCAAGGTGCTACATCATTATTACCCCTGCTCATTGGGCCAATTAAACATTCCAAATACCATCTCAGCTCCCTGGGGAGTATACAGCTCGATGCAGCCTGTTAGGCGCAAGGAAGCTAATTCAATCACAATAACATGAATAACCATGTTTGCCCTCACAGGTACCCATTTACTCCTGGGTGGAGAGAAGCAATGAGTGACAAAGTGCCTTGCCCAAGGCACACGCATGCATAACCCCAGGCTGGACTCAAACCCACAACCTGCAGCTTTACCTGTAGACCAATGCCCTTAACCATGAGGCCACAGCACTCCACTAGAGTACGTTTCAAACCGAGCCAAAGGCAAGGGCCATTATCTGCAACCAAGCCCCTAGCCTAAACGTACTTGGCCAAGCACATATTTATTCCCATTCATGAAATTCAAAACAGGTTAAAAATTCACAAATTTCCCACTGATTTTGTTCAACAATATTACTGTTTTGTAAAACACCCCTCTGGCCATGTCTATGGTATGTGTCTGGCACGCGTAGTGCTAAAAATCTGCTCATATCGTGTACTGTGTGATGTGACGCAGAACACAGGGGGTTTAAAATCACCCACGTGACCATGGTGACGGGCTCTCGACCAATATGAGTGGGTAAGTTGTCTAAGGTAAAAAGATAACTCCCTGCTTGTTGGAAAAGGTGTAGTACACGTATTTTGATACTTTACATACATGCATTTGTAGTTACCCCACACCCTGCACAAAACATGCATTTAAATACATGTACCAATTTTTAACCTGAACATGTAACTTAGTCTCAACAAATCTTTCTACCTTTTTCATTGTTGAGGGACTATATTGTAATGCATAGATAGAGTCAAACTTGTCCAAAGGCTTGTGAAAGTAGTACAACTTCAGACCCCTGATACCATCCTTAATCACCCATCCCCTCTCCTACAGGAGACATAATAGCCACTGACTTTCTGAAAAATGCTGTGTGAAGAAGGTAACCTTTCAGCACCTGGGTCTCTTTTACTGGACAAGTAAATGAATAAATGTACAGCCGTGTCTGAAATGGCATTTTACTATAAAATATTCAGCCAGTTTGCCAAATCATCTCATGCAATTGATGGAGTAATTAAAAGATGCCATGGCTGTCTCTGCTGAATCAGTCAGGAAACGTAAATCACCCCTTTTTATCATCAACATTCAAATAGTCCGCTGATAAAGAACAGGCAGAGAATAAACGTCAGAACTCATTATTATTGTATGATATTTGTCCAGTGTGGTTGACGTTGACAGATTTATCTGTCACTGCAGTGTGTCACTTCGGAGGTGGTGTGAGATGGTGGTACAAGGGCACGATGTGACATGAATGTTTGATGAGGCAGACAGATATAAACTTTTCAAAATGAAAGCCAGGCTACATTTCAAAACAAAACAGATTCATATTTATATTGCTTGCGAAAATGCAACTTAAACTTTATGTAGGCCTATTGAGTTCACTGTGCACACTTGTACAGTTTTTGTATCTTGCTGTATCGACGCACCAATGTGGTGGTATTATCATGGGAAATTCATGAACAATCTGAACAGCAACTTCTGAAGTTTAAATTTTTGGGCTGGTTTCCTCGGTCATGTAGGGGTCATTAGAAGTCATTGCTTAAAAATGCACAAAATTTGACTTTCTTAAAGAAAAAAACATACAGGGATTGTTTTTTTACGATCATTGTAATTATAACGTCCATTCCTTCTCAATAATACTCCTTAATTTGAAATGTGATACTGCATTTTGCCAGGATAAGATTGTAACATTTTAAATTAAAGAACAATCATATTTTTGTAACTCATGGCGTGACAAATTGATGCTGTTCATGACGGATCCAGCTCTTTAGGAGCCGACCCGACCAAACCTACTAACTGGTCGGGTCCTCACGCATACTTTTGGAGCTTTTCTAAAGGGAGAGTGCATGTGTGCCCCAGGGGATTAAGATTGTTATCACCACTAATCCTATAATGAGTGTGATAAGAGATCCTGCCTGAACGATTCAGCTTACAATTTTGCAACTAAATACCTTGATATAAATTCATATAAATATCTTATTATTTACGTGTGTGAAATGTTATTTTGTTTTCTTTTTTGAACGGTTAAATTCCATAAAGTAATGACAGAGAACGATTATTACATACAGATGCACATACAGTGTATGTACATGTACATGTACATGTCCATGTGGTCATATGGTAGTTCCAACACTCACCCAGCCAGCTGTGTTGTCCACAGGAGGTTGTTTATTTAAGTGATTAGGGGGATTATCTTGCTGGACATGGGTGAAGTGTGTTTACTCAAGGACTCCCCACTGGGGTTGAAAAGTATGTGTGAATCCATCTAGGTTTTCTAAAGGGCTGTTCACGTAATGTTTTACCAAAGACACCGCATATAAACAAACGCTAAGGTAACACACATGTAGGTACCAGACTATTCCTCATTTGCATACATGTTCCCAAATTTTGCACATGCAAATTAAATGATCCGATACCAGGGTGAGAGAGCAGGTAGTGGTAGGCGCGTACTGCTCGACACCCTGGGGATGAGGTTGCCGATTCCCGTACTACCCGTAAAAGCACACTCCTGAACATTACCAGTAAAAGTACCCCCTAGAAGTTAATATTTATTTTCAGTGCCTCTTGCTTACTGTCTCCATGAAATAGACCTGTGTAGAAGATTAGCAGAAAACCATGCGTCCCAATGATAAATTGAGCTTATACATGTACGGTACATGTAGGTCGGGTAGATGCAAAGTACGTCAGGATGCAAAAATTCATCAGGATTTTCATTGGCAGTCGCCAGCATGATACCGACCAAGACACAAGGGTGTTGAAGATGACCAATGATTATGATGCAGTCTGCGGGGGAGTTATGACCCCCAGAGGCCCATTAGCGAGGTGTCTTGTGACTGGCCCATTGAGGGAGGGGGAAAGGGATGACTTATAAGCAGGTGGGATAATGATGAATAATTGAAAGTGACAATGAACAAGCGACAGATTAATAGGGATTTCTGCATCAAGCCCACAGTACGTCAATGACAAGTTGTTTCAGTTGGGCAAACTCCAGACCGCAGTTGAGTTGTGTTGGTATTAAGTCCTCATAAAAAATGTGTGCTGTTAGTTTACCATCTCATTTTGCAGGAGTATTTATGGTTTTTAATTAACGTTACTGTCTCATTCCCTTCAGCCGCTCTTTTTCATTCTAAATAAGCTGCAGAGACTAAGCACATACAACTACTGTTTGTTTTTTAAATTTCCTCCACATCAAAAACATTTTCTTTGGAGAGGGGAAGGGACGACATCAAAAAAAAAAATTTCGAGCACAAATGTGAACACCTGTACACATGTACAGGGTGGTACAACTGAAAAGAAGGAAACCCACTCTTAACAGGAATTTTAACCCACTTAACTTATTTGAACTGTTTTTTTCTGCATCATGTAGTCAAGTATAGCTCTTCAACCATACGTGGTGAAAAATCTTTAAAAAAATTGCAAGAATAGTGTTATTATGATAATTTGAATACAAGTCACTAAAACCACTGTTGTCCACATGTAAGTCTTGTGTAGTGTTTTTGTCTTAGTCAAGCGGCTGGAATATTCTTGTACTTTTTTTTTTCAAAATAAGACTCATCTTTCGATTGCTTGTACACAGCATTCCATGTGCTATAACTGCCCTGAGGAGGAGCCAATGACAAATTTTCCCCCCGAAACCTAAGCACAACTTCATCAAGTACAAAGTATATAATTCTGTCACATTATGATTGCCTGCACTATGCAGAATTTATAGTACTAAGATTCCTACTTATTCAAAAGCCAAACATTCAAAACTATTATTCTTGTTTCTTAGGCATGTTAGGGTTAGTTCCAGCTACTGTACATTGTACATGTATGTATACCTCCTTATATTTTGGTACAGCTATCAAACTCTTTTCCATGGCCAAAAAGACAGCATAATATGTACATGTACATTTACATGTACATTTGCTGAAACCTTTCTTATTCCATTGAAAGGTAGCTTTGGATGAACTCACCAGTGATTGGATACGGTTCTGGTTTTGCCTTGTCACATCCTGGTAACGTTCTTCTGTGACTTGTAAACTCATCTGCAACTCTGAACTGGACCAAAAATCCCAGAAATGTACATGTACTTGAAATTTGTACGATGGCAAAATCTGTATGATGCACGCAATATCAGCTTTTATGTATGGTTTTGTCAGAGGGCACCAGACAAAGCAGTGAATATGTGGAAGGTTTTCAGTTGTTTGTTTGAGATTTCAGATGAAAGTTACCCCCGAAAAAAAAGCTTAAATGAGCAAGATTAGCAGTTCTTGGAGGTACACCAACTTGCTAAATGTTTTATGCTGCCTGCTAATACAAAAAATGTATGTTGTCAATCTGTTCACATTTTTACTTACCACCGTTCTATATTTATTATTATTTTTAAAAATCATTCCCTTATTCATCTAACATAAAAAAGGCAACAGACAATTGTACCTTTAGATTCTTGATTGTCATGTAACTTTGTGAGCATTTACATGCGTATTTCCCCGATATTTCCACTTGTGCCATGTGCAGTGCTATTTAGGCATGAGAATGATTTTCAAGAATAAACAGGAAAAATTACTGAAAATTACTGTAACTAAGGTATCCAAAAAAAATAAAAAAAATACAAGAAATGTGATGCGATCAAGCTATTTTTTAATGAGTCGTTTGTCGACCCCGGTCAAATTTTTTTTATTACAGATTTGAAAGGAGCACAATCTCAGCATTACTGCTGTGAAAACTGCATATTGATACCATCTTTGGTTGAAAAAATTATGGAAGTCAGAACACCAAGAGATGTGATGAAGTGGCCCTATTTTGGCCTGTATAGATCTCCAAATGAAAATTCCCAACAAACGACTCATTTGGCTTGATTGCATCACAAATATTATTAGGCCAAAAAAAAAGTCTCCGGTTTCTGGTATGCGCGCGCGTCGCCATAGCCATGGGCGTCGGCAAAATGAATTTTTTTTTTTTCAATGAAAGATGATGTCTCAAAACCACCAAACTCACTGGTTTGACTGAAATCCTGCTGCTGCACAATTTTAACGTGTTTTTAGATTGGGTTATGGTCAAGAATAAGCTTTATGTGGCCTCTCTGGACTCCCATATATTTCCACTAAGTTTAGTCGGACACCATTTGCAGTCATCAGCCTACATTTGAAGCAAAAAAATCAGGTAAAAAAAAAAAAGCCGCGTAGCCGCACCACTTTTTGGGCAAGCTCCATACCAGAAACCGGAGACTTTTTTGGGGGGCCTTAGGTAGTGACATTTTTTTCCAGGATCCACTTTAATGTTCAGGGGATTTATGTGCATTTCTTTATTGTCATACAGTGGGTTTATTTTCCCTTGTTTTCTTTTTTACTGTGGACATAAACACAGCACACTGGCTGGGAGACTACCTGAGTTGTTCTGCTGCTGTTCTTGCCTGCGTCTCCTCTGTCAGCTGGGACTGAAGCCTGGCCCTCTCAGCTTCAAGCCGGCGCAGACTCTCAGTTACTTTGATGGCTACGGACCCTGGCTCTGATATCTGGCGAAGAAAATTGCAAACATGAAGTAAAATTGGAAACATAGATTGCTCGGGAAAAAACATGAAATAGCGCAATCAGGTCTAAACAGTACGTCACATAAATTCTTTATGAACACTAACTTGACTGAGCATGTCCGTTTTTAGTTCAGAAAATCAATGGTAAACAGTCGGAAAATGTCCAATACTAAGGTGTAATATCGCCCTCTGTTACATATCCTCACTCATGTGGGTAACTGTAACATAAGCTTTCATGACATCTGAAATCATAGTAGTAGTTAAGTCTGTCACGAGCCAATGTGGCCCATCTGGCTGGCGTTTATCTTTGGTTTCAGTAGCATGAAACATGTTAAACGACTGAGGATAGTTCTACTCCCCCTGGATGGGATGCTAGTAATCGCAGGTTACTCCCCAGCTAATGCCGGTGCCCATTTACATGTATACTCCTGGGTGGAGAGAGGCAAGTTGGGGTGAAGTGGCTTGCCCAAGGACACAACATACCGGTATGGCCAGCAGCTGGATTCAAGCCCCTGATCCTCTGATCATGAGTCACAAACTGTAACCACTAGACCAAACTCCTTATCTCAAATCATGACTTTCTCTTAATACTGCATGTACCGGTACGTGCACATCTTTCCCACAGAACTTCTTGAATACTTCAAATTCCTCCACTGTGCGGAAAACCTACATGTATGGCAATTCCTTTGTACAAGTACTGTGAGTTTTAGGAGGCATAATGTACAGTGTATTATTATGTTGTGGCAATGTCCTTTCATTCTTAGTTAGAAATTAAGAAATGCTTACAGCAGATATATCAGTTTACTGAATCAGAGATATAGGTTGCCCAAAACCCCCTCTATTGTCTATTGACCACAATGCTAAACAAGATGTTGCCTCAGCACTAAAAACATCCCTAAAAAATACTTACAAATAAGTTAATTTCGAGACTCGTATTTGATTGGCTAATTCCTACAGGGGGATTCCAAGGTGAGCTATACTAAGTCCTACCTTGGTTATGAGTTGCCGTAAGCTTGTTGGGCTTGTACTAGTAGACAGTGCTTGGGTCAACGCACTATACAGTGCAGTCCTCTCCTCTTCAAACTGCTTGACCTGTGTCTGTTTACAAACAACCAAACAAAAAAAAAAAACAAATTACATGTAGCCTTGCCAAACTTCCCATTGAATCAAAATATTTCAAGGGACAAAAAAAGATCCTTGGTAAGAAATGATTATAAATCAATTTTTAACAATTTTGTCCTTCTTGCTTGATGTACATGTAAATGTAATGATACATTGTAAAATTACTGTTTGCTCAGTGCCTTACAGGTTAGAAAACTTCACCGTAGCCACTACGTACATGTAGCTATCTGACTATGGTAGGACTCGCACATGGCCATAGGGCTTAATGGGGTCAGCTGGCCAGGTTGAATTTGCCAGCATGGGTGTCACAGGGGGGGGGGGCACTTGCCCCCTGGAAAATGATTTTAAAAAAAGAGGGGAGGGGGGGGGGAGGAAAGGGAAAAAGAGGTGCAAAGCCATCTTGCTGTTTATTTGATGAAAGGGGGGGGGGGGTAGGGCAAATGCTCCCCTGCTCACGCTCGGAAAAATGATAAATTGAGAATATTAATGAAAAAGTTGAGAAATTTTGGGAAAAATTTGCTTTGCCCCAGCCCACCTGGAAAAAATCCTGGCGACGCCCATGTCTGCCAGCAGTGGATACTGCAACCTTTGATATTTGATCGTGTTAATTAAGTTTTAATTTCAATACTTGGCTGGTCCTTTCACTGATTTAGACGGACTTGAATTTTTAAAGTTACGGTATGCTGGTTGTTATCTTGCCGTTGCCCCTCTCAGCAACCCCCTCCCCCATCAAAAAATATACTTAACTAGCCGGGGGGGGGGGGGGGGGGCTACTTTAGGAAAAGAAATTTCACGGCCTCTCCAAATGCAGCACTTATCAGTCCATTCTTGATTTACAAATCTGAAAGCTAAGCCCTTACTTCGGCTCCATTTTTTAAAAATAAATATTGTATTACAACTGTTGTGTTGAGCAAAAAGCACAACCAGCAATGAAAGCACTCTCCAATATTACTTTCATTTCAAAAACAAATTGGGTGGAGGAGGAAAACCAAGTTAATTACATACGGGATGTATATATTTATCAACTCTTCACACACTTTGTTCCTGTATTCTTAGAATCAAATAGGATTAAATATATGTGAAGTAGTAACTTTATCTCAATAGACCTGTCAAAACACGATCTGCTGCGTATATAATACATACAAATCAAGCATCAATTATGTAAGAACTGAACAAACAACTTTTTTTGCCAATGGACCTGTCATCGACACGTCCACTTCTTTTTACCCCAAATGTCAAATGAACAGGTGCATTAAACAGAACAGGAACTGTTAGCAAAGATGTGAAGAATTCTCCATTTCCTCAAATGTCATTCCCATTTGAAGCAGAACAAAACATAAAAGCTTATAAATCATATCCTGAAAGAGAGAACTAAACTTGGCAATGCCCCCAGTGCTGAAGAAGCCATCACTTAAAGAATGTCCAAAGTATGACCACTTAAGATGATTATACTGCTGGGAGGCACGCACAGCCGGAAAAAGATTTGTCTCTTTTTTGTGTGCTAGTTCTTGCCATTTCTGTGTGTGAAAAACACCATTTAGCAGCTGTGGTTGATGGCATTTCAAAACATACCTCTCCATTGGCATTTTTTTGTAAATTTGTTCCCAGGCAAAAAGATACCTCAACATTTCTGACACAATCTTGTCCACGTTTGTCAATGACTCTACTCTACTTGCAGGCAAAGGCATCCAGACACATGTTGGACCTTTCCTTTTCAGAACAAAAAGTTTTTTTCCTGAATATTCATCAATCAGCATTCGTTTTCACAATGTTTCTCAAGAGAATTCAGAATGGAGTCCAATGTATGATAATTGTGTAACGCATGCATAATACACGTACAGCCCTTGCTACATTGTGTACTTAAAAAACGCATCATACATTTTGCATTTTTATTCAAATGTATGCACTATTCCAAAACATGCATTATACATGTATATGTACATGTATGTTGGAAATATTTGCTGGTAAATTCCTAATTTGTCTGAAAGCCTGCAAATTTGTTGGGTACATATTGCACAGTGGCACTTTCATTATTAGTTGATGCTTGTACACACTCAGTATGACCCCTTCAAAGCTTTACTCACAGCAAGAAATGCATCTCTTATACACAGATATTGAGCCTCAGGATTTATGTGTAGACACATAACCATTATAAAAGATTTGAATTTAAGATTTGGCTAAAAACAAAAATACCACACCCCCCCTCAAAAAAAAAAACTACAGAAAAAAAAACTGTTCAGAAACAAAACGAGGGTATCTTGACCTTTTGATAAGACATGATGCAGGGATTAAAAATAAACCCAAGGCTGAATTCTAGTATTACTACACGTATGATTATGAATAACATGGTCCAACAGCTAAAATAGACCCTTCTGTCATCTGTATACATAAAGTCACAAGTTTCTTGAAGCAAAGTATATGCAATCCTTGAAATGTACCTTTGCGTTCCATTTAACTTGATTTGCAATCTTGATATTGCCAATATAAAGACCTTTTTGTGCCTTTTGGTTTTATGCTGATGCAAATTTCCATATTCATAAATAAAACTGTGATGTCATTCAATGCAGAAACTTGAGTTCACATCTGCTTCAGTATAAAAGGTCACCAGAATTGTAGGGGTTTGCTGTGGCTATGTCTCTGGTTATGACAGTAAGACAATTTGACAAAACGTTATGCACAAATATTTTCAACAAGCAGGATTTGGGGTTTACATTTTGAAGAGAAAACCCTAATCTGAAGAGTGTGTTCCTAAAGTGACATCACAGCAACAGCGCCCTCAGAAGTCAGGAAAAATATGAAACATTTTCAATATTTTAAAAAGTGCAATTTGCAAAAAATTTTTTACCAAAAAGGGATGTCTGATAAATGTACAATGGAGTACCGAAGTGTGACATCATTTAGAACTAGAAAGTGTAGTGCAAACCAATGGAGTACGCGCTCGTGTTGGTTCTTGGGCTGAATCACGCGCTAACGTCTTTTACACACATTTTGTGCGCGTGACGTATTCACTTCAATACTCCATGGGTGTGCACAATCAAAAACTTGGAGCTATAGTACATCTATGATGAAAAAAAAAATGTGTCAAGATTTAATTAACTTTAGATAAAATATATGCAGAGGCGCCTCTTCTGCCAGAAAAAAATCATGGGGGGGGGGGGGGAGGGAGGGAGGGGCTGGACATGGTTATGAGAGTAATAGTTTTTTTTTGGGGGGGGGGATATCCTCCCCTTTGGGTGTTAACCTGCTCATAATAACCTAGGAAAACACAAACATGTATGTGTTCACGTAGCCGCAACATCCTTTACTTAGTCTTTCACTCCACTATGCAAACCCTCCAGTCTTGTAAAAACTTCCTCACTTCATCAGAAACTGTTTAATTTCCTATGGGACTTTGAAGTCACATTATACGTACACTCTCAAACTGGGTCTAATTTGCTATCATTTCTGCAGGCCAAAAGGTCCCAACCTTCTCCATGTACACAGCCCCAGCAAAATTAACGAAACCTTAGACCACTAGATTCAATCTTTCAAACTCCTTGTTATCATCTTTGTCAGAGAGAAAATACAGGCAGGGCAGGGAGTCCTGTTTCAATGAACTCAGGCTAAAATATCTGCTTTCATAATCTGTTGTCTTTCAGGAATTTTTTTTTCGGTGTATGTAACTTGATTGTGTACACAGCAGTGGGACCTCAAACTGCCGACACGGGATTCTGGAAAAACACGGGCATTCTAAATTGGGTTTCTGTGGTATACATGTACATCCATCGGATCATGTTTTCACTGCTACCGGTATGTTATTGGACCAAGTGATGTCATGTTTCATTTATGAAAAAAATATGGAAACTTTATCTTGTTAAAATTTCATTTAAAGGGCATACTGGTAGTTAGAATTAGTCCGATTCAAAACGGATGAATCGAGACCTGCCAAATACTAAGTTTAACCTCATACGTGTAAATCTACAGTGTACAGGGTGGTCCAAAAAAGGTTAACACTTTTTCAGAGGCAGATTTCTCAAAATTGAAGAGACAAGAGACATTTTTTTTAAGATATTCCTAAAGTCCAAGATCTTTGTCGTTTATGGTGAAAATATGAATGGTGAAAGTTAAATAATAAGGGCCTTTTACATAAGAATGGTAAAAAAGTAGTTTGTCCACGTCTACATGTATGTCAGTCATGTAGACCTACATGTAATTAGAATTATTGCAGTCTTTGTGCATGCAGTGCTTATGTGCTGACCAAACAAGTACATTGTAGCTCATAGACTTGCATGTGGACGAACTGGTTTTTGACCATCTTTTTTAAACCATCTCCATTTCTTAATTTAGGCTTTATTTTTAATGTTGTTTCACCATACACCACATAGATGCGGTAGTTTGGGAATATCTTGAAACAATTTTAACGTGTCTCCCCAATTCCAAGAAATCTACATCTGGAAAAGTGTAAAAAAAAATTTACCACCCTGTATAGCAACTACACCAAAGAGAAAGCTCAAATTATGACTAAAAGGCCGCTGATTAGGTTTACTTTTAAAAGCTCAACAAAGCAAATAGACAATTCCAGAGTTACTCAAGTTACATTTGGATCAGTTCTTCTGTCAACTTTGTGATGTTATTCTTTAAAGTCAAAGCATTTAGGGTGGATTTTTTTTCTCAAAGGAAATCCCTTGAAATTAGGTGAGTAAACTATAAAATAAAAGGTAAACAAAATAAAGTTCTGTTGATCTGGGAATCACTTTTTTATCGGTAACACAAATGGACATGGAAAACAAATGAAGTATGGTAACCTGCATTTGAAAGTTTCCTTATACTATGAACTGTTAGAAAGATCTTTTCAGTGCCCCTACATGTACATCATTTGGGTGTAAGTCATATGCTACCACAACAATTATTTTAAAATCTCTAGCGGGATATATTTTTGTGACTCACATTACAGTAACTCAGGTTACAGTTTGCCCAGCCATCTTTGGTACAAAACAAAACATATAAGAAAATTAAAGTCTCACAAAAAAGTCTTTTGGCAAAATATGAACCTTTCCGTCTGCCTGAAAACCACAAACTCACAATAACACTTACATTTTGCATGTGAAACAAGGTGCAAAAAGACTACCTAAAATCCATAACTCTAGCCTAACAAAAACACCTGTTTTTTTGACATGTCACTGGCACATCACTCAATGAAAGTTGTGTTCCCTTTAATTTTGACCACATTTGACGTTGTGATGATTCCCCTCCATGGATGATTGTAGTTCTAAGGATTTCATTAAATTTCCACTTTTCCCTCTCTCATGGAATTACCCAAATGATGTCAGTAGGATTTGAACTATTTCAAATGTGTTTTGTAAGATAGCTTTGTGGGTTGTTCACAGATAGTGTTCCTTAGGCCAAAAACAAGTCTCCGGTTTCTGGTATGCGCGCGCGTCGCCGTAGCCATGCGCATTGGCAAAATGAATTTTTTTTTTTTCAATGTAAGATGATGTCTCAAAACTGCCAAACTCACTGGTTTGACTGGAATCCTGCTGCTGCACAATTTTAACGTGTATTTAGACATGTTAGATGGGGTTACGATTGAGTATAAGTTTTATGTGGCCTCTCTGGACTCCCATATATTTGCACTAAATTTAGTAGGGCACCATTTGCAGTCATCAGCCGATATGTGAAGAAAAAAAAACGGTAAAAAAACCCCCAAAAGTCGCGTCACTTTGATAAAACATTCCACAATGGACTGTGATAGTTGTTGGACACATGTCGCACGCAAAACACCAAGTACCAAGACGACAAAAAAAACGCCCGGAGAAAAGACGCACTTCTTGGGAGAAGACTGGCGCATGAATTCTTAAAAAACACCGCCCCCTAGGGGATGTGCAAATTATTTATTAAAAACCTCCTCAGCTCTGAGGAGATGAATCTCCAGGATATCATCACTCATCTCAACAATGCACAGCAATTTTTCTTCCATGAATAAACCATTCTCTGATATTTACTCCGGCATATAAATCTCCCGAATATCAAAGACCCCGTTTGCCAAACCCCAAAAATGGCCTGCGGCAATATCCAAATTTTGTTTATAACAAATTATGTACATTAATAACAGGAACAGGATATTACATTCATGAGGTTCATATGTTCAGCCGAATTAATAGGTTCCTTAGGGGAAATTTATCGCACTTGAGATCAAATTAAAATCAAGTATAAAAATACATAAATCTTGCTAACACCGCCTTCGGAGTTTAAAAATCCGTACATGTAAGTATTACTTCCAAGGGTGTGTGTTAGTGAACGGTTTACAGTTTCAAAAGC
The DNA here is from genome assembly GCF_015706575.1 of Patiria miniata. Classification (NCBI taxonomy): domain Eukaryota; kingdom Metazoa; phylum Echinodermata; class Asteroidea; order Valvatida; family Asterinidae; genus Patiria; species Patiria miniata. Next base: position 11,142,386 of record NW_024037063.1, read on the forward strand.
CCGTTACCGACTAGCCTCCTAAAGATGTCACTCAAATTGACAAGACTTGGGTATTCAGGAGAAACTGGTTTAATGGGGTATCCTTTGCATACCCGTAGATGTGAATTTATATGAGAGGGGGTTGTGATGGATGCAATTTCATCAACAGGTGTTTAAAAATCACTTCTCTTCTCAAAATCACAGCCCCTCACCCTCCTGAGGACGGACAGAGCACACTGTCCGAAACGTCGAGTTCTACACTCAACCAACCGGTTCTTTTCAGAACCACACTTCTTCCAAGAAGAGATTTCTGTCCACATGGTGTTACCCGCAATTTTTGTCTATTTTATGTCATCTGCCATGCAAAGCTTTAAGTCATATATATGTGGAGCGCTGTGGTCCAATGGTTAAGGTGTTCGGACTTGCCGCGGTACGTGGGTTCGAACCCGGACGGGGAACATGGTGCTTGTGTTCTTGGGCAAGACACTTTACTACAATTGCCTCTCTCCATCCAGGAGTATAAATGGGTACCTGTGAAGGTAGAGACCAGATTGTGCTGATCTTGAGATGCTGCAGAAACTGGTCTCATGGCCTGATGAACAGGGGTAATAATTGTGAAGCGCTTTGAGACCTTTGGTATAAAGCGCTATATAAGCACTATATTATTATTATATTATTATATAGCCCAAAGTGCATTAAATCTACATCCACATCTATAATTACGCTCTATCAAAGCATATACAAGATAGAGACGTTTGGCAACTTGATCTTCATTTCATGAATGTAGGCTTTGGGCGTGAACTCGGGATACCTGGGAAAGTGACAAGTGTAAAACCAATTTCCAAATCAATTCTTTTTGAGATGCCGAACATACCTCTGTGTTCTCTGACACTGCCCTGGAGTTCTGCATTTCGTTGCGCAGTGCCACATTTTCTCGCTTGATGCCGTTCAGGGTAGCCAGAAGAACCTGATGTGGTGGAATAACAACGGACAGATTAACACGCTTGACTAATAAAATATACTTTCATTCATTTAACTGTACTGGCCTACTCAAATAAAATCCTAAACTCACCTACATTTTAGCCAAATACAGTGAAGAAAGGGTGGGAATGTTTTATCGTCCATCCCTTCATACATGACTTCAAATCCTTGTCAAAATTGACATTAGACATGTCAGAAAGCGAAGCATTGAACAAGGGAAACCGTTTGCCTCATTGACCATTAATCCTCCTACATGTCCTATGCAAACATCCTTGCAGTCACTCAAAATCAATCAAGTGACTGTTTCCAACCCTTAAAGGGAATGTACATCATTTGCTTTTGCTGTAGTTTTCAGAAATAAATGGATTTGGAGGATTAGTATGTTATAGCAAATATTAGGAGCAGTTTTTGAACAAAAGCCAGTTTTCTCCAACGCTGGTCGGCAGACCAGCATTGGAAATTGATACAAAAATACCACTTTACTTAAAAATGTCAGCACACCAGGAGCCATAATTGTACGGGACGCTTTAGACTGTCATTCCCTTAACAGTCCAGTAAAGAATTTTGTGGTAATTTAATCATTTTGTTTTGGATGTTTGCAAATGTTGTATCTTCCCTTTAAGAATTCCCAGCCCACATACATGTAAAGCAGGATTGACTGCCTTGCACTGCTTGATACAGCTTTGCTTCGACTCCGGGAGAGTGATAAAACAGCTGCGCGCGCCCACAACTTGCCTGCTTTGTCTGTTGACCCAGTTTGACTAAACGCAGTACTTGCTTGACCCATGAGCTGACTGCTGGTGACTAGCCTTTGTTACAAGTATAGCAGGGGAAGTGGAAGTGAATTTTGACTGTCCGTGACTGCTTAAATAGCAGGAGGGATAAAGTTGAAGCACAAAAGTCAGTGTAACCATGAATTTTGGGGATTTTTTTTACCAAACACGGCTGCTTTACCTTCAAAAAACTTCAGAGGCAAAGAAAATTAAAAGAGCATTTATTATCATAAATAAGAATCAAATCATTGGCTAAGTGGGTGCAGGATCATAAACATCATGGCAAGATATGGTGCCAGTTTTATAGCGCCGTTGAACAGTTTAATAAAGAATGCTGTAATAAAAAAGAAAAAAATAGGCTGCTGCTTACTGCTTACAGTCTCCATGAAATGGATGAAGGTCCTGTTAAGCAGAAAATTAAGTGCTTAGCAGGACCATAAAATGACACAATCATCACCTGATTTTCTTCATGGAATTCAGTCAACTGAACTTCTTTAGCACCTGAAATAAAAAAAAAATCACGATGTAAATTACAAAGTATAGCTATGCGAGTGAGAATTTCCTTCTTACGACCTACTGAGGCATTCTTGACAGATTTACTATAGTTATTGACCATACCACTTATACATCTTAAGCATCAGTATTGAAAATAATCCGCTATGATCAAAATTTCGTATTTAAATTGCATTGCGCATTCAAATCTCTTTGGATTTTATTCCAAGGCTGATACTACGAAATCGTATCTGTCATTAGAAGATGAGCTAGTCTTACCTTGCAAGCAATCCTAGGATCAAGTGAGCTCCGTAAACATAAGATACCTGAATGTTCATGAGTCCTTTCCCCCTTGCCAATATACACAGAGCTTTACTGAAAGGCATCTTTACTTAATATGATAGCTATTCAGCTCATCTTATCTCATGAATAGGAGCATAACTTTAAATGAGTATATCGTCAGAAAATCACTGCTCTCTCCGTTTGCATTTTGTTTTTGGCGGGCAGAATATATCATTTCAAGACGAAGAAATAATTCCCAAAGGGTAGTTGAGGGCACAAGCAGGAAATCCTCTGAAGGAACAGACATGAAAACATTTCGTAGTCCCATTATACAATGTTATGATTCAACTTTTGCAAACTGCATTTCCATCTTCAATAACATGAAAATTTAATTCCATCAGGCCATTTTTTTTACTTACTTGGATTATGGAATTGTCGCCGAAAAAAATCGGAAATCCTTTACAAATTGAATTGAATCTTCAAACTTGGTTGGTGAAATACTGAGTACCTTGTTTTTGCCTCATGAAAATTTTGGAGAAGCTTGCCGGCTAAAAGAGTGAATAAATTCATCTGATTTTATTTTGCGTGTTTTTGAGCACTGATGGTCCCAGTCTGGCCAAAGCCGTAGACAAAGCGAGGGTTACAGAAATGTTATTCATCCAGCAAGTTCTATCCAGCAAGACATTTCTGTTAGATGAGTTACCCTTACCAAGGTCTGCCCGCAGGGTCTTGACCACCTCTTCAAGCCTCGTCTGCCGGGTTGCATGATTCCTCTTCTCTTCCTGGATTCGAACCCCCTCCTGCCTCAGATCTGAGCAGTCACTAGACAGGATTTGAACCTGACATATCAAAATAAATAAATAAATAAATAAATAAAGGTCACCCGAAAAAAGTGTCTTAACCCAGTAGCACCTGTACTACACCGTATATTGTGTTTATTTACCAACCCTCCTGCTATTTAAACAGCACAGACAGTCAAAATTCACTTCCACTTCCCCTGCTATACTTTTAACAAAGGCTAGTCACCAGCAGTCACATCATATGTCAAACAAGCACTGCGACTAGCCAAACTGGGTCAACAGACAAAGCAGGCAACTTGTGGTCACAGCTGTTTTATCACTCACCATGAGTCGAAGCATAGCTTATCAAGTTACTTAAACAGTCCCAGCCAGTCAATCCTGCTTGTATTAGGCTGGGAATTCTTGATTGTTGAAAACAGTCACTTGTTTGATTTTGACTGAAAGGACTACTTGACACAGAATATGATCTGACTGCTGGTGACTAGCCTCTGTTGAAAGTACATGTACATGTATAGCAGGGGAAGTGTAAGTGAATTATGACTCTCTGAGACTGATAAGATAGCAGGAGGGTTAATGTTGTACACAGCACTGCATGCATAGCCCTGTGGATAAACTATATAAAATACATGCATATATTCAGGAAACTTTTGGCCTTATGGGAATTGGGGCAGGTGAGATGACAGTACAGATAGACCTTTTAGGTCCACTACAGCTCTGAACTATATCAAGCCAGCATCTAAATCCTATCAGGCAACGTCTCCAAAGGGGACTGAAATGTACAGATTTGGAAATGCCAAGCATTCTGAAAAGTGTACAGCTTCAAAGTGCAAAGCAGTCCCTCAAAGATCAGCTCGGCTATCTCTAACCGTCTGTTAAAAATGTAGCTTTATACACTCCAAGTGACAGAAATAGAAATGGGTAGGTGTTAAGAGGCACTATTAAGTGCACAAGAACCCCCTAATGGGACTGGTAAAATACGTATTGATGGAGCTCTGCCTAGGTGTGCATGTACATAGGTCACCAACAGTCTTTTTCCAAGGGAGATTTTCAGGAGCAAATTGAATAAAATGTGTTAATGAATTAAAATCACATAGTGCATTGCAGCTCCCACTTGGCATACCGTACCTACACATTTAGCATGTCACATTTTGCCTAGATTTTTTTTCAAGAGAGAAAAAAATAAACACACATTGTATCCATATGTACATGTATGTTTGTTTATCTGTGGTGCAATTTTCTTCAATACCATATCGTACCAATGAATTAAAAAGCACAAACGATGTAATACATGCATCTACCTGAATCAAAAGCACAAATGATATGAGGAACCCAGTTTGAAACAACAAGTACATAAATTCATTGTGAAGATCGAGGCCAAGTTCAAGTGCTGCCCTTATTTTGCATGGGAAAATCATCAGTTCACTCCGCCTTGATGAATTTATGTTAACAAAGTGGCATGCTTGACAACATGTACGACCTGGTGATACATCAGCAGCCAATCTAGCAGGAAATAACTCTTAAATCTTGCGGGTAGCTCATACACACGTATTTCAGCCTGTGCAGTCAAAGTAGTCCGCAAATTTGGGAATCTCTATACTGCGTATGAGAGTCTCAAAACTTGAATTGAAAAGAAACATGCAACACAAGAAAATAGACTGGCACCTGAAACAACCAGTTCAACAACCCTTCAGTACTGCATCAATCAACTGTGCCAAAAGAAAGATCTGGCATGTTTGGTACAGGCATGCAACTGGGAAGTCACAACAAAGGAGGAAATTCAAATCTCTCTAAGACTTTGTATGTACAGTAGGCCTATTTTTTCTATTTTTTAATGGCACACATGGGAAGTTAAAAAAGAGGAGATCAGCTGATCAAAGGAAAAGTTGCATGCCTGCTGGTACTATTTCTACACATTTCTCCATAGTCAGCCAACAGACTAATGACAATGAATGAAGAGGTCAGTCTTTTTAAACAGTTGGACCATGGTAGGACATGTACCGGTCTAGTCTGTAGCCTCATTTTTAAATCAACCGACTTTTCTCTTATGTGCACAATATTGACAAAAAGTCTCCATTAAAAAAAATTGAGTTGAGTCTTCAAACTTCATTGTTGAAATACTGAGGACCATGTTTTTGACCAATAAACATTTTTGAGAATTTTGCTGTCTATAGAGTGAGTAAAGTTGGCTTGATTTTGTTTTGCATGTTTCTCAGCCCTCAAGGTCCTAGTTTGGTGTAGAAGGTGAAATCACTGTCTAACAATTAATTTACACGCAAAAACAACCATTCACTTGTCTTTTACTATACTCTCGAGGACAATGCTTTGTGTTTCCCTTTGTCCCTGTAATTTAACACTCTCCCATAGAAAAAGCACATTATAGAGGACTGTTTTTAACAAAAGACACCACTCCCGAGGACTGAAAGGATCTGTTGTTCTCCCGTTGTGTGTCGGTCCTCTCAGGTTATAATGTAGAACACGTACAAACATACACGTACTAAAGTCAAACTTTGTAATCAATGGTAATTAAGGATCAATGGTAATTAAGGATCAATGGTAATTACGGGAATTCTATAAAGACACTTTTGACAGATTAATACTGATATGATTTTGCTACATGTACATGTATACAGTTCATTTTGTCCAGGTAGTTAGGGTTACTTATTTCACTATCTTCTGTCCATATTTTCCTATAGATCACTTTGATCCGTTGGATGAATGACCTCTATCTTTACCTGTTGTCTCTCGCTTTCCACGACCCCTTCCATCTCCCTGACCCTGTCCAGCAAGGCAGCATGGGATTGCTCAAGGCTCCTGCGAAGACTGCCCTCTCTGGCCAACTCTTCTCGTAACTAGAGTCACAGGAGAACATTTACAATGTTGGTTAACAGGTGTACACGTGCACAGTATTGAATTCTATTATGAATGCACATTTGGTGCAGTGAGGTTACCAATGCTAAAACACTTCAACTCAAGGCTCTAGCAATAATTAATAATAATAATAATAATATCGGATTCTTATATAGCGCACGTATCTACCAACAATTACATGTAGGTACTCAGGGCACTGGAAATTATATATATTAATAAAGAAAGGCAAATAAAGCTCATGAGAAATATGAAACCCATTACGTAGCACCTTATAGGGGTTTACAAGGTGCTGCGGCGCATATTGCAGCCACTGCCAGAAACACCGGGGCAAACCCCTTCTCTTAGCGATAAGTGTTACTGGGTTCTTTAACGTGTATTATACAACACACGGGACCTACGGCTTTACGTCCCATTCGAAGGACTAAGTAATAATGGTAAAGTGCCTTGCTCAAGAGCACAAGCACCATGTTCCCATATGTTTCATGTCAAATTTGTTTGGCAGCATTTGTACTCGCTTGGTGTGTGAACCAACCTTGAAGCAGACTTGTAACTTTGATAAATATGCAACACATCCAGTAATCCAAAGCTGACATGAATTATCGACAAGGAAACTATCTTGACCTTGGCAGGCATCAACAGTTTTAAATTCAGAAAAGTCAAAACAATATTTCTGTTTGTTTGAAGTGTGATAAAATAAAGCTTAAAACATTTTGTAAAATGGAACACACGCACACCTTATACAATGTACATGTATTATATAAAGCCCCTAGGCCCAGAAAGCCCACTACGGTACTTTTGCATCATCAGGTTACCACTGACAAATCGCCAATGCAACTAAGGTGTTCAAGGAAACCAGTGTTAAAAAGTTCAAAATCATCAACAATTACGAATTGAGCACACAAATTTAGAGGTGGCCATCTGATCAAATGACACATACCGCTCTCTCAAAAACTGATACTTTCTGAGAAAAAGTATGAAACCAAGTATAGAATCTATTAAACCGAGTAAGAAACCGAACTTTCAAGCATATACATTTGTAAACCCACCATTTGTTTAATGGTAATAATTATAATAATAACCGGGAATGGCTGATTAGGGAGACTTTCCCATAGACTTGTGCACACACTTTTTTTCCAAATTAAATGTGCCCTAACCTAATTTTCCCTTGTCTTTTTTCCACGAATTGCGGTATTTTTACTAATTAGACCACGAGCAACAAATATAACCTAATTGCAACAATAAACTTTTACCTCCAAGGGGGGGCTGTGCCATGAGGGAGACAGTTATGTGTCTTCCTAAAAGCTGGTGTCTCCCTATTATCAAAAAAAAAACAATAACGTGTCTCCCTAATGGTACATTTAGTAATATATAATGTCAATGCTTACAAATAAATAACCTGAAAGTTAATAAGAAAAAAAGAATCATGTACATTTATGTAGGTCATCGATAAATATTCAGAAGTTTTCAACCATAAAACCTATAGGCCTATACCGGTAGGTTTTTCATCATTTGAAGAAATAAAATTAATAACAAACATTTTGGTATTAAACATTTCAATCAAAAACTGTGACATGTGTCGAATGAAATCTTGCACAAAATTACCAAGAATTAGTAAATTACACAAAAATGTACAAAATGTGTTTGGAAATGGAATGTAAAGGAAAGTGGCAATCCGGTAATTGTTTTGGACAATGGCAAATGCTGGACTCAAGGCGGGGATATAATTAGCTTTCTAACGAGAAAAGAAAAGACAAACACCTTGGACCTTGTCCCAATCATTCGCTGTGGCACCTGTAACGGGGCAAGTCAATTAGCTGGTTCATTCTAGCCTACAGCCAGGCGTTAAAGCCCAGGGATAGCCCGCAAGGTAATCAAATTGCATCTGAATACATGGAATAGAGAGTCATTTCTGAGATGGTCTTTTTTTTGTAATCCCTTAATAGCCTAGAAAAGCTTCTCATTAAAAGAAAGGGAATGAAACGAATGAGGGAATTAACTTTGCAAGTAAATTCAAAGCCCACTAGCCCAGACGTATGGAGGGACAATTTTTGACCCTGTTAAAAAGCACGTTGGAGGAGTATTAAGAACTCATTCAAGATTTCTGGGAACAAAAGGATTATAACCCCTGGCCATTCTATAAAACTGTACAAAAGTGGGGGCATTATTATTCAGAAGTAAATTGAATTGAACTTAAATGATTATCTAGCAACTTCCGGAAAGTGCACAAAAGGAAGAAAGTGGGATACTGGAAGATGTGTACATTACCCTAACAGAACTCAACCCATCAAACCCCAACAGCATGTTTTGTTGGAATCTGTCAGGATGGGTACAGTACCCCTAAACTGACAGTCTTTTACACTGGGTTGGCACACCTCCAGAAATAAGTCAGAAATATGTGTGTACAGTTTACCATTATGGTGTTGGAATTTGCCAGGATGGGTATGGTTCCTAGTAAATCTTGCTAGGGAGTTAGGGTTAAAGATGCAAAACAAGTGAGTTGAGGCTACTCTATGTACATGTATATGTACATAGAGTTCACAGGATGAAGCAGCGTTTCAGCCAAGATCTGGCACGTCTGGGAGTAAGAAAGTTGTCTCAAGTTTGCCACCAAAAATAATAAAATATAGGACGACCAATTGTTCTAATCATCAAGTTTCAAGTATGTATAACGACATTACAATGTAAGACATGTGTTTCAAATCGTTCATCTAAAAATACTAAAAAAAAAACCTGGCTATTAAAAGCCTGCTGGAGGCAGAGAATTTAATCCTCTCAGATCTGCAGATTCTTAAACATCTACATCTAGCAGGAGGTTTGCTGAGGATTTGGCGGGACTGAGGAGGATGAAGCCTGACCAACATTACGACATGGTTGAATGTCCTTCATGTCCTTAGATTAGAATTTTATGTAAAAAGAATCTACACACAGTGGAAGGTTTTATCAGATTCAGGATTGCTGCAATGAACAACTTACATGTACAAGAGTGTGTGTTAATTAAATGGTGCAATGAGATCAGACATGTATCTGTCTGTTGGTGAGTTTGTTGACTGGTTGTATTTGACTGGTTGGTTGGCTGGTCTGCTTGTCTTATGGGTGGGTCAGCTTTATGAATTGCTCTAAAAGCCTGTCAATAAGCTTTATCTTTTTCAACAATCCTCCAGGCCTGCGTTCTGTATGGATGTGGGTTTTTCATTTTTAAATCAAGTATTACATTTGTAGTTTTATTTTAACAAATAATTAAATAATTTTGTTTGTGTACTGTGTACCGGTACTTTAATTATGTTTACCTGGATACTTTAAAAAACAAAAATAACTAAAAAGAATTTCTTAAAAAAAAAATTATTTTACACAAATATTCTTTTAATTCTCTCTCCCCCCTTTGTTTTGCTGCGGGATAACAGCTCAACAAATCAACATGTCTCGCCATCATGTCCCTTAGTAGTTAGTAACAAACATCGACATGGTCTATTGCTCCTACATATTTTGACCAATTTCAACCAAACTTTGTCAAAAGTATCAGTAGCCAAGCCCCAAAATGTCACATGACCAACCTGGGGTCAAAGGTCGTCATAGGGTCACTGGGGTCAAAAACATGAATTGTTTACTCAAAAGACTATGTCTACTCCTTTCAGAAATTACATGGCACAATCAAGTGTCTCATGCATTAGCACAAGCCTGCAGCTTCCGAGATATACATGTACATTGTATTTCCAATCCAGCTTGTTTTTTTAATGAAAACTTTAAAACATTGATTATGTGAAGTAAATCAATTATGTCTGCTGCACTGCAGTTATCTGAAGTACAATGTAGTTATCCACTGTCCCTATCAAACAATGGGCCAGCCGCAGACATGGCTGTGTGATCATGTGCCATATGGGGTACCGGTACATGCTATACTGCACGTCTAAGTGAGCTTTGAAAAACTTACATCTCTGTGTACATGTATATCGAATAATAACACAATGCACTCAAGAGAGGCACTGCCCTCAACAGCAAAATCTAGCTGTAATTTCTGCCATTTTACCTTTGAGGTTTACAAATTGCATTATCTGCTTAGATGCTACGTGACAGCAAACACGATTTCTTCAGACTACAGGCGTTTATCTTTTTCACACCCTCACACTAGCACTATTAAAATCAAGTTTTGAGAAGTAGTGACAGTAGTCCATGTACAAGGTACACTTAACCCAAAAAGAAAGTCCCCCCTTAATACTTTTTTGTCTAACTCAAAAACTACTGGGCACATCTTGCTCAAATTACGACTGATCGGTACAGAAATTCCTTAGCAAACCAGCCATACTCTTTGTTTGGCCCAAAACAATGATAATCTGTACAAAATTATGCAATTTATGACAAATGGTAACGAAAAGAAAATTGCACTTTTGTGTACGTGCAAGGTGTGTGTGAGAGTCAGGTTGGCGTAGCGGTTCTTTCCTCGCCTTCCACCGCTGTGACCTGGCTTCGAATCCCGCCTGGGCCAATATGTGGATTGGGTTTTCAGTCCCTGCCTTATTCCATGGATTTTCCTCAGAATTCTCTTCTGGGGTTTTCCTCCCACCTCTGAAACTGTAATTTCTTCTCATTGTCTTCTCTCCACAGGTTTCTTCAGGCTTGCGAGCTACAGTGCATAGGGCGCTCTTGAGGATTCCTTGGTTTCAATACCAGAAATGTAATAATAATAATAACTACTACTTGCACGTATACAAAAGTGCAACGGTTTTTGGTATCATTTGTCATGTTTGTCATAAATGCATACATTTGTACACATTATCACTGTGTTGGGCCAATTAAAGAATATGGCTTGATTGCTAAGGAATTTCTGTACTGATTAGTTGTTAATTGAGCAAGAGGTGCTCAGTAGTTTTTGAGTCAGACAAAGTATTGGGGGAGGGACTTTCTTTGTTGGTTGAGTGTATATAAGTACAGGTGTGCATTCGTACAGCTACTGTATTTCTAACATTTCAATTTCAAACCTTGCATACATTCATATGATGGAATTTGCCTCGGTGTGATGTAAATTTAAATACGTTTTGCCCTTCACTGACATTCATAAACAATGTATACCGGTACATACTCAGTATGAACTTTCTTACTATGATTCTCAGTAATACAAACTTTGAAGAACTTTAAAGTCCTCAAAATATCATCATGTCAAACAGTACAATAACACAGATTTTTAAAGTCATGAAATTACCCCCTACTTTTTTTTCTTAAAAAGTAACCTAAAAATTTACACCAAAAGATTGTTTTAGAAATATCCGAATCAAAACACTAAAATTTTCATAAGCCACAAAAAATTGTGGGCTCCACCTTACAAACGTTCTCATAACATGGCTGTCCCCCTCAATAGGTCTCACTCAAATGACGTCATTTCCTACAGACCATCCACGTGCATCAGCATTTTGAGCGTCAACTTGCATAACGCGCATCAGCTGCATCGTATTTTGAACACATTTCGAGCAACATGCACGTGTGTTTGGAACATTTCCAACACTGCGCAATGCGTGATACATGTAGATTGCGTAAAATACGCAGTTGCAGTTCTCCTACAGAAATGGCCGTCATTGAACGAGCCCTATTGCATGTGTTCACTGACATTTATAACATAAGAATAATGCCCATTGAACTCGTGTTCTTAAGTCCTTGTACTTTTGTAACATTAATATTGCATGTAATATGAGACATATTATTTATTACCGCAGTGTCTCAATGAAACAAATCTATCATTGTAAATATTTCAGCACAATGATTGCAAGCACAGCCACACTGCACAGTTTATTCAACCATCAGTATTGTGCATGTAACCATGAAGGATCTACAGTAATCCATCCACAATCAACAAACTGTTTGTACTTTACTCAAATTGATCGCAAGGGGCAACCCATGTTTGAAATATGCCGACAGACACGAGGTTAAAGCAATTATCCATGAGTGGTCCAGCGACCTTGCCTAACATGCAATGAACTGAATCGATTCATTAACTAATTACCTTTATAGATAACTTGTCTTTACCCTTTTTTTATTTTATGCAGAAACAAATAAAAAAATAAAGATTATACTCAGCCTAGTGGAGAGAGGTTGCTATTTGATAATTGGTCTTTACCTCGGCATTCCTTTTGTTCATCTTTTGCCTGCTTGACATCGAATCCTCATACGCTACAGCAAGCTCCGACTGTCCAAATATTAAAAAAGAAAAAAGTCATGTGCGCTTCATGAAACAAAACATTTTATTTAACATTGTTTTAAGGGAAGATACAACATTTGCAAACATCAAAAAACAAAATGATACAACAAAATACCTGAGTAACGAAGTAAGTGAGTCTAAAAGCATCCTGTAAAATCATGGCTCCTGGTGTGCTGACATTTTTAAGTAAAGTGTTTTTTTTGTAACCATTTCCAACGCCGGTCGGCTGACCGGCGTTGGAGAAAACTGGCTTTTTCAAAACAACTCCTAATTGTCCATATTTAGTTATTTTGCACTTTCTTTTTAATTGATTACACACCTGAGAAGGGGTACAAGCCAGCTAGACTGATTCTCTGACCTTACAATTCCCTAACATCTATAAATTGCTCCGTTACAAGGCGATTAAAAAAAAAAAAACCCAAATGTCAAGACCATTTTTTTAAATGACGTTCGCCATGTACATACATACATGTATGTAGCACTTTCAAATTTAGGATATGAAGCCCAATTCACAAGCTTTCTTTTAGTACAAGAATCATTCAAATCACACATGCACTTTTCAAGTTACGGAATTTTAAACACAAACACCGTTTCAAAGCTCTGTCCAAGGATCACAAGAAAGCAAAGTGTTCTTTCATCATACATGTACAAAAACAATTCACATACATCATGTACATGTAGGAATGTATGTGAATTGGTCCTGTCATTTAGGATTCCTTTTCTTTTTCTACTCACCCTCTACAAATGTCTTTCTCCCTTTATTTATCAACATTTTTTTACATTAAAAGTTAATTTCTTTATTTTAAACTTTAATTCATGCAGACGTACTTATTGTTCAGGGGCAATTCCATTAGAAAGCGGACATGGTTGAAAAATGAAGAAAAGAAAAAGCATCACAACCTCAAATGTTCTATCAAATTAAAGAGTATCAAGACCTTTCATTTCAGTGATGGCAGTGAGATGGCATGGTGAAGTGTATTTTCTTTTGCCAAAATAATGGATTTTATTCTAAATTTATGATTTTTAGGTACATGTAGTCATTTGACACCTTATTTTTACATGCAAAATGCTAGTGTTATTGAGAGTTTCTGTTTTAACCCAAACTTCCTGTTGTCTTTTACTGAGCATCGGTACTGGACCAAGTCCGCCAAAATCCATCAATCACACTACTTCCAATGCATGCTTGGATTTAGGCCTCCAGGCCCAAGTCCATCATACTCCATCAATATTTAGTCAAACCAGGCCTGCAGGACCAAGTCCCCCAAAATCCACCAAAATGGGGGATGGATTTAGATGGAGTTTGGGAGGTTAGGGTTAAGGTAGAGGGAAGGGTTCATATTGGAAGAGGTTTTTTTTGATTACTAGTTTCTTATGTTTTAACCTGTACCAACGAAAGGCAAACTGTTATATTAGTTACTGTAAACGTGAGTTACTGAAATATCTTTGTAGAGAGTGTATTTTTAAGTAATTGAAATGATAGCATATGACTTACACCCTTATGAATTACACATGTCTAAGGCACTGACAAATTTCTTCCAACAGAGCAAAATATGAGGAAACTTTCAAATGCAAGGTATTTAGGGTAAACTGGGGTAAAAACGCCCATGGGGTAAAAACGCCCACTTGACTTGTTTCCACTGCTAGTAAAAAATGACAAGATGAATTGTTCAATGGAATATATTTTTAATAAGTACAATGTAGATAAAAACTAATAATAAAACGAATTAAATTCATTAACATATTTGAAGGGTATGTAGGTGCTGTTGAAAAAAATATTTTAAAAAAAGTTTTAAAAAATGGCCGTCGAAGGTTTAGCCTATATCGCTTAAAAATTTGTTATAAAAAAAAGTATCTTATATTTTTATTATTCTTTAGTTGATATATATTAAAAAGGGTTAATAACATAATTATAAATGATTACAATATTAAAATCTATTTTAATATTTGCTTAACAATGTTTTTTGAGTGGGCGTTTTTACCCCGGGCAAAATCAGGGGTCTCGGGGTAAAAACGGCCAGTACTTTCCTTGATATCAAACTCTATTGCAGCCTCATTTATCTTCAAAAACCTCACTGTTAGAACTTTCTACAGCATTATGTTTGTTGTATGAGTAAGTATTAGCTATAAGAGTCCCACAATATAAATATTAAACAGTCAGGCGCTGATCCAGAGGGGGGGTTTTGTGGGTCAAACCCCCCCCCCCCCCAGCTCCGTCAAAATTTTTTTTTCATACAAATTCCCCCAAAAAACAAGTTGAACCCCCCCCCCCCCCCCCCCCCCCCCCCCCCCCCCCCCCCCCCCCCGCTGTGACACCCAAACAACAATTATACTGGTATAATGTCCGCCTGTTGGAAATATGGTACATCATTCTGTAATCTAGTGTTAATAATCGTCAAATTTGACCAGCGTCCCCTATTGAAATATGGTACCAGCCCCAGCCCCCCCCCCCCTCCCCCAGTTTTTGATTTTATGGAGGCAAAGTGTCCGGAGAAAAAAACCTGTGTACATTTTCAGATTTTTTTTGCTGATGACCCCATGCGAAAACTCCTGGATCCACCCCTAACAGTGTATTGCGTGAAGTGGGGAGGTACATGTAGGCGGTATCACTAACTGTCGTTACAAAGTGGCAAGGATCTGGCATTAGTTTAGTGGCCAATGCCATGGGTCTATGATATGTGAGCAGATTCGCTGATTAATTAGGCAAGACCCTGCCTCTTGACCTCCTAGATTTTGACCAATTAGTGGATGCTTTCTATATCAGGTCTTCGGTCATTCACCGTTGTGCGTCATAGACAATGGATTAAAAAGCCCTGCGTCACACACTCTGTTACCATGTTACGCGATAACGCGCCCGGCTGTTGTAACATTACAAAACACTGCATTCGAATGGACCAATCAAACGTTTAGTCCTGATTTGGGAATGAAATGACGTCACGATTTAGTAAAGTCGACTCCGATTGGCTGAGGCGCGAGATCGCATAAATCTGCATGCTTTGATCAGATGTCAGACAGGAGTCTGGGCTCCGTGGATAACAGGTGATACTCAGACTAGCATTTATTCGGGAATGCTCTAGAAATCATGAGCTCATGGCATTTTCTCAAGAAAAAAAAATAACACCTCCCGGGTAAAAACGCCCGCCAAACTTCCTCCCGAAAAGGGGGGAAAATTTCCCCTTATCAATATAATGACCATGATATTATATTTGCACCTGATAGAGGAGACATGTATTGTATAAAACCTTACATTTATTTCCTGGTGTCTCCATGTAGTACTGAGATATTTAACAAAAACCTAAAAATCAGGCGTTTTTACCCCAGTTTACCCTAAATGTTTGCCATGTCCTTTTTCTTGTAATGTGAGTCACTGATACAAAACTTATTGCCAAACTAACGTTCTTATGGCCACTTTCTTTAGAGTTTAGACACTTAACTGTTCTTAGAAACTCACCCTAAATGCTTTGACTTAATAGAATAACAGCCCAGAGTTGACGGAAGACCCTCTTTAAATGTAACGGGAGTTACAATGTACATTGTACCATGGAATTGCCCATGTAATGTTTCCAAGTTATGCTATAATTTACGTTTTGCCTCCAAATCCCTCAGATTAGAATGTGCTTCTTTTTTTTTAAGAACATGAAGGATGATAGAATTAACGCCTGTATGTAGGTCAATTACCCAAGTCCTTGCTAGTAAATTACACTATAGGCCTATAGCATTAAATGGACCCCTAATTTTGGAGATAAACAAATATGTATGGGACACGTAATATGTTTGGAAATGGTTGTACCGTCAGGAACACTTCTCTTGCGTTATTTCTTAAATGTTTTCTTGCGTATGTCTGACTGAAATGTGAAAAATGTTTGCCCATTAATGAAAACGAATGCCCGATCAACCCCTTACTAATGTTTTAGACGAAATTGAATTGCACATACATGTAGGTCCTACCTTTTAAAAAAGAAAGTCAATGTACGGTTTGAAGTCATCAAATATGATTTACGCTAAGGAATACGGACATGTATGATATGAAGTCTTAAAAGATGTTTAACAAAATGTGAAACATGTTTGCCCATTAATGAAAACGAATGCCTGATCCACCCCTTACTAATGGTTTAGACGAAATTGAATGAACAACGCGATACTAATATGAATGCATCTTTGATAGGGACGAGTGAAGCTAAAAGGCGATAGAATGCTCGGATAGTGAAATTGAATGATTCTTTTTGATTGTCGAATGCTGATCTGCATGATCTTTCAATTTCAATCTACTGGTAAATCGAATGAGCCAGGCGTTAAATTGAATGAAAACCTGGTGAAATTGGCCGGGAAAACCTGTATTAAACAGGGGCGTGAGTGACCACTGATAAAAACAGCTGAAAATAGCTGAAAAAGGTGTACAAAAGCTGAACTTTGAAAATCTCCTACATACTTTAACCCTAACCCCTTGGGCTCTTTACTAGAAAGTACCCTGAATCCGCCAAAATCCATCCATTTCGCCATGCAAAAAAATGTTGAACAGTGAGTCCATCAGAATCCACCAGTTAGGCGGGAGTAAATCTGTTGAGATCCTGAATCCGCCAAAGTCCCCCAACAGCTCAATATAGAGGTATCCTGAATCCATCAAAATCCTGCAGTTCCGCTAGGCTAACAATCCTGAATCCATCGAAATCCCCCAGTTTGTGCAATATGGAGGTATCCTGAATCTGCCGAAATCCCCCGAAACAGGGGGTGGATTTTGATGGATTCAGGTACATACATGTATGTACTGTATGTTAGGGTTAATACATTTGTTATACGCAGCAAGTGCGGGAAAAACAGCCGTAAGTCCAAAACAAAACAAAAAGCAGAAATCAGCTTTTAAATCTTAGTTTTCACACCCCTGATTAAAGGAAGATAGCCTACAACATTTGCAAACATCACAAAACGTTTTCATACATGTACATTGTGTAATGAGTTATTCCGCGGTTTTTTTTTGCAACTGCATGATTACATGTACACACCTGTCATGCCTGTGAAGAGGTACAAGCCTGCGCTAGACTGAATCTGTGACCTTACAATTCCCCAAAGTCTATAAATTGTTGTGTTTTATCTTAAGTGGGGGCAGGGAAACAGACTACAAGAACATGATTAGTTTTCTTGGTTTTTCCAGCATCTACGAACCCAAAACGTAAAACAAGTAATTTTAACAATATTTGCTATAACATACTAATCCTCCAAATCCCTTTATTTCTGAAAATTGCAGCAAAAGCAAATGTTGTACATTCCCTTTCAAACAAGGTCAATGAGCTCCATGCCCAAGTACCCATCACTGGTATTACCAGCATACATGTAGCTACCGGTACCAACTTTTCAAAATCCCAATTAGTAATCAACCCGCGCGGTCATTTTCAACTGCTCCTATTATCAAAAGTGTATGTACCAGCTTTACCAACATCGAGTACATGTACATGGTTTACATGTGCATACAATTCTTGTTGTGAATAATAATGTACTGTAGGCCAAAAGATTATAAAAAAAAAAAATTAAAAAAAAGTTTCGAGTTTGTATCGTGTTTTTACACACAATGATTTAGGGCCACCGTATGTAATAGAAATATCCCGCCAACATACCTTGCAAACGCATGCTGATTTATCTTTTCTGGACATTGTGATAAACTCAAACTCTATTACCAATTATTCCAACCATACTCGTATTAAATTCCATGATTAAAATCTCGCACTGATGGGTCTCATCCCGGCAACAAGCGACCAAATGTGCTCACGATCGTCACTGAAAAGTACTCACACATGCACAGTACCCACACCCAACCACACATCCACGAGATGCACACAAATGGCACACCATTGAAATTTTTTTAGTCTGGTCCTCAAATACTCCACTGCGCACACTGCATTGATGTCTATCAGGTGTTTGACCGCATTGCTTATTAGACTTGTCACCAGTCCATCCATTATCGCAACATTTCGCCAGAATTTTTTGATCAAAAACGATACTATACAAGTATTTTTTTTTTAAGGGAGAAAATTGGAAATTCGTATAATGTTTTAGTGGCAAATCGTATTTTTTTAATTTAACAAACAATCATGACAATTCGTAATAATTACAAAAAAATCGTAATAGTTGGCAGCTATGTACCAGTGACGGGATAAAGGGGGGGGGGGGGAGGTTAGGGTAGAACACTGAGAAAGACATTCTAGGATTGCAGATGATGCCAGATGCTCATGTGTAGACGCTATTGCTTTGAACACATTCAGGAGAAAATTACAATACATGTACCGGTAGTTGTACATTGTAGGCCTATGTACAGTACTTCACAGAACGCACCACAGTGTGTCCAGTCCACAGGGCACTCATAAGTGGTAAAAAAAAAACCTCTCCTGTTTGCGCATGGATGAACCCATAATACAGTGTACATGTATGTATACATACCTGCACAATGTGCATACATGTACGTTTATTTAATACCATTATGACTAGTGAGAGCTTCTCTGTCACTCAGTGTCATGCACTCTGCGCTTTATTCAATCAATCAATAATTCAATAGCAAATTGATCTTGATGTGATTACATCAACGCCCCCATGTAAAGCTGGGAGGAAGATGGGCTGATTAGCTAAGAAAAGAAAATGTCTCGTCGTTTGCTGTCAAGTTATGGTCGTTTTTGCATCTTTTTAGAGATTAATATCGAATTCTGAATGGTTTTGAAAACCACATTTATCTCCCACTGTCATGTGAAAGGATGAAAATTGCCAACCTATAGATTTGTCCATTTCCATCAAATCAGGATATGTAACCATGGTAACTGTATACAGACTGGGATTAGGGATGGTTGGGGGTGAGGTGGTTTCAAAATGTTATACAGGACACATTTGGTGACTTTTTCAGTCCGTGTACCGTCTCATTCATACATGGTACAGTACATGTACATGTACACGTACATGTACAATGCTGCTATTTCAAGGTCTCCATTCAGTGTGACAATTAAAGCTATAGTCCATCATTTGCAGCCATCCGAAAAGTAACTGCGTAATTACTGTTGAAAAACAAACTTGGTTGAAAGATAGTAAGGGGACTAAACTCCCTGTGAAATTATTCTTTCTGGCAAGCTGTCATTTTGAAGTAATCAACGAAAGAAGGCATTTCCAACGGTAATTCTTAAGAAGCACCGTAGGAAAATTTAAATTAGTAGTTCGTTTTGTTATTCAGCGCAGCGCGCACAAGTATTGGAACGACGCACACGTGTGCGCGGTTGCTATAATCGTCGGATCAGTGCGCGACGCCACGTATAGCTGCAATTCAAAACAATTCAAAACATGATTCAGTAACTTTTGATTTGAAATTGAGATCTTAGAATGCTGCTTTTCTCGGAATGTACAGCTGAAGCTTAGCTGAAACTTCATCAGGTTAGTTGCTCAGTATCCTTCATTAGATTTTGAACACTTTTGTTGCTTCAAACGAACAAAATGCACTTATTACAAACATGACAAATGATGGACTATAGCTTTAACAATACACGAATAGACTTTTGAATGTCGTTACCTAATGCACACCGTACATGTAGAAATATGCATGGACACAAACAAGAAGCAGCTGATTCTAAACAACAACTCCCAATCAGGTGCTACAAAATAAGCATCATTTACCTATATCCTCGACACTCCATAATCTGGGCAGGTAACGCTTGCAACGCGCGCGCGTTGTCACACACAAATTGAAAGCAAGTGCCACGTACATTATTGTAGCTTTAGGGGGTCTGGCGATGATTTTAAAAGTACATGCACATGTCATTTGGACAAGTCAATGAACTCTAGCTGAAGTGTCCAAGATGTTTGATTACGCACATGACTGGAGGACATACAGACGTCATTACGGGTATTACAGTGCGTATCTGCTGGTCAGCGATGATACTGATTTGCAGGGATTACATGTAGAAGGGCCTAGGGATCTCACGACAGACTGGTATTCTTTCGGTTGGTGGCCAGTGCAATCTGAACACATCACTTGGTACGGTAGTTGATACACTGGCAGATATTGAAGGCAATGCAAAAAATGTAGGGAAGCCACTTATGGGAAATATTGACCCCAACTGAACTCAACCCATCAAAGTTCAACAGCAGGTTTTGTTTAAATCTGTTGGGATAGGTACATTGTACAGTACCCCTAAACTGATGGTCTTTTACACTGGAGTTGGCATACACATGTACATGTACCTCCAGAAACTAAGTCCAACAGTGTGTGTGTACAATTTCCCATGTGGGTGTTGGAATTTGCCAGAATGGGTATGGTTCCTTGTAAATTAGGCTGGGGAGTTAGGGTTAAAGTGAATTTGAAGGTGTGGTAGCAGCACAGTTTAGCACCACGGCTGGTCGTTGGTTACAAAAGTACATGTTGTCTGCTGTGACAGGGTCCATGATGTTTTGTACACCCTCGGGGGCACATGGCACCCGAGGCAAACACCTCTGTGTGCAATATTAGTTTTCCCTACATGTATGTACCATTTAAGTGGGGGAGGGGAATTTTCATTTCGTTTTTGGAAATGTCTTTGATTGTACAGTACACAAAATTGCATAATAATTATACACCATTCTATCTGAGTATTGTAATATTGTGCCTAATAAGTTATATGGCCACCCATAGTTTGCAAACCAATGGCTGGCAAAAACTATTGCAACACGTACATACGTAAGCAGTGTCATCATTTTCAGAAGGGATAGGCCTACAAATAAGAAGGGATACAAAGCTCCAAATAAACCCCGCAAAAAAGAAAGACCACACTCATTGGAGGGGAATCTGATCATCTTATGATGACGTCGTTTATATAGACCTGCGGTGATTTTCGTTTGCTACATTTTGATACTCATCAGTTTTCATATTAACCGTTGTCAATATTGGAGGATTTACAGTCTTTGGTAGCAAACGGGGTATCCATATGTAGCTAACAAAATTCCCAACAGGTCTATGTAAGCAGTGTCATCATAAGATGATAAGATTCAAAATCATGACCCCTCCAATGAGTGTGGACTGTCTTTTCTTGAGGTGTGTATAAGACACCATTGCCATAGTTACCTTGGCAGTAGTTGCTGCCTCCAGCGCATTGCTTAGCCTTCTAGCCTCCTCTAGAGCCTGGTTTCGTTGATCCAATGTCTCCTTCCATTCTGTCCGCGTCCTGACTAACTCCTTATTCAACTGCCGGACTTCCTCCTGGTGTTCCTCCTTGAGATGAGCCAACCGTTCCTCGTTTGCCGCAGCTGAGGCCGATTGTTCCCGGTTCAAGTCCCTCTCTGCTTGCAAGGCACACAGGTTCAGCTTCAAGGTTTGCAACTGGCTCTCTGTCCTGCACAGCCGAGCTACCAACGCCTCGTAGTGTTTATGGAGGACCTCCGAATCGGCCGTGGATGGGAGGAAAGGGGCCACTGGATCCGGAGAGCCACTCTTTGTCTTAGGGTGAGGGTTGCCATCTGCTCAGACGAAGACATCAAGTGAAAAAAAAACATGCGAAACAACATCAGGTTAACTGCACTTACATTGTACACTGTAACCAACACAAATCTCCAAATTTTCTCAAGGCAAAGTTCTCAGTATACCACCACTTTATGTTTGCTGAAGTCTCGGTTCAATTTAAAGAGGGTTTTTTTCAATCATTTGCCTCAGAGAGCGAAGCTAAAGTGATTTAAATTTGAAGCCTCTGTCTCGACTTTTCATCGTCTAACTTTTTAAGCAAACCCTGGTGGCATAATTGTGGAGAAAATGTAACGAAAAATAGAGACCAGTTACCAAACATCTCAGTGCCTTTCTTGACATCAGTGGCTTTTTTCATGTACATGTAACATAGTGCTGAAGTGTTGGACTGGTGGTGTCATGCACAATTTCTATTTCTTGAGTTGAATGTTTCTATTAAATAAAACTTTAGCAGTTAAATGTCTTTTTTATTTCCCAAAGAGAGACTAATACTTGTAAGTTGTAGAGTTGTTATCTATCTTTAAGAATAATTTTCACTACAAGGTAAGTAAAAAAAGCGGAACCCAAACTCCAAAAATTGTATTTAAAAAAATATGTAGCACCAAAAATAATGACTTGAAAGCCAATTTCATAATCTACTTTTAGAAAAAAAAAATACTGAAATTGCTCAATCCATTCAAAGAATATCACCATTTAAAGCCAGAGTCCATCATTTGCAGCTATCCAAAAAGTAACTGGCGTAATTATTGTTGAAAAACATACTTGGTTGAAAGATAGTAAGGGGACTAAACTCCCTGTGAAATTATTCTTTCTGGCAAGCTGTCATTTTGAAGAAATCAACGATAGAAGGCCTTTCCAACGGTGTGTCTTAAGAAGCACCATTGGAAATTTCGGTTAGTAGTTCGTTTTTTTTATTCGGCGAAGCGCGCGCTAGCGTTCACACAACGCACACATGCGCGCGGTTGCTATAATTTGTCGGATTGATCCGCAACATCGCGTAGCTGCAATTGGCGATTGAGAACATGTCTCGGACACTGAATTCAGGCCCAATTCAAAACATGATTCAGCAACTTTTGATTTAAAATCGAGATCCTAGAATGTTGTTTTTCTCGAAATATACAGCTGAAGCTGAGCTGAGATTTCATCAGATTTGTTATTCAGCACCCTACTTTAGATTTTGAGCACTTTTGTTGCTTCAAACGAACAAGATGCACAAATTACAAATGATGGACTATATCTTTAAACGCAATAACCCTAAAACCTGTCACATCCAAAAAAGCAATTTATTGTGTATTCTTACTGTTCGGAACAACAAAGAAAATGACACAGAATACTTGTTTCAACAACTGTCAACAAGTGTAGTACACAATATGTTCATTAACAATACTGCTTAGGCAAACACTATGATTTATAAAATCCACTTTTTTGAAAAACAGGCCTTCAAAAGGACTTTGTTGAATGTTTTTAACCTTTAAACTGAGGTTTTATCGCTGGTGATGTTTGAATACAATTGTGATGACGATTCTTGAAGTCGCATTTTTGGACGAAAGAGGTTTTAGGGTCATTGCGTTTAAATGGTGATATTCTTTGAACGGATTGAGCAATAATCTAAAAGTAGCTTATGAAATTGGCTTTCCAGTCATTATTATTTTTGGTGCTACATATTTTTTTAAATATGAAATATAGTCCTAACTTTTGAGGTATGGATTCCGCTTTTTTTGACTCACCCTGTATCTAAAAGCTCTAAACAAATTCAGTGTCCAAAAGTTTGAAACTACATGTACCTTCTACTGGGAAACCAAGGTCAGCAAGTTGTCGGACAAGGCTGGTGGTTTCTGCTTCGGCTGTGTTCAGCTTTTTCTGGAGGAGGGAGAAGGCTTGAGTAGTAGGAGACTTGCCGCTGGGACGGGATGGTGGGATGACTGGACGTGACTGACGTGACATGATTCTTATTCACAGATGCATTGCTTCATTGGAAGTTACTGTTAAAGCAAACAAATTATATACGCTTATAGATTATATTGTACATGTACCGGTATAGTGTGGCATGTACAGGATGTATCAGAAACCTAGTTTGAAAATTTTTAATAAATTCAATCAAAATAGGGACTTCCCACGAACATTTGTTTACAGGCCAACTTTTTTTGTCAGAAATTTTGGATAACTTCACATTCCGTATAAAATGTTCAAGTATGACTACAATTAGGAATTAGAGGGGGCAAAGCACATTTTTTTCCCCCAAATCCCTATATTTTCCAGCATTTTTTCGACCGTGGGCAGGGACACTGCCCCCTCCCCCAACCCATTAAATTAACAACAATATGATTTCGCGTCTCTTTTTGTTTTCCTTTTTTTTTTTGCTCGTCCGGGGAGGGGGGGGGGGGGGGGGCAAGCACACTTTGATTTTTCGCCTCTAGTGTCTTGTTAGAGCGAAATTGTTACCTCAAATTTCACACAAAGTGAAATTACATCAAGCTCTAAACATTCCCGTTCATAAAAAGGTTCTAGGGACATTCTATTTTGGCGTGATTTTCCAATGTTTTTTTCCAAGTGCACATTGAACCCTTTTAATATTCTCCCCAAAATAAATAATAATTTGCTGACAAACTTGTAGTTGCGTGTGAGTGGAGAAAGGCTAATAATGATTTATCAGAATTTATCAACTTCACAGAAATTCTTATACATGTAGGTCAATGTGGGATTTTCGACTATCATTTTCCAAGATTTGTTCAAGAGCGTCACGTCAGGGAACACTCAGCCTAATTTGTGCCTAATTTCTGGATGCCACCGTTTTTGAATTTCTGACTTAATTTTATGACACTAAAATTGTTCACAAACATTCAACAGCAAACATTAATACCAAATTTTCTACGAAGAGGTTTGGCAACACTGCATGGGGAAAGTCGAAGTGCACCACGTTCTGGCCTTAGCATGGTTAGGGATAGCCCCATAAATATGGCCAATTTACTGGACTAGCCTACCTCCGTAAATATTAAATTTATTCATTTAAATTTATTTATTTATTTATTTATTTACTTAGACTTGTTTATACATGGCACTAGCCCATTCAACAAACATGACCAAGGTTGTTTTTTCAAGCATGTCAAGGGGCCGTTTTGCTTAAAAATCAGACAATATAGAAATTATAATCAGTAATTCAAGACATAAAACAAAATAAGAAGAAAACTAAACAATAAACATGATAAAAAAGGGAAAAAATGTTGCAACCTGACCGGAGGGCGGAGGCTGACGCCACTTTTTTCTTCATTATAGGCCTATCATCATCTCAATGAAGGTCATTCATTGCAAAAATGATAATAAGACATGAATCTTGGACTGAGAAATATTTCCAAGTTTTTTAGGAAATACTTAAAAGAAAATTTTCTTGACTCTCCATAGACTTTGTACACAACCGCTGCCAGGCGTCGGGTTGCAATATTTTGTCCCGCGGCGCGGCCAGACACATGCCAGAGGCAGCCGGGCTAAACGAAAGCCTACCGCACTGACGAATGAATTTTAATGAACATGATAAAGGAATGTGGGACATGTCAATTTATAAGCTTCCCTCACCACGTAACACTGTTAAAGGCACTTTAACACCTGGAAGAAGAAGAACACTGTCCAGGCTGTGGTGCCAAACTGTCACAGTCAGCCGCCATCTTGTTTTGAATTATCCGCTTTGCGCATGCGCTGTATGAAATTTGTCTGGGGGATACGATGCACCCCTGTCATGCCCGTATTATAATTCCCATAGACACCAGTGTTAAATGGCCAAACGTCAAAATTCTTTTAAAAATACTCAGAACTTTCACACGTATTTAAGCTGCACAGACAAATGATGATCAACATGTCATCTTTCATTTTCTTTTCATTTTTTGGTGGGTTGACCATTGACTTTTCGAGATATTCTCACCCAAAGAAGCCGACCCCTATTTTTCCCTAAGCGGAAAAGTAACCATCTTGAAAAACGACCCCTCCACAACATGGCAAATTGAGCCCGGTTAATGGCACCCAAGCTCAGAATTGGAAACCCAAGTCCGGGCCAAACGTTCACTGCCATAGGCCTATCTCTTCGATTCCCCCAATTTTATGGCTCTCAAAACTCTCTAATATAGAATGTTTTGAGGGTATAAATTGTATTCAAGAGCTCTCGGCGGATGGATTTAGGCATACTTACAGGTGTGCACCCCTAAACTTCATCTCAATCCCCCCCAAGTTTCTGAGTCACAAAAAAAAGTTTTGAGAATGCATGGGCCACGGAAGCATCCTCCTCCAATGAATTTGAAAGTTTGATTTTGCCAAAACCCCTGCCTTAAAGAGATCATGGCTATTACAACTGGAGTTTTGCTGATGACTGTACCGCAAAATTCAATCACCATATGATAGCATTCACTCCAGCAGAAAAAAATCTCGGATACCTTAGCTTACTGGGCAGAAAGCTGGGGGAATGAAATGCAATCCCAGCAATATGTAACATCATGAGAATCTCCATAAAAAGGGAATCAGGAAAACCACCATACATAATGCTAGGGTCAATCTTGAAGCTATAACAAGGCTGAGATCGCCTATCTCGGTATCCGAGTCATCCAGAATAACTTGAGTTGGAACCGCCACACTGAGGCCTATTAAGCCACCCGTGTCCTAAATTTCATGGTGAGAAACTTCTACCCAGCCGCAAAGATAAGTTATATTTTCAGTGGTATAAGAGTACATCTTGAATATGAGAGCTGCCTGCTTGGAATCGTAGCTATAAGGCCTTTTCCACCAAAAACATTGAACGAGTCCTAAGAAGGGTTCACGTTTCGTATGCAAGGATTTTTCAAGAAAAAGTGGCGTGACAAACATGTTGGATATACTTTGGGTTGCATACCTATATTCATACCGGTACCTATGTTTCGCAATACCTATGTTCCCCAACCCTAACCTATAACCCTAACCTAACCCTATGGATTTTGGGGAACAGGGACATCGGGTAGACCCCATTAACAACACATTAAACATTCAACCAGATGCACTGCACCCAAAGAGTAACACTAACACGCAAAGGAGGGAACACATATGCCAATTCAATGAAATTATCATACAGTGTCCACATGCACACTTTTCTATACTGTTAGAAAGAGGAACAAGCTACCTCAAGATGCCATCAACCACAATCAATTTCAATCCCTGATTTACTTTATTTTGTCACTTTCCAAGCCTCTTCGTCAGACTGCCAAAGAGGATAACCAACAAGTACCAAGTACCCGTTGGGTTCGTGAAATCTAAGGAATTACCGGGTAGGTCATACTCCTTGATTTATTTATTTTCTGGGATTTCCAAACATTGGCCCTGCCAAAATAATAATAATATTAATAACAATATCAATCAACATCGCAGCAGTCTAAAAACATCATTATGAAAAGGACGGATCAAGTGTGATAATGTACAGAACATTTAAGAGCAAGTTTTTCAGGTTTGGACTGAAATACTGATCAATTTGAAAATAGTGCTTCCTTTTTTTCTTTTTTCTTTTTTGTTTATATTGACGTGTAAGTTGCTTTTTAAGAAGATTCTAACGGAGTGGCAGGGCCGGGTGCGCGTTCTTAAAGGGCCCCCCACGTATCCCGGCCCGCTCAGAATCACCGAGAGGGAGCTCAGGGACAAATAAGTTGTTTTAAAAACAAAAAATTAAAAGGAGTACCAACTGCAGAAAATGAGTCCCCCTGGTGCCCCCTGCAGTAACGCCACTGCAAAGTGGCTTGGTGTTGAGGCAACGCGTCGTGTCAATAGTCGTACATCTGTAGAATACTGTGTAAACCGTTAGAATATCCCGCACAGGGCACATATGCTGTACTTAGCACTGACTTTTAATAAAGAACGTACCCCTTTGTGAGTGCGAGAAGATCGACCTTCTGATATTTAGGCCTATGTTAGATTTGAAGACAACTTAAACTTGGTGAGTTCCTAATATCTACCGGTAGAGTGTTCCTTTGGGCTACAGTTCTTGGCAATTAAGAAGGACAATTTGTAGCTATCCTTATGTTTTTAGGACCGTAGAGAACGAGGCTAAATTGTGTCTAGTAAATCTTCTTTGGCAGTTATTGACGGAGAACTTGTTTACATTGATGGGGGCAAGCTGATCGAACCGATCAATCTTCAGCTAGTAGCCTCCTGTGGACTCGATGGTTTCTGGGGGATCATCATGTTAAGACACATCGCTGGGCCTATAAGCCTGCACCCTGGGGGCCCACTCCTGATAAAACGGGGACCTTCTCTGAAGAAACTCCAGACCATCGATGAATTGCTGTGTTCTTTTTGTACAGAAACATCTCATCCATAAAATCAATGATTCTGGCAAACCACTGTGAGAAGGTTTGGCTAACGTTGATGTGGAACCGGAACGCATTACTGAAGTCGTAAAGCACCCAATCAACTTGGCCGCTTTGATCTAATGTCCAGCAAGATCTTCGGTTGTTCTTGTGTGCAACCAGCTGCGTCTCACCGTGACTTGATCTGCCTTCTTTGCGGAAACCGTGTTGATTACATGCATCATAGCACTTCATGTGTTTCCAAATGACCCATAGTGCAGTGTCAATTAGTGTGACATTTTACAAGTACGTGTTCAAGTATAGTCAGGTGGCTTAATTGTGGAATCGTGACCGACCGGTCCAAACTGCATGGAGGAATAAGAACACATGGTCCAAAGCGCCTAATGAATGTGGGTGATACAAAGCATGTACTGCAAAAACTGTGTTTATCAGTTAACAACTTTTATAAACACTTTCTTGCTATCAGTTTGTAAACATATTAAAATATTCAATATGTTTAGAGTAAGGATGGAAAGTGTTTAGCAATTGAACATTCATGTTTAGGAATTGAACACATGATGTTTATTTTCTAAATATGTTTACAAATAATGTTGTCATTGTTCGCATGATTTTCCACACAATGTTATTGGGGTACAGTAAGTAAGTTTGTGAATTTGAAGCTCATCAATA
Organism: Patiria miniata; assembly: GCF_015706575.1. NCBI lineage: Eukaryota > Metazoa > Echinodermata > Asteroidea > Valvatida > Asterinidae > Patiria > Patiria miniata. The sequence goes on from NW_024037063.1 coordinate 11,171,179, forward strand.
CTAAGGTTTGGAAAGACTTCTTGATGATATCTTGGGAAATGGTAAATGCGTGCAACTTTACGGCATAACGATAGCCATTTGGGGTCATTCATATATAATTATGAAATATCTTCCTTTCGAGTCACTTGCTTTAAAAAATAGTGTGTAAGTTAGAATTGGCCTATGTAGGTAGAATCCCAACAATTTACTCCTTCAAACATTTTTGTTGTTGAAATGTACACAGAAAACACAAAGTGAGTAATTTGACTCATTATCGTAATATAGCATTTTGTCCGTGAAGTGAGACACTTTGAGCCAAAGTGTCTCACTACATGGACAAAAGATCTCATTTGTTATTACTCACTTTGTCAGTGTTTTCTGTGTACCAACATTTGAAGAAAAAAAATACTTGGCGGCCATTTACGATTGATGCAAATAAGGCACCCTTCCCAAAAGAATTTCAGCTGCCACCCTTTCTAAATAATATGGCTATATAAAGTCTATTTGCCAAGTTTGGTGCTTTGGACCAGTCGGTCGTGACGATCTTGCAACACATTGGATCTAAGCCACCTCACTAATACGGCCGATAGTTAGAAGGAACAGCCCTGTCACCATTCTGGAATAACGGAACAATGTTGGCGTGACGCAAGTCCGAAGTCAGGGTATCGGTATCAAGCCAACCTCGTCCCCAGTGCTTACTTTATTTCCAACCTCGTTTCCAATAGTAAACCCTGGATAGGAAACTTTGTTCCTGTATCCTGATTCGATACCGCAATTTGCTAGTAATGGATTTATATCGTGAAGTTGGTGGGTTTTTTTTTCAACGTGCATTACGTGTTTTTTATTTCATTTCATTTCATTTATTATTTCGCAGGTCAAATTTACCATGGGTAAAACAAAATAATAATAATATTAAAGACAGTATAGACATAAAAAAGACATAAGTTTAAAAAATACACATTAAACCATGAAAAAGACCCTTACACCAAGATAAGTAGCTCCCCCGGCATAGCATGACTAAAACCCCTATTTTGCAAAAACACAAACATTATAACGGACTTACACTATAACACATAATCCCATGGGCAAAAGGAAAAACCCTTTAAAATAGCTTTCACGATCGTTATAATTATTACATCCACGCCTTCTAAAATAATACTCTTTTCCTTTCCACTTTTCTCATATTAATATGAATGTGATACTGCATATTGGCGGGCCAGATTGTAACATTTTAACTTCCAACAAAAATCGTGTTTTCGTAACTCACGGCGCCGTGAATCGATGCTGTTTTTACCCCAGACACCACATACAAAAACAAACGCTAATTTAACGCCCAGGCACCAGACTATTCCTTATTTGCATATGTGTTCAAAAATCTTGCACATGCAAATGATCCAATACCAGGGTGAGAGAGCAGGTAGTGGTGGGCGCGTACTGCTCGACACCCTGGGGACGAGGTTGGTATCAAGCGATTTCGGAAATATGAGTCTTAGTATGGGTGCTATAATATGGGGCACATGCATAACTTCAAAATGCCATCAGGATCTGGAGCTTTTTGCGGCTCCAAATTATCAGTAGCAGTTTTTCAACCCCAGGGGCGGATCCAGGAATTTTCGCCGAGGGGGGGGGGGGGGGGGGGGTTCATCGGCAAAATATTTGAAATGTAGACAGGGTTTTTTCTCTGGACACTTGCCTCCGAAAGTCAATACATGGGTTGGGTTGAGATGGGGAGGGGGGGGGGGGGGGTTGGAGGGGAGGCTCGTACCATACTTTCAATAGGGGCGCTAGTCCAAATCCGACGAACTATATTACAGAATAGTGTACCACTTACCAAGCTGGCTCTGTCCGTATTTTGTGCAAAACATGTTGGGTGTCAGAGCGGGGGGGGGGGGGGGGGGGGGTGTTTCGCATTTTTTTTCATGAATTTCTTTGGAAAATATATTTGACAGAGCTGGGTTTTTTTTTTACCCCAAACCCCCCTCTGGATCCGCACATAAACCCCCTCTGTAGTAACTTCGATATTCGACAGTTAGCAATATTAGGTCAGGGATGTTAATTCCTACTCCAAAGCTTTCTCGTATCCGAGACTTCACATAGTTCCAAAAAGGTTTGATATTATTTGTAGACAAGCTATCAGCAACATTTCGTCTCTTATGTGGCGATGATTAGGATTGTCGAATACTGCGATCAACTGAACGACGGAGTTGTTTAAACTTCTCCCAAAAGTTTGCACAGCCGGACCTCTTCGCCCTGTCATACAATCTCGGTTACGTCGAATGGCATTAAGTGGATTAAAATGGGAGTGCTGACAGGCTACAAAACCTCAAAATGGGACTAGATTAAAACAAGACGAGGCAAGTCGTCTAAAGCTGGGCCCAGATCCCAAACAAGTAAATTCAATCGTCTCAGAATTGCTGTTTCATAGGCAACAGTGGCGTGGGTTCGAGCCCGCAGGGTGGACACTTGTGCCCTTGAGCAAGGCACTTAACCATTATTGCTTCGTCCTTCGGATGGTACGTAAAGCCGTAGTCCCCGTGTGTTGTGTAATCTAATGCACGTGAAAGAACCCAGTAACACTCGTCGCTAAGAAAAGGGGTTTGCCCCGGTGTTTCTAGTCTCCTGTATAAACTCCCACGCGGAGTACATGTATTTAGGAGATGAACCAACCAAGAACCAAGAACCAAGTAGTCTGTGAAGCTTTTTTCACAATCACTTGGGACAACACTCAGTTTACAGTGTTTTCAAAAATACATCACGAAGAGCATTTATTCTCACAGTGTTTACAAAATTTAAAAATACATCACGAAGAGCAAAACCCAGTATTGAATTTCCATCACCCCAACGCTCTGAAATTAAATGATTTAACCTGTCCTCAGTGAGATGCACCGTGCAAAGTGATCTAGTCAGTTCAGTTCAGATCATTTATTCTCACAGTGTTTACAAATAAATACATGAATATCAAAATGTTATTATACTGTGTAATTACTAGGGGAGTGAAAACTGTAGAGGGGCACATAATAAGAAGCAAAACTTGTGAACACGGGTACGTCCCTTATACGTACATACATGTGCTTTGACCAATACACGTGGTAATGGTCAACACCAATTCTAATTAGCAATCAAGGGAATATACGCATATAAAATAGCAATATACTAATTCTGCCAAACACCAGCATCATTTTAACAAGCGATGCATGTTTGCTACTGAAACTGCCGAGGAAATAACGATAACACGTGGTGCGCAAGATTGGTTGGCTAACTGTCGCGATTTCCATCAGAACACACCTAGAAAATTGGGCCAGGCTTGACATTTTCAAATGAAAGCGATGACACCCAAATTGCCACTTAATCTGGAAATTAGCCTCGGCTTTCTTGAAACTAATCCGTTATTACTGGGGCACACACCTGCAGGCGGTGGGATTAGATGTTCATTATTCTGGGGCAATGAAGCCCTGCAGTATATCGGATGAAATGCAAAAACTGCTGACCGCTTAAAAATCGTAATATGGGGCTTATGTGACCAATTGACAAGGCTCTTAATGTCACGATCCGGCTGGTCTGCGCTATGGAGCGCTTCGCCGGTTATACACGCGTACACACGGCGAAGCCACGAATTGAGGTTAATCAAACGCTGTGGTGTATAATGTGCCTAGGCATTGTGCGAAAATTATGGCCAAAGGTTGTTGCGGGGCGGGAGTTTAAAATGTAAACGCACCTGGCACACTGTCGTCTGCTCCACCACTGGTAAATGTACTGTTATCACTGTAACCAGATCAATAATTGATGAAATCGGAGGATATGCTCTGATTTATCAAAACTATGTCCATCCAATCGAACTGTTAAAGTTGGTTTAAAACGTGCTTTTTCAAAATTTCGATTTTCTTTCTGAACGAAATTTAAAGGAATATAATGTCATGGAACAATTTTTTTGGGCATTTTAGCCTCAGAAATCCCCTTAAAAGAAATCTTGGATCCGACACTGCAGTGGCGACCATTTTAACACGGCCGCACCTATTTCATATCAACAACAGAAAGTATACAAAGAGTCGGGTTTGTTTTGCTTTAGGATCTCCGTACGTAGGCTTTTTGTAGATTCACATCTCGTCAGGGGAGTGAGCTGCTTAGTGAGCTGCTTAGTGTCCTCGAGAAAGGCACCTTACTCTACAAATAGGTTGTATAAGAACTGGAGACCATAATGGATACATTTGTGGTTAATTCTAGAGCTGGGGAGCGGGAATCATTGCCTGAGGCGCAGTTGTATAGCAAGTCCATCACAAAATAATAAATAATGACAAAAAGTCCATCACAAAATAGTAAATGACAAGTCAACCGCAAATCAAATCACTAGTCGGGTTATATGTAACGGGGGCGACATCCGGGAGCTTCTTACTTTGCCTTGTCTAGTTCCCAGACCTATTTACTTAAAACTCAATGGTTCTTGAGTCTGGAGAGTTGAATCGTAACTCATCGCAACCGGTCAAAATCGGTGTGCAGATGAATGGATGCTTTCGCCGGTTGACGTAATCCCGCCCACACCTAATTGAAGTGAATTTGCACTAGTGGTTGACTATAATGGAGCTTTATATGCATTCTCAGAAGTGCCGTCACGTTATAGCCAAATCAAGCTGTGGGCTACAAAACGGAGTACCAGTAGGCCTATTGATTTTACGCCTTTTGCAAGAAGAGAAATCCATGACAAAAGTTCATACGGACACAAGACCCGGCTATGCGAATTTACGAAGTGACGTATAAGAAGCTCTGATTTCGCATTGCAGGGTTGTGCAAGATTTGAGATAGAGCACGCTGTGTGCGCCCGGACAGAAAGAAGCAACGACACTGATACTAGCTCTTACAATGAATGATAGACACGCGCTTTGAAATCGCCTAGAGGTTCGATCCAGAGATGAAAATGTGGTCTCAGTTCATGAAAAGGTTCCCAAAACTGTTGGACTTTGGGCCCCACACGTGCAGGAACCCTGTTGCTCCGATCCGAGGGACGATAACCGAATGGACTAGTTGGAAGTAACATCGGCTTTAAGCCTGTAGCGCCAGGATTGATCCCATCATTCCCAATGGATTTTCTTAATTATCATGAACTGAAGAACGAAATCACAGTCAGAGATTTCTGTGCTGTTTAGCAGCTGTTCACTGAAGTTGCACCTGTCTCTGTATGGACTCAATTTTAAGTAGACTACCCATTCTGTTTGACCAGGCAGATTTGAGTTGCTTTACAAAGCGTTGTTTCCCGTTAATATTAACAACAGGAGCGACTTTTATTTTTTGTTAACATTTCAGGGGCTTTTTTTCTATTTCGCCAAACGCCTATCGTTAAGTACGTCATAACTGATCTGAAAGGTTTAAAAAGCGCAATACATTCAACTCTTGCGACATTTTTTAGCATTTTGAATTCTTTTGTCAGAAAAAAATCTGATCAATAGGTATGTACAGAATGATCGAAACCGTTTCAAGAATAATTTACGTCACTTTAGAGCCTTTTCTAGAAATGTTGTACATCTGTAATATTATTTTATCCTACTATACAATATAATAACAAGTATACCCTTTGGGAGACACTTTAGCGTCAAAAGTTATACATTTGCGACTAGGCCTATGTTCTTTCTAATTAAGATTATCCTATAGAAAAGAAATAAGTGAAAATGTCCTGAGACTCGTCGGATCTGGTTACTTTGAACTTCAACTTCAAGATACCAAGCACTCACGCGATGTTAACGCCCCATAGTGTGACCGTTGCATCGAAGGCACGGGTTGTATCGCTGTTTAATACCGATGCTTATCGCTTTCCCAGCCCAGTATAGTTGGTAATGTGGAAGTCCTTCCATCCTTCCATGGGTCCGTTTCTTGGAGGAGTTTACCACCGTGGCGTTAGGCCATAATAGGCATACGGCCACACTAATACAAAGCTCAAAGTTTCTGGCCGAGTTCACTCTCGCGGTGACTTTAACACTGCTCGTTTTCGTCGGTTATGCCGATGATATCTCTTTCACGTCCGAAGGATATGCGATTAGTGTTTCCTGATGTGTATGGCTGCAGGCACGGTCAGCAGAATGAGGATTTCCTGTCAGTGATTCGGTCATTTCTTTCGAGATTCTACCGATATTGGATTTTATTTATGTGTTGTCACTTCCGGCAGAAATGATACATGGAGATTAAGCTCTGTTCATTACGCAAAAAAGCCGGGTGCTGCATGCGAAATCTGCCCATTAGGTATGGGCCAAACCCCCCAAAGTGCTCTAGTAATAAGGGGTGACGTGAAGCGACGAATTTCACACAAAAATGTAGGGACTGGTGTTCCTTTAAAAAAAATCAACGTTCTTCTAAAAAAATTGGTTCACTGTCGAGAAATCCAAGATGGCAGACGAAAATCAAGATGGCGGCTCAATATTTCCCATATAGTGAACGTAGGTTGTATGAAACGAGGGTACTTTTTTGTAATACAAGTGGTTAAATGCAGAGGAAGTCTCACTGTAAGAAGCAGTTTTAGTGTGCCGGTGCTTTCATTTCCTGGGGAAAAAATGCACAATGTTATATAGGGTAGGGGCTTGGTTTACCACTGGGAAAACCATTCTAATAACTTTAGCATTCTCCATTATATAGTCCGATATGGGAAAAAAAATAACTTACAATACCCTAAAAAGTATTCTCAATTTTAAAGAGTTCTACCCATCTTTGAAAAAAGTAGTATTTTACCCCCAAATCCAAATGACCACACAAAATGTCTGTTGAACTGCCGAAACATGCATGGGATTGTGATGATTGTTAATTTCTAGCTAGTGATATGTGGGAATAACATAACATTAGGGGAGTCAGGTTGGCGTAGCGGGGGAGTCAGGTTGGCGTAGCGGTACTTACCTCGCCTTCCACCGCTGTGACCCGGGCTCGAATCCCGCCCGGGACAATATATGGATTGGGTTTTCAGTCCCTGCCTGATTCCGAGTGTTTTCCTCAGAATATTCCTCAGAATATTCCTCTGGGCTTTTCGTCCCACCTCTAAAACTGTAATTTCTTCTCATTGACTTCTCTCAACAGGTTTCTTCAGGCTTTCGAGCTACAGTGCTTAGGGTACTTTTGAGGAATCCTTGGTTTCATTACCAGAAATAATTAAATAATAATCACCTTTTTTTAGATTGTAAAGAGGCTAGTGGATGAGAAGGTTACTACTTGCTCAACACCCGCCGTCTCCTGGCTCTTTCTCCCAAAGTGCTGCTGATGTGCATGTATAATGCAAATACATTTTACATTTCCTTACATACAACTTGCACATGTAGTGCAAGAAAAGTTCATATTATTTATCTGTCGCCGTATCCACTGTTTCCTGTAGAGCTAGCCTGATGATTTTTAAGATGACGTCTTTCATGAAAATCAAACTCATCGTTATTGCGAGATGTCAACTTATTTTCGAAGCAAGGTTCTGTAAAAGATATTAAGTATAACCACATGAACAAACAGTGTTGATACATCTGCGAACTGTAATGTGAGTGTTTGGAGAGTAAGCCATATTCTCTTTATCTCATAATTTTGGTTCCACATTCAAAAAAGGATCATTTTGTGTTATTAAGATTGAATTACAAAAAAATGTACATATATTCTGAGTTTGTGACAAATTGTGGGCCGATTGTAACGCGATTTCGCATTGGAAATCACTTAACGTCTAATGTCCAAGTCTAAGAGAAAGGCAGTTTGATTTCACAATTCATTTTAAGTGTGCCACATTCAAAAGTTACAGATATTGCCAACTTTAAGAGGGTCGGTTGTTCTATTGATAATAGTATTGATATTATTGATTGGTATTATATAAATGTATCATTATATCATTATATGGATAATGTAGTCCGACAGTTTGAGTCTATACAATGGCAAAAGTCACAAGTTGCCATACTAGCCATGCAGCTGTACTCCTACGCTTCTACTTGTCATAAAGAGGGGACCAACTGATGGCATAAACACCAGCTTAAAGACGATTTAGTTAGTTATCCAAGTAAGCCCTCCTTAAGCTTAAGGGTTTTGTGCACATCAGGTCATCGTCCTCAAGAAATTCCACCCTTTATTCAGACAAGAGACTCTATTTTCCGTTCCGTTTAGCGAAAACTGAAGCTGAAGGATTAGAGGTTCTTTTTCAATTCTATGGGGCAATGGCTATGAAGTTGCGATGCGGTTTTCATAAATATGTACGTCTGGTATCAGACTGCGATTTTGGTTTCCATGTTTTTTTTTTCTGGAAGAGGGCAAGCCGACTGGAGTTGGTTGTAAGTCAACACAAACGTATGGCGAATTTCAGATGTAGTTAAGAAACTGAACCGTATGCCGTCTGCCGGAGAACTATGATTTATGCACCGTATACTATATAAGATTAAAAATATATTTAATCTGATTTTCAAATCTATCATGCACAGTGTGCATAATGCGAAGTGAAGATTATGACACCGTATTTTTTTTTTACTATAGTTCCATTCAAAAGTGAATTTTGCAAGTGACTGTCAAGTCCAAACTGACTTTGCAGCCGGAAGTATACTTAGTCTTTTTTTTTTTTTTTTTTTTTAAATTTAGACTAACTCTAGGTTGTTGGTTGTTATCATTTTGATCAGGACTTTGGAAGAAAATGCAACTCTCTTTACTGTTTCGAAAGGGGGGGGGGGGGGGCTGGACCGGACCGCATTTAATGTTAGTGTGTGTACTCTTTTGTCCTGCTTTTCTTATATCTATTTTTATTCATATTTTACTAATCCGTGAAGGGAAAAGGGGGTAATGAGCTTTCCTCTTCTGTTATTGAGTCGAACTTCAATAGGGTCTTTTTAAGGGGCATGCCCCACACGTTGCCTCCAAGGGCGGATCGGACGGGGGGGGGGGGGGGGGCAACGGGGGCCATCCCCCCCCCAAAAAAAACCACGAACCCATTTTTTTTTTTAAAGTGACGTCGCAATAAAGGCAGGTACCGCGTACACCACCATCTTTTCCTCAAAACAAAATTGGTCAAAGTGGTCAAAAATTGCCTCAGATCGCACCACAGAGCATCTAGAAACCAAGCAATTTTCGGGGCCCTTAAGGGGGCCCCCAACCCCACGCCGTCATTTTTTTGACCCACTTTTTGGGGGACCAAATTTTGTTTGCCCCCCCCCCCCATAGAGAAATTGTGTTCTGGATCCGCCCTTGGTTGAACTGCGATCCAGAGCGATTGATGACATGATTTCGTTGAGATGTCTCTGTTGAATAATTAAACCACGATTGAGACGGTTCAACTATGTAACCAACCATGCATGCTGAAATTCTGCCAAGGCTGCAAGATCACGACCGTATACGTCAGAGTGATTGAAGGGGTAAAGAGAACTTACGCCCGACCACGCTCCATTAATACCACTGACAAAGCCAAAATTAGAAATTAATAATTTATCATTCTTGAAGTATTGGTTGGGGTTGGCAAATAAATTCCCACGTAATGCCTGAAATTTAAATAAGATGCTTGTCATTTTTTAACCGTTGATTTACTTAATAACATCACTCGGTGCCTACGGAAGTCGGCTCTTGTATGTGTAGGAAATTAATGAGCCCTCGCATGGCAAGCGGCGTTTTGGCTCCAAAACTTATTTCCCACGAAATTGTCGGAAAGGTCATTAAAAGTGATAAAAAGGTGAACACAAAATATCTTGAAGGTAACAGTTTTCGTGTAAGTATGGTTACAGGGAGGAATGAATGATCTGGTACACGGTACCCTGTGGAGACGTGCATAATACGGAAAAAAGATTGTATACGTTTCCACAGTGCAATTTCTATAGGCGAATACGTTTCCACAAGGTTATCACGAAATAGATATATGGATTTTACTCAAAAAGTAGGAATTTTCAAGATGTGTTGATCCGTCGCAAATTGAAGTATTTTATATAGGGGATATTAAGTCCGAATTTCAGCCCAGGAAGTTAAATTTCGTTAAAATAGGAGCATTTTGAAACTACACTTTCAAACTCTAAAATTTAAGTACACGGGAACAAAGAAATGACTCCACAAGGATACAAATGTCAGTATGTGGTAAACAGGATTCACGGGAGTGTTAGTCTTGATTCCATCCACAATTTGTGCTCCCACTGTTGTCAAGACCTGATACGGCCCCAGTCTGTGTTTGGCTCATAATTCGATAGTTTTAATCGCTGCTGGAAATGCGTATATACAATGCGGAAAATGGCTGCAGGGTCTGATGTAAACAACATTTTCTCTGTGAATTTTAGCCATAATGTGGATTTCTTGTGACCCAGACCTGATAGAAATTATGAGCTTCTCAAATAAGACATTTACACATATAGGCCCAGTGCTAGTGGCGTATCCAGCTTTTGATGTCGGGGGGGGGGGGGGGACCGCCCTCGCACCTCCGCGCCAAAATGTAGACATGTTTTTTTTCTTCTCCGGACACTTGTCCTCCGTACAATCAAAAAGCGGGGACGGGGGGGGGGGGGGGGGGGGCTTTGTCCCCCTCAAAAAAATTCTGGCGACGCCCATGCCCCTGCGATAAATGAGGTCTCCCTTTCGAACCTCGGTTCTGACTCCGCTCTTGCGTCTGCAAAGTTGACTTATCAAAATAGATAAGATAGTAAATTGAAATAATAACGAAATCGTTCCCATCTTTCCTCAAAGGATCAGGGGTGGGTCCATACCGGCTCCAGTATTTTTTTTAATGGGAAGAGGATTAAGTAGTATCGTGCGCTATTTCCACATTTTGTTTTTTTAAGAACAAGTTCATTCATACTTCTTTTGAAAATACATCGATAATTTAAACAAACAAGAACATAGTAAAAATAAGAAAATCACTATTTATCGAACATATAATAAACAAAATAATGTACATTGTAATATTAAAACTAAAATGTATATGTAGCAGATTGGTAACGAGGGAGATATATTGCGAGGGAGATATAAGCAACGTTTAATTTATTTCCTAAAAATTGAAGACAAAAAGGTGTCCTCACTCCCATAAAAAGTTGGGGGAGGGGCATGGCTCCCGTTGCCCCCTCCCCCCTCCTGATCCGCCAATGCAAAGGATGACGCACTGCGACACTGGTTCGTACCAGAAATACGTCATTCATAATGATGCGTTTGGTGTTCAGGTTGTGACTGACAATGACCTTTCCTTAGACCATGAACATCTGAGGGTCAGGCCGCTGGTGTTCCAAAGTACTATCATCCATGGTCTGTCCATGTCTCTTGCATCTTGGAGTGCCCTATAAGACTCTTGATTTTTCTTCTAGTTCGTAGTACAATTCACACCCCGTGTTGGATTTCAGCCTACGGGAACTGGACCCCACGCGTGATCTATAGCGCCACTGCGTTTGTCCCGTGGCCTGGCGCTAACACGCGTCATGAATTAAACATTCACCTAGATTTTGTGTTATATTTTCTGGCCTTGAATCCATGTCCGTTTTTTCCAGTCAAAAAGAAACCGAATATGCAAACACTACAATTTTTATTTGTTTCATAAACATCAACTCTAACGATGAATTAAACTATAATCCACATGAAGTTCAACGTAACGAAAATGTCAGTATTAACATTCAAAGTTTACTCTCCACCTGAAAATACGGCAGTTAAAAAAAGTTTATATTATGCAACACTTAAACTCCCATGAACATTTTGGCCTCAATGCAAATTACAATAAAGGGCTTTTGAGTTATGTAACATGAAGAATAGTGCGACTTTTTTTGACTGGAATGTCATGTATAGTACAGCACTCAAGTTTTGCACGTTCGAAAATAAGTTCGTGAACGTGAAATAACGTAGCATCATTGCTTAAAGATATAGTCCATCAGTTGCAATTTGTGCATTTTGTTCGTTTGAAGCAACAAAAGTGCCTACTGAACAACTATAACCTGATGAAGTTTCAGCTCAGCTTCAACTGTATATTCCGAGAAAAACAGCATTCTAGGATCTCAATTTCAAATCAAAAGTTGCTGAATCATGTTTTGAATTGCGCATGAATTCAGCGTCCGAGACACGTTCTCGCTGAGCCGATTGCAGCTACGCGATGTCGCGCTGATCCGACGAATCATAGCAACCGGGGTTGCGTGTGCGTCGTGCCAATGCTTACGCGCGCTTCGCCGAATAACAAAACGAACTACTAATTTAAATTTTCCTACGGTGCGTCTTAAGAAAAGGCCTTATTTCGTTGATTACTTCAAAATGACAGCTTGCCAGAAAGAATAATTTCACAGTGAGTTTAGTCCCCTTACTATCTTTCAACCTAGTATGTTTTTCAACAATAATTACGCCAGCTACTTTTCGGATAGCTGCAAATGATGGACTATAGCTTAAAAGCGCAAGGTGTATACGTGTGTGTTCACCAGTTGCTAATGCAAATTAGGCTGCTACGGTGACATGCCCGTGAAGTGGGAGACTCGACCGTTATGCAGGAGCAGTCATGTGGTTGCTAAGGCAAAGCGTCTGCCGTTATTAGAGAAAGCTAATCCGATTACGCTATAGCAGAGCAGTGAAATTCATGCACCACAAAAAGCATGGCCTTTGAACGTTGTATTTCTCAGAAAATATGCTCAATATGATTAAATGTTAAATTAGAACGGGAGAAGAAATTCTGAACTTCATGTCAGTGAAAAAAATCGCCGTTATCGATGCCGAAACGTAAATATTGGTTACTGGTATATCGGACCTTCAAGTCTGGAAGAAATCGTTCCCCAAATCTATGTATTTATATCAATTTCTAGGAATTTCTCCAAATTGTTATTTCACGAGTAGTTAAACATTTATGTCATTTAAGTATTTTCCGAATTTCAGCCTAATGTGTTGTAGCAAACGCTAGTGTTACAACTAGAACTATCTCCATTGTTCAGCAAAGCGCCTTAAGCGCCACGGTTGACAGATTTCGGCCAAGAGTCACAATATCGTATGGTAGATTAGCATATATTCATAAGCGTCACTTGGCGTGTTTTGACCAATGGAAGCCGGTGTAGCATGAATTTAGGTTTTATGAAATACGGACTCATTGGTGGTGTTGTGCGTGCTCATGCATATATAATTAGGAGAGGGACCGGTCACGTGAGCGGATTTAACCAATAAAAGGGAACAAGAGTCCGATTTTCATCCGAGGGTGATATTTATCAATTAATAACTCGTGAACTCGTAAATGTTTACTGCACAACATAATGGATAGGAACCTAATTAATATTCGTGAGGCTTGAAAAGATTGACAGATATTGCAAACGCCAGTGTTACAACTTTCAAAAGTGCACATAGCCAGGCCTATTTTTGACAGAATAACTTCTAATCGTAATCACCCCAAGAAACAGTCATTTCGGAACTTTATCTTGACATTCCACAAGAAAAAAAATGAAGAGAAATCAGTTGGAGAGGGATAATAAAACAAGTTCGACTTACAACCTTTCACATCCGGCATTTTCGTACCTAGGTCTCCTTGTTCGATCACGTTTATTTTCATACCGATGTGTTCCCAGAAATCCTTACCATGTAACCCTAACCCTAACCCTAACCCTAACCCAACCCTTATCCAAAGGATTTCGGGGAACATCGGTATTGGGGAACATAGGTATTGGGGAACATCGGGTAGACCCCTCATATCGCATACCTGCGTGAGAACGAAAATGATAACGACGCGAAGAGGTTCTAGATTTAGTCGGGCTTGCTTGAATAAGCTTATCAACGGTCATTTAAGATTTATTTGTAAATGATAATGAGTCCTTCAAGTTTATTCAAAACATCGTGTGTCCTAAAAGACATTTCATTCTCCTTTTAAGTTTCAGTTTTCACCCAATCCACCACAAAATTATTTCATAAATTTTGATCTTCGTACGAGTGCACCGAGTTCCCGCTAGTCCACATGTATTTTAGATTTCGGAAGTGAAAGGTAAATTTTTGGCACAATATTTCTTTCATGTCAGGCGATATTTCAGTTTCCATAAATTGAGATGCTATAGTAACAAAAAAGACTCAACACTTTTACAAGGGCCCGAGGGTGATTTTCCGAGGGTAATTTTCAAAAAATAATTGCAAATTTTAGAACTTGTACATGTTAATTTTCGTATTCAAGGGGTCCGGGAGCGCGCCACTACCGGTGAACTTTCAGGCGCTTTTCCTTAAGTAATGTTGTATTGTCACATTGGCTTCTTTGCACCCTTATCTAATCACTGAAATCTCATTCAAATATTTTGATACTATTTCTTAAAAGGCCTTTGGGGGTTAGAATAAGACCACTCGCGGAAACGTTAGTGTGTGCATAGATGATTCTAGGCCTGATAAGAAATGTACAGTATTTGGCTTCACGCTTCACACGCGTTTGTCTACAATTCTTCCAATTTTCACTTACGCAATCTCCCGAACTGCTTAATAACATTTTGATAGAAATCGCATCGAATCTATCTTAAATGGCGTGGCGCAAACTCACTTGGGATTTTCTTTCAAAATGACAGCGCGTCGAAATGAAAACAGTTCATTATATGACCAGGATATAAGCGAACACTTTTATTAAGTTTTTAATCAGTCTGGATTTCATCAGAACTGGCCGGCTGGATAAGCTCGCTACGACAGGTCTGTCCACACACACAAGGCTTGAAGAAGTATGAAGTTATACTACAGAATAAATTGGACTGGTGTTTTGTCTGCACTGTGGGTATTCCTTGTTTGGACGAGAGACTGAGAGTTGTGTGTTTAGGGTCGTCACAGACACCGAGCTGGATTAGTCTGGTCGGGACTTGTTTGGCTTGACAAACCCTACAGTAGCGTGGAAATTAATCAAGCGTCACATTGAATACTTCAGGGTACATTTCGCTGATTTGAAGTATTTTGTGTATGACGACTTGAGATGGCAAAACCGCAATTGAAAGGTATTTTTGGAGGCGGCTCCGTATTCACACATCCTAATCATGTTCATGTCATCTTGGTTGCCTTGGTGACTCGTCCTCATCATCACCATTGCTTTGACGTCACCACTCACCAGCTATTTTGAATTGAATTCAATTCAATTCAAGCAACATTTGTTTCATACTTCCTTAGAGAAATACATCAATAAATGAAAGATATCTGGTACATAGCAAGATGACAAATTCGATAAATATGTCACACACAAAAAAATGTAGTAATTAAAGTAAAATACGCAAATTAACAAATGTTAAACAAAGTATCTTCAATGTAAAATAAGCACCTCAAGCGAAGAGTTGGACATGCCGGCTTCCACACTTGTTTACAGAATGGGAAGTCGCCTACACTGCACCTATAACTTCAAACATGGTTTTAAAAGTATTAAAGCTCGCGACAATTCGAGCCAAGTAAAGCTGTTGGAGTTTATTCAGAATGACTATTCGCTGGGCGTCTGACCATACATCTGGTAATGGGCCCAATTCACTGGCGTTGAACGGGCTAATCACATGGTCATATTTATTGCGGGGGGGGGGGGTAGGTAGAAATAGTCTAGGGTGTGTATAGGGTATATGACATTGGGGACCCCTCTGTCACATACATCGTGCTGGGTATAGTCAGCGAGTCAGTCAGTCCGTGAGTCACTAAAGAAGGGGCCAAAACACCAGAAATATGCTTGGTTGTTTTTTTTACCTATCGGCAACCGGAACGCGTAACATCACATCAGGTAACATACACAACCGATTTCGTTTGTCCGTTTGCTTTCGATGCTTTACTCCACTCCACCGCTACCTTTCATCAGGCGAATGACGGGAACTTTACACAGTCTCGCTATTTAATTATTTTAAGAGAAAAAAAGTTTGCTCACCTCTAATCTCACACAAATCCCATAACTTATACAAATATACGAGGAACAAATCTACTGCACAGTCAGTAAAGTGTCAGCGCTGTATCGGCACACAAACCATGACGCCTCTGGGAACAATTTGGCAAAGCATTCCTCGAACGCCATGGACAGCATCCCGTCCTGTCAACAGACCGACATCGATATTTACTTCGTTTCATGACCAGATTTAAAGTTGGTCTTCAGCACCAAAATTAATTCATTTTTTTCCCGTTGCAAATTAAACTTTGCTAAGACGCCACGATTGTGTGCACAAGTTGGCCTGCGATTACTGTAAGGCGATATCAAATATAGATCTTGGGACGGAGTTTACAAGTACTACACGTATATTAATTCGTGCTAGCATCCTTACAATCGGACTGCATTGCTATATACTGCCCTTCAATATGTTACCATTATGTTGAGCACTAGACCCGTTACGGAACACTAGCATTTCGCTCGTCGAATTAATATACAGGTGTCCCCCCTAAAAAAGGGGTAACCCACAAACAAAGGGATAATATGAACTTCATGACCATTTGTATATACTTTGTTGTTTTCCTACAGAAAAACTTTACGAGGGAATATAACTAGGAGGTTATTATGGTCTTATCATAAACTAGGGGTTTGATCCTTCAAAACGATGAGTCTGAGTACAGAACTGAAACAGAACAATTTGTTCAATGGTGCGACGACAATTTTCTTATGCTAAACGTATCTAAAACAAAAGAACTTATATTTGACTGTCGTAAAAAACAACATGATGCCGGTCAAGTAAGCATTAGAAATGAACAAGTGGAAAATGTCACTGAGTACAAGAATCTTGGAACAGTCATTGACAACAGGTTAAACTGGCACAAAAACACTCAGAGAATGTATGCCAAGGCAAACCAGAGGCTTTATTTTCTCAGGATGTTAAGTTCTTTTCATGTTCGTGATTCAATTTTGCATCTAATTTACCTGAATGTTGTCCATCATTTCATTTAGTTGCATTGTATGGTACAATAACTTAACTGTAAATAACTGGAACAAATTGAGCGGATCACAAAAACTACAAGAAAAATAATTGGTCTGGAAGTGAAACAGATGAACAACATTGTTGAAATAAACTATCTCACGAAACTGCAGACCATAACTCGGGACCCAACTCATTCTTTGCATTCATCTATACACATACTCCCATCAGGAAGATTACGAGCGCTCCCCCCACACACACACCGGTTCAGATTCTCTTTTTTACCTAGTGCCATTCATCTCTATAATTCTACTTTTATCAGGCTGTTTGCAATGTTTTTACAATTCAGATTAGACCTTTTTCAATAAATAACCTAGCATATCAGCATGCAGATTTGAATACTTTTATTTTATAACAATAAGCTTTTTGTTTTCAAGCTTCTCTTTTTTGAAAGTAGGGATTTTTGCTGGCGGTTTTACACTTACTACCTTTCATAAATTGAAGTTTTCGCCTTTTTACGTGTCTAAATATATGTATATTGTATTTATGTGCACATTGGGATAAAGAATTTTAATTTTAAAGTCTTTTAATTGGAAATATGAAATAAAATATTGTATTGTATTGTATTGTATTGTATGTTTTCCATTGATATCTTGCACGCATTCAAGGGATATATTCAAGAAAACAAGAACAAAAGAGGATTTCCATTAATATCTTGTGCCGCACGCGGCTAGTTGCATTTTGAACGTTTTGAAATGGTGCATGTATCTTCTGCCAACATCATTGGCAGGCGGGCACAAGATGGTGCCCAAGCCCACGGACTCATTGCTGTCAGGAATCACTTTCAGGACATTTTGGTAATCTTGCTGAATTGCCATCGTAGTCCTTCCAAGTCCATTTATAAATACATACTTATTTTGGCAACAAGAAAGAACCCCTAAATATGTATACAGTGGAACACCGCTATTCCGGACACATCTACACCGAACATTCGGCTATACCGACCAGCATCCTTGGCTGCCGGTTTTAGTGTACAAAATGTACCGAACATCGTTGCTGAAGTCAACAGATTTACCAAAAAATCTACCGGTTGTACATGTATTTACCGCTATTTGGGCCAATGTTATTTCCCGCACATCAATGTTGAACAGCTAAAGATGGATATTATTTCCCCAAGGAATGAAAGGGAAAACCACCCGTTGCTAATGTTTTTTGACGACTCCACGTGCGACCGCGGGATGTGAGAAATGCCAGTTCACTATTGGTCAAAAAAAGGGTGCCGGCGGTTCAAAATCGCTATACCGAACGATCGTTATTACGAACACTTTCTGTGGCTCCCACGACGTTCGTTATAGCGGCGCTCCTTTTTTGTAGTTAAAATCGCAGCAGTGGTGGAAATGCTTGCATCATGGAAACATAACTCCAAGGTGGCAATATCATTACTATGGCGCGAAAATGAGACAATATAAATGATGCTTTCCTCCTTTGAACTGACTCGATGGTTGTTGTATAAAGTGAAGTCGTGAATAAAAGTGAAATTTCAAATGCTTGGATAATGTCAGCTGATCATGCTCCATCGTGTCAATATCATTTCTTAGAAACACCCAACTGTTTACGACAGTGTAAGGGCAGGTGTACTGTCGACTCATCTTCCAAAGTATCTGATGTTTGTTGTTTGGCTGTCTTCGGAGGCTGGGGAAAACCCCGGTGCTGTCATTAACTTGAGATCAGGTTTGAAAAGCCACGATTTCAACGGAAGTGTTTACAGGTGTTTTGGTCCGGATTTAGCCAACCCCGTGATGTCTGTTAAGTGCTGTAGGATTCCCTGAGGAGGCACAATGGCTAAACTCTCAGATGGCCAAGGGCCTGCAGTATCGCTGTCCCGTGGCGGATCTGCCGTGTTTTCTGCCTTCCTGTTGTCCGATCATATCATGCCGTCTTTCTGTCATTTAGGCCTACCCTAATCAGTGCTCTCTAACGTGCTGCATACGACATTGATGTCGTCATACATGATGGTAAGGAAATCCTCTTTCGTCAACAAAGATGTTTATCCGAAGTTAAGGAAGGCCTTTCAAATCATGACCACACATGTTGTTACTAAGAAGGAATTGCAGTTATATAGCCGACCCTAAAATAATTGGACCTGGGCCTTTTTTTTTTTTTTTTTTTTTTTTTAAAGAAATCACCGTATCGGCTTTCCCCTGTTTCTATAATTGATCCCGGCCAATGCTTCAAAACTAGTTTTCCATCATTTACCGGAATCAAACCAGCCTTTTAACTTTGGCAAGCTCGGCGGTATAGTGGTAAATAAGACGATTAAGAATGAATGGTTCATGATGAAAGTTTTGCGTCGGAGTGATATAAATTCAACCTTGGGTTTTGCCCCTCACGGACGTATTTTTTTTTTATATATAAACACTGTATACTCAGTGTTGTCTCGATTAATTGTGAGAAAAAAAACCTACTCGGCTGGGACTCGAACCCATGAAAACCTTTCCATTTTATGAAAAGAAGGAATGGGTTTGAACCCATCCCGAGTAAGCTTGGGACATTTTGTTTTTCTCATCGGCTCGCCGAAAGAAAGAAAGCTTACATTGCTATTGAGTTGCAGCTATGGACAAAAGCCCCCACAATTGTACAAAATGATAAATCATTTTATTTTCATGTATATTTCTCTCCTCTTTTTTGACCTCCTCTTATTAATCCCGAAAATACCATCGAAATGTGAAAATCGGCCTAAACATAACTTGCACTGCAGTTATCCACAAATTATAATTCTGCGCTCTTGCTCTTTGTTATATGATAAGGAAATAATTATGTGATTGATTCTTGAACCTTCATAACACTAGGCCTATATAATTGAAATGAAATGGCGTATGATATTTCCTTTGCGGCACTATGTTTTATTTATTTCACTCTGTTTACCATGCTAGGCATGTTGAATCTTTTATACAGGGTCATACTGCCTAATAAAAGGAACTGTAGAAGCAATGGGCAATGTACTTTGTTGGGCATTATCGAATAAAATCATATAATTTGATTAAAAATGACAATTGAATGCAAATCATATTGACACTGCAATTTCATGGCGCTTATATAAAAAATGATTCAACAGAAGATATCAAAAACAGTGTACCTGAAAAATGTCGTGTGCTATAGATTTCTTATGTCTTGTTTTAGTTGATTTTTACGAAACACAATGATTGTTTGTTCGGCATTTCAGTGAGATCAAACCCGAATTATCACGATGATATAATATTTCCATGCCGGTAATACTACGAATAAATCACGACAGTGACGGTGACACTATAATCTTCCTCGAGTGAATGTGGAATGTGAAACAAATCAATTTCCAAATTTGAGGTCTGGAGTTTCTACAAATAAATACATAAGTAATTATATACAGGGGTAAGTCAAAAAAAAGCGGAACCCAAACCCTCAAAAATATATTTCATATTTAAAAAAATATGTAGCACCAAAAATAATAATGACTGGCAAGCCAATTTCATAAACTACTTTTAGATGAAAAAAATACTGAAATTGCTCAATCTGTTCAAAGTGAAGGCCCCTACATACTGTACAGCAGAAATTTGACTAAAGGATCGCGCCTGCACTGTTCTAGTTAATGTTATAGTTTTAGTTTGGTTAAGGCCGGTTAATTTGTCTGCAATTGACAGTCGGAGAGTCAGTCAGGTACAAACAAACTATCGGGGACCAGTTAAAATATATAGATTTTTTTCCACGATTGGTTTGTAGGGTAAAATCCATTAAATAGGGTTCTCTTCCAGCACTACTATACGGACGTACCAACTTTAAGCAAGCCCCCTTTTTCCTGCATGAAATGTAAATGTGGACTTCGTTTTCGATTAAACCCCTTAAGGCTGAATGGTTTCCGTACGTGTACCAACAATCGGAACCCTGCAAGAGCCACTTCCGCTATGAACCTGTCGTGATATCGCGGGTAATGGGTTGACGAGATTACAGCCCTAGGCTGCTGTAGGCCTACGCCGGGGAAACAAATCTTTCCACGCACCCACTGTGTGTTCAGACTTGGAGTCACCAACAGAAAAACTACAGTAAAAGTTCACTGTAGAATCTCATTTTATAACTACTCTAATTGGCCTCTGACTGAACGCAAACTGCGAAATGCATTGTGCAAAATGTAGGCTTTGTTATTTCATGAGCTTAGCATTTACTAAAAGGGTAAGATGTAATGCAGTCATATGAACACATATCAGCACTCAATTCTCGGATCAAGCAAGAAAGATATCTTCCAGATGGTGACTTTGTTCCGACACCCCTATGTACCAACACCCCTATGTTCCGACACCCCTATGTTCCGATACCCCTATGTTCCGACACCCACATGGTCCGGTTATGGGTTAGGGTTAAGGTGTGTGTCGGAACATAGGTGGGTGTGTGCACAGGTGAGTTTGTCTTACATACGCAGTGTGGACTTCCGAACAAAAGACGTCCACATAATGTAGGTAGCACCGACGTTGTGTGGACTTACCCCACGTCCACACAGTGTTTCCCCATTTCTGGAAAACAGGTTTAGAGGCATTTTTGGGTTAGGTTTATTTGTAGCAGAATGAAGAGAAACACTAAAGGGAATCATAGAAAAAAAATTGGGTTGAAAGAGTTTTCACAGTTTGAGAAAAATGAGTTTTTTCACTGGTTTTTCTTAACTACACGAAAGCAATGGAAAGTCCACACTAGTCATGTGAAACAAGTATGGGTGTGTAACCCTACCAGACAAGGGTTGTCTGATATACTTATTCCCCGTTTTGTATCAGAACACTGTCAAACACATTTTTTAAACAATAATGCAACATCTGCGAAGTTTCAGCGCAATCAGCCACAGCGTAATTAAACTCCCTTGTAATTCGTACTATGTCCCGTGAATAATCACTTACAGTTTCCTTACCACGTTCAACTTTTTCTGCCCAACGTAGGAAATTAGATATTTGTCGAGAACGGTTTACGTCCGCAGCGGCTTGGTTGGTCGTGTCAAGACATTCGCAATGCATAGATTCTGAAAGGAAATGTATGGACGATTCTTTTGAATAGAGGTGATAAATACTCCAACAAGTCCAGACAAGCGGTCATTTTTTTTTCTTCTGGAATATCCTGATCTGAATGTTAGTAGAAAGGTTGCCGGTGTGTATACCGAGTCTGTGAAAATGATGAAACACTGCCGTTATAGTAAACCTCGCAATACAAATGAAATGCATGGACTTTAATTAATGAAAGATACTTCTGTCATTAAGTATCCTGTCTGTGGGATAAATGTTCTCCACATTTTGAGCCCCACTGAGCTGAAGTTCTGTTAACGTCAAACAACAAACTCAGGTGTCACATACT
The DNA here is from genome assembly GCF_015706575.1 of Patiria miniata. NCBI lineage: Eukaryota > Metazoa > Echinodermata > Asteroidea > Valvatida > Asterinidae > Patiria > Patiria miniata. The sequence continues at coordinate 11,193,240 of NW_024037063.1, forward strand.
GCAAGAAACAACCACCACCTGCGAAATGAACCACTACTGCGCATCAGACGAAGCGAACATTCCCAACTAAAGGATGTCAGCTTCCCTGGAAAAAAACACAACTAACCTTCAAGGCGAAAATCGACTCCTTACGAAAGAACCCCCCAAAAAGAAGAGAAGACCGGCCTCCGAACAGATTCTGTAACCTGCAATCTCAAATACAGCAAGACAGAATTCCTCTGATATAAAGTCTGACGCGTACAGATCGGGAGGGTCGTGTTTTTTTTTTAAACCGCCCAAACAAACTAATCTGATGACTTGATCGAGACATACAACGATCTAATCGGATTTGTAGTGGAGCACTTCGTCCGTAATAACGCTCGCAATTCTTTCCCCAGACGAACGACAGTATTTCTGAAAGACCACAGGATTGTATCCACCACTGAAAGTACGTGAACACCCATAAAACACGAATGTTTTTATCGCCCTGACAATTATCCTGATCGCGAATCTGTCAAATGAAATGTAAGTCTTGGTTTTTCGTGGACGACATTCTTGATTTTTAAAAAAAGGATTTGCAGGGTCAATTTGTTTTCTCCTTAGATTCGAAGGAACGACTCTGAAGCGAATTGGAGATATCTAGTTGAGCCTTAATCATATTCCGGAGTTTTAAGTCTTGCCCATGCAGCATTGGTAAAGACATTCTAAAGAGTCCCTTGGCAGATTGACCCTGAATCGGTGTCATCTTTGACCTGGTACTTTTTCAGGGTAAAAATGACACTTTGTGAGTCAAAGTGACACTTCTCTGTGTCATTTTCAGGGTCATTTTGACCCGGGCACCATGGCGCAAGTGTCATAGTGACCTAGAAAAGAATAACACCTCCTGGTTTAGGAACATATTTTCAACCCAATTGGACATGTAGTTCTGTAAATATAGATCTTCAAAATATGCAGCTTTAATATGACGTCATATGTCATGTGATGACGACATCTTTACACCACTTGCATTTTAATCTATAACACATCCCGGCTTAGGTACATACCAAGTTACAGCCAAATCGGACCAATAGTCTGCAGACATAGGCAACAGAAAAAAGCACCTTTAATGTGACGTCACATGACGTATCATGACGACATGATGACGTCACGTATTCATCTGTAGCACATCCCAGTCTAGTACATTTACCAAGTTACAACCAAATCGAATCTATGGTTCTGTAGATATAACTTTAGAAAATGCACCTTTCATGTGACGTCACATGTCATGTGATGACGTCATCATGACATGACTTCATTTTTCATCTATTACACCTCCCGTTCTAGTAACATAAAAAGTTCCAAACCAATCGGACTTGTAGTTCAGTAGATTTAGACCTTCAAATATGCACCTTCAATATGACGTCACGTGACTCGTTATGACGTCATGATGACTCAGTGAAGTTCGGCACGCTGCAGGTGCTGGTCCAAGTGTGTGCCAAGTATAGAGGCAATCGGATTGATTTTAGTGGCCAAAGTGCCATGCACGATGAAAACGTGTAAAAATGCTATTGAATTTTGGCTGAATATGAATAATAATACTCGAAGCATGAAAAGCAGGGAAATTATACGCTATTGTGTAATTTAGGATTTCTGTATTAATTGTGGTCATATTACTCTCTGGAGTATTTTATTATTTCAAAAGGCATTTTCTGACCTAACGTAGGCTTCCCTGAATCCGAATGACACCCGCGTTTGTAATTTCGGAAAGTTTTTCAAGGCGGAACATGGGATTTTCTTACGCGGGTAACGTTTTGCCTGGGTCAAAACTACCCCAACCCCTATCCCACCACCAGGCGCATAATTGACATGTATAAAAGGGGTACTGCCCAATCTCGTATTTTTTTACCAGTTAATCCCAGATTTCCCTTAAAAATAGCCTGCAATCTGTCTGCAACATGGCCGGCTATTTGATCTGAATGTGGCACAACAAACAACTTACAAGTAGATTGTGTTCAGCACGCAGGAAAAGTGTCCTTAACTTCACAATCTCACCAAAAGAACAAATAACAATGGCTGTTTCGCCAAGTTGCCGAAACAGCCCAGGACATTACATGGGCCCTTTAAACTGGGCCGGTTCGCTTGCTGCGGTGAATTAGGATCCGGATATCCGCCGTGTCGGCCATAGAACGGAAAGACGTACGTCATGCACTCTGCCCGCGCTTCGCCTACTCCCAATCCTAACAAGATGTTTTTCTTAAGCAGTTAAATCGTCTCTGAAAATTTATTGACCGTTTCATATATTAAAGCAGATGCTATGTTCGTAATCTAATAAGATCATTCAGATTTAACTCGGGGCTTTTCAAGATGATTAATTTCTTGGGTATAGACACGGTACTCTATCCTACTCGCTTGGTGCATTCAGACACTGGCGTCTTTTTAACCGAAAATTCCTTGCCTCTTTAGATCTTTCCTCCATTCCCCATGAAGAGAATCAAAGTACTGAGATTGAAAACTTCAACTCACTAATCTACCTGAGATCGATAACTCAATAATGGTATTACTTTTTAACAATTGAGGGGGCATGCAATGATGGCTTAACAGTACAACAAATTGAGTCAAGTAAAAAACTACTTTATAGATCCCACAAAATGAACGGTTAAGTACCTTCTTTTTTCACTTATTAGCTTTTCAAATTCTTTAGGAGGGTGTGGACCTACTCTGTTCGCCATTTTGAATAAAAGTTCACTGTTTGATATACGGTGCATGTATCAGGTGCGTGAAATATTGATTTCGATGGTCAATGGTAAGACGTCTGCACTGGTAAACAGGAGGTCGTGGGTTTGAGCCCCACCCGAGTATTAAACCTTGTGTTTTTTTCTTCTGAAAACAGGACAACACTGAGAGAGTACACAGTGTTTATAATATAAGTCGATGAAGGGCAAACCCAATTGAATTTAATACATTCTTCCCGACGCAAATTCCTTCCTATATACCCAGTCCGTGTAGTCCCATTTGTGCAAGGTTTCAATAAAAGCTCTGACGACCTATGACTTATGGATATTATTTGTTGCTTTCCTAATATTCAAAAAAAGTTGCCGAGGGAAAAAGATTAAATAATTAAAACACGTAACCAAATTTGCATACGACGTTTCCGCTCATGGACAACCTGACCTTTGGTTAATGGCATACACAATTATAGACATGCGCAAAACAGCCTTAATTACAAGGGCTCCGTTTTCGTGAAATTAAAAGAAAAATACGTCGCGACGCAACAGGAATAGAGGAAATGGATATCAGAAACTTTTTTCTTGCCTTTCCACCGAATGCTCTATTAATATCAAAAGACAGACTTGTGGAAAACTGAATCAAGGAGGCAGAAATGAACGCTCATGAGGTAGCGATATGCCTCATTTCATTCGAATTCCTGATTTTTATACTTAGAGGGAAGTTTTTAAATCTTCGTAGATGTAATTTGGTTTGCTCATTTGAATGTTTATTGCGGTGTCATCGTGGAAAACCAAGCTTACCAAGTAAACTTTATAGCGGCCGAATCTTCAACGGTTGAACAAAACATCAACACGCCTATAGGCCTACTCAAATTTGTATCTTTGCTTCGTTCATGTTCTCGCGTACAAAATCGTGAAAGGGCCAAAAGCTATTTTCAAAATGCTCCTATTTTAACCAGAACTACTTTCCTGGTTTGAAATTCCGACCAAATATCCCTCACATAATATACTTTAAATTGTGACTGATAAGTATATCTTGGAAATTCCTAGTTTTTGAGTAAAATCCATATGTCTATTTCGTGAAATCCTTGTGGAGACATGCACCTTTAGAAATTGCCTTATGGAGACCTTTACAATCTTTTGTTCCGTGTTATACCGGGGTCTCCACGAAACATAATGTGTTGTTATTGTTGCTCTCATACACTCTGAAAAGCTAATCTTGAAAGAATGACATTCAGAATTAGAAACCTCTACGAAATATTTATCAAATTATTTGAAATGCGTACACTGCAAAATTGCGGTGTTAACATAAAACAGTCTCTTTATTGAAGGTCCAGTATGTTAGCAGGTTCATTAATGTCCATGCCACGCCAAAGGGTGTGCACTGCAAATATCGTGGGCAGAATTGTAACCAATCAAAGAAACTTCGACATTTTGAGCTTCCGGATTAACAGACAATGCCGCCAATTTCCCGAGAGTGGTTTGGACAAATCTCGCCTGCTCCCCCACGGGAAATTAAACTGACATCACTGACTCGCCATTGATTGTAAGGCCGGAACAATGGCCCTCGATGTCCCATGCGTTGATCCGTCTCGAGAATAGAACCGTACGGCCTCGCTCATCGCATGCTCCAACCCACAGTGTAAATGCTTGTAGAACAGGATCTAATCTATGAAGCTCGTTGATAATACTGTCCGATTAGGAATGGGTCATTACAGTGTTATGGCTGCGTTTGGGAATTGTTGTATAAAAGTTGACTTGAGGGTGGCTTTTTTAACGGGTAAGCGCTGAAACAAAACCCAACAGTCCACTTGTACCAAAAAGGAACCAAAAGAAGGATAGCAGAGTTACAGTGATGATAACAATTTACCATTATACATTGTGTACATAAGTCTTACGATTTGAGGAAAGTTGAAAATGATTAAGAAAGTTATGTGTCGTTGAGCAGAAGGCCTTGGTTCCTGTTGTCGTAAGATGACCCACAAATGGCGTCTGGCAGGCTGTTCAATACTGGTTGTTCAATACCGTTGCAGGAATAAAGGAACGGTTGTCCTGTGCCAGTGACCACTCACTCTCCGCATTACAGATAATTCTTGCAAGGCAAATCTTCCAAACGAAGCACTAGCCCTGGTAGACCTTGATGAAACTCTTACTTGGGGCAGCATGGTCTTCAGAAATGCTGCTCAGTTCTCAGATGTCTTCAAATCCTGCGAAGGATCGAGCCTTGGTGATACCTATAGGGCACGGCATTGCACATCGTCCAGCTTCTTCAGGTGCATGGTTCTTGCTGACATCCAAGCTAAGGGGGCATACTCCAATTGTGCTCCGGACTTGTGCTTAATGTACACTTTGGCAGGACCCTTGTGGATCGAGGTAAGGAGCAATGCTACGAAGTGCACTCACTCTTTGCCCAGCTCTATCGGCGACTGGAAGCCCAAGCTCCTGGAAAACCTGACTCGTAGTGTGTTCAGCTCTTGTACTCGCTGCAGTGGCGTGCTACCTATGAATATTTCTTTAGGCGGCTAACTATAAATGGACATTTATAGAACAAGCTTTGACCAGTTTTGGTTTGGAACCCTTGGACATGCGCAGAACCTCCCTTTGTAACAAATTTGCAATGAAATCCTTTAACTCAAGCAAATTCAATGAGTGGTTTGTCAAATCTAAAAGCACCCATACTATGAATCTCCGGTCCAAACGAACACTTCATGTTCCATCTTGTAAAACAACCCGTTTTTATAATAGCCCAGTCCCATTTCTCAACAGACTTGTTAATAGCGCACTCAGTTCACTCCCACCAGCCCAATGAAATTACCGGTTCTTTTTAGCATAGTACATGTATTGTTTTTCTGTGCAATTTTTGATATGTATACTATATTTTTTGTACTTACAATTTTCCTTTGTTTTTACCGTTTACTCTTTGTGATTTTAACCTCATCTAATTTTTATTGAAATTTGTATGTAAACTGACTTGTAATTCAGCCTGTGGGCTGCTATAAGCAGTGTTTTAATAAACCACAAATAATAATAATAATAATAATGGACACCAACTGAAGTTTGGTTCTCACACTCGCATCCATGTATTTGCCTGCAATCGGGAACCCCATGTTGCCCTCTTTTGTTTTTGTACTCGAACTTTTTGGGGACCTTCTGGAACTGGCCTCTATTGTTCAACGTCCCCTATGTAATGCAGAAACAAACTCACCCACACACAGTCTTACCTTCCATATACCTACTGTGGACATTCCTTTGTATTCGTGAAGTTAAGAAAACCCGGGGAAAAATCACTTTACTTGCACGGTGAACACCCTTTCGTGGTCCGCTCATAAGTCCGACGCCTCATAGTTCGGCGTCGGACATATGACGCGTCGGAATTACGAGGTCTCATAAGTCCGACATTTCGGACTTATGTGGCGTCCGAACTGTGAGGCGTCGGACTTATGATACGGCCCCACACATGAGTGTTCCTCTTCAGTTTGCGACGGATAATCCTAACTCAAAAATGCCTCTAAACGTGTTTTTAAGAGAAGGGGGACTCTAGTGTGGACGTGTGCAAGTCCACGAATCGTTCACGCTTCCTGCATATTGTGGTTCTCTTTTGTTCACAGGTCCACAAAGTGTTTGCAAGGTTAGAGCACAACATTAAGAACAATAGTGGAGTGCAGTGAAGGATTTTTCAATGCGATGCCAATCTCCAGTGACAAATTTGAATTCATTTGAACAATAATTAAGCCCAATGATGCTGTGTTAATTTAAAAAAGATTTGTATGCTACAAACTTCACTAAAGTAACTGGGAAATCTAAACTACCAAAGAGCCAAGAACCCTCGCAGAACGTCATAACAGGAACCATTTAATAGGCTTATGTTACGGGATTCTGTGTGTATACCATTGCAAAGTCGACACAATGATTGGTCACGAGACGTGTTTATGCACATGAAAACGGGGGATCTGGTACACGGCACCCTCTGGAGACATGTGCACAATAGGGAACAAAAGATTGTATACGTCTCCACAGGGCAATTTCTATAGGTGAATACGTCTCCACAAGGTTATCACGAAATAGATATATGGATTTTACAAAAAAAAAACACTAGGAATTTCCAAGGTGTGTTGATCAGTCGCAAATTGAAGTATTTTATGTAAGGGATATTAAGTCCGAATTTCATTCCAGGAAATTGATTCTGGTTAAAATAGGAGCATTTTGAAGGTACACTTTCAAATTTGAAAACTTTAGTACACGGGAACAAAGAAATGACTCCACAAGGATGCAAATTCCAGTATGTATGTGCGCTACCAGTCAATAATCCAGGACTAGACAATGAAGGCCTACGTCATTTGTCAAGCAAAGTACGAGACGGTATCACGACAAAATGAATCAGCCACGGCGCATTTAGTTGCTGAATGCTGGGGTTTAGGCCCGCAATGAAGGGCTTAAACATTATCATCAGCGCGTGAAGCAGACAACACTTGTATAGCAGGTCACACAGTGCAGTTGCTAATAACAGTCAGATTTAAAGTTCAGGCCTATAAAATCGGAAAGGTTTCTTTGAAAACATAGAACAAACAGCCCTCCGTCGACGAAGAACACTAAACGACCCACACGTGCCGCTCTCAATGCAGACTGTGCGCTTACAGGACGTGAAATGCAACACCAGTATATCAACGAAAGCCGGCGCAAACTAATGTGTTTGCAGTTAGAAATCAATTTAGGAGAGGCCTGAGATGTCTCTGCCTGACGCACATGTCGACCTTATTACTAGTGAAGCTGTGTGCTTCATGTAGACGTTGGTCTAGTTTTTGGTATTCTCTTGATGGGAATAAATAGGTCTAGGTCTCAACTCGAAAAGAAGGAGTAAAAGGAGATGTTTCTTATATTTATTTATTTTTTATAATTTAGTTCACATCTAAAATAACATTGAAAGGTAAATTGATAGAAGGGTTTAAAAAGCCGGCTTACCGGGAATGTGAAGAGTTGTAGGAGTGCCTAACCGGAGAGAAATGTCTAAACTCGATAACAAGTCGAGCCTAAACGAGAATTTGATAATTATGGTTCTGGGGGCTGGGTGCATTAAAAGCACAGGTGCAGGGTGAAGATTGGTCGGTGTGAAGCCCTTTAACCCACATAGTGCATGTTTAAGAACAAAGTAATTTTCAGCAGTGCGAGTTTGAGGATAGCGTAAATACCAGATTGCATACAGGCCTGTCTGGGATCAGTTGTGATTCTGTCTCAGTTGTTGTGGTTTGTGCTACATTATACGGTAGGCTCTAATACGGTTTCATGGTACCAATCTCAACAAATTAGTTTTCCATTCAATCTCAAGTCAATCACAAGCCAACTACAAGTCAAGTTACAAGTCTAATTGCAAAGTCGCAAGTCATAACAACGACAAAGGAGTGACTTTGTAATAGTTCTTTTTTATCGCTAACTGGTAACTTGGTAACTTGGGATGGCTGATTATGATGACTTCTGATTGACTTGTGGTGACTTGTCCCTGACTTTTGATCACTGCCATTTGAGCAACACTATGCTTGGCAAGATTTTTGTCAAAGTACTGCGACCAAAATGTTCAGAGCATGCATTCCTGGTTAAATTACAGATAACTTTTGTCCGTCGATCGCCAAACCGTAGTGTTTCATATAGTTCATTAGCCATGTTTTAAAGTCTAGTCTAGGTCAAAGACAGTTTATGAAATGCCTTACAGTAACGGAGAAAATGTTGAAACACTACGTTTGTTTACATTATGGCGTTTTTTCCGTATTTGTAGCGGTGAATAATTAAACGCCTTTGCATTTTGAGCAAAACTATCCTGGTGCCGCATATAATGCCCCAATATTGTCCAAAACTTACGTGATATATCACGTACGTTTTATACTAAAATTGGCAATTCTTTGGCACACGTTTTGAGAGAAGTTTGAAAGAATCATGTGTGACTGGAGTTAAGACCAGCGTTTCAACAGCTCGAGTTTTGAAGATCAGCATTTTGTATCCAAATTTCTTTCGCGTGGTACTAGTTACACAAACACAGCATATTTTAAAGGTACAGTTTTGTGAATGTTCTAATAACGATTTTTCCAACTGTGAATATTTTTGAGCTTCAAAGGCGTATTATCTGGAAAGATTCCTTTAACACCATTGTAGGGCGTCGAACGGGGAACAGCCTACCCCGTGCCTCCGACGTCACAGCCGAGGGCGGGTCTTTGTTTCTCTGTCATGGGCATGAGCACATTCATTGTCGTGGGGGAGCCTCCTAGTGCATGGTTAGGGTTTGTAACTCATGATCAGAGGGTGGTCATATGTTGTGTCCTTGGGAAAGTTACTTCATCCCCACTTGCCAAGCTTCCTCCACCCAGGAGTATAAATGGGTACCGGCATCAGCTGGGGAGTACCCTGCGATGGACTGGCATCCCGTCCAGTGGGAATAGACATGTCCTCAGTCGTTTCATGCTACTTAAACCAGAGATTAACACCGGCCTGATGGGCCACATTGGCTCGTGACTTACTTTACTTATACATTCACATGGGCGTCGCGAGGGGTGGGGGGCAGGGGGGGGGGGGGTCCCCCCGGAAAACGGGAACAAAAAGGGAAAAAAAAGGAAAAAAGAGGTGCGAAGCCATATCGCTTTTCATTTGATCGGGGGGGGGGGGGGGGCAAATGCTCCCCTGCTCACGCTCGGAGCAAAAGTTAAGGAATTTTGAGGAAAAATTTGCTTTGCCCCCCCCCCCTGGAAGAAATCCTGGCGACGCCCATGTACATTTATTGTCCACTGAATTTAAAATTGGCCCCTAGGGCGTACAATACAAAAAAAACCTATTGATTGCTTTCTCAAACACACCACATGAACCATCAAACGTTGTGGTACAGCAATCAAGCACTCATCTATCATCACACTAACTACTTTTCACGCGCCACTCGGCCACGCGTGCTCAACCTATTATTTTTCCTCAAGATTTTGATGAATGGATCTCAAAAGTCAAATATGAAGTATCTCGCCAATTGTCAAACCATTTACGAGTGCCTCTTCAGAGAATCGCATGCCGTTTGCTGCTGTGATGTCAGATTCGTAGCCTGTTATTGTTCTGCTCGTACGCAGCCTGCAATCTATCTGATTGGTTATCGTTACTCAAAACGCTCTGTGTCAGTCGCAATCTGCAAACGTGCTTGGTGTTTGCATTTCAGGAACCTATAATCCAGAACCTTGAGGCTAGCTCTTTAGTTTACCTTAATCTTGAAAGTGTCGGACCACACGTTTAATTTGTAATGAATCGTCTTCAGAGATAGCTTGAATGTCCAGGGGCTTGCACTCAGTGCTGTGTGGGCTGGCACTATCGTCACGCTTTTGCGCTAGGATTTCCAAAAATCACAGAGGTAATTATTCTACTATCAAATGAGAACCATTTGAAATATTACTCGAATAATTTCCTGTCTCCCTCGAAGGAAAACCATCCGTAAAAGGTAAACGTCCTGCATGTTATTGTTCTCTGTTCTCTCGTTCGTCTGGGTGATTTGAAGTTGTTCGTTGTCTGATAGTTAACCAATCCGTACACTGACCGGAAGGACGGTTTGCAATATGAAATAGTAACATATTACAAATTCGCTTCTATGGTAACAGTCATGGCGCCCAATTGTCAGATAAAGTGTAACAAAAAAAACATTGAAATCAATTGGCACAACTGCTGCCACGTGAAGAAAAAAATCACACTCATATTTGCAAGCGACGATTGCAGCCATTGGAATGAATCTGATCCGCGATTCTTCCTCTAACCCGAGCTGACACATGTCGGTCACTTCGCCGGATCGAGCTCGGCCCAGTGTCATTACCGGCGCCTGGTTTGCGGGGGTGAGTCAACACGATGCACTACTGGGGCCAAATCGATCAATGGCCACCGAAAACAAAACGCCAGGTGTGTGGGGCAAACGCAGGGTTTAATCGGACGTGAAGACGAGCTCGCCCAGCTCCAGTCCAAGCAAGCATCAAGATGTTTTTTATTCGGTGCTCAACATTGGAATCACAGATATGATTGAAAGCTAGTTCGGGACTGAATGTCTGACTGTACAGGAATTTTGCCTACTGTAATTGCGTGCGCGCGCCTGCCTGCGTTAACTTTTCATAGTGAATAATCTCAATTTCACACTCCCAAGCCCTTGACCGTCATTTCAGTTGCACGTTTGACCTTGGGGTCGTGTCTGACAGTCAGTAATACATGGCTTAGAATTGAAATGGAACTAGTCAATTATGCCTAAATTGGCATAGTAATGGCGTATATAAGCCTATCGCAGAAAGTGTCACGATCGGCATTAGTGTAACCTAGATCCTACAAGATATTTGTGAGTTCAATGCAATTGATATCTTTTATGCTGACTCGGATTCGTGATGTACCGTTGGCAACCCAATGGGCATCCAAATGTTATCAGAATTTACAAATTGCGAATGTTACCAAGGTTTTGCCTCGTGAGGCCTCATGTTTCTCTGCTCTTAACATATAAGTGTTTCCGACATGATGCATTCCAATCGTGGTATCTTTTTTTTGGGTCCAATTATTGCATCAAAACTTAAGCTTCTCCATTGCCCTGCGAAGATAAAGATTTCTCGACAGCTGCAGATGAGGCAGATGACTTCCTCTTTGCTTAAAAAGAGAATGGAAAGGTTTATGTCTATTATATCCGAAAATCTCCGAACCGAGATGCTCATGGCAAATGCACCTATCTCCCCGGATAGATTTCTATCCAGGTCTCAAAAATTGGTATCTTGGAAAATGATTTCGAATTTTCGGAGATAATATAGACTAAGCATACAGTAAACGACTGACAGAACTGTGAAAACAGGCTCCGTTTTCAACAAACAGTTCCCGGCGGATTTTCTTTTTTAATCATCAACGGCTCACTGTGGCTCAATTTCATGTGCATACACACACCTCTCAATGCTCGTTATGAGCTTGAAGTGATCTTGGTTAAAATTTACCCCATTTTCTTTCAGTTCATGCAATATGTTTTGTCCAGGATCTGTCTCCTAGTGGCACGCTTCTGATTGATCATGCATGTCAGTTGAATTGTTATTCATTGTATGTCTTCCTTGGGGGAACGCAACTTCAAGAACTACCGACCAGTTCACGGCTTGGCACGGTATGATGGTGAGTAAACGCCCTAAAGTGTTGTGAGATGGTGAATCCTTGAGGGGTACAAACACGCCGGTCTCACCCCACCACACGGTAAGAAAACTAAGCTTTGCTTACTCTCGGATATGAGATATTCTGGTTTTGACTGGGAATGCTGCGGGATAATTTACCACCGGATTTAGTGTCAGCCTAGCGCTGCCCAGGCGTTTATAATGGATAAGCTGCTAAACAGCTGCGCTGGAGTGTCGGACTTGTCCTGCTTCTGGGAAGAGATGAGAATTGTTTGAGGGGAAAAAAAGTTGTATTGAAGAAAAACAACGTGGGAATGCCTTGCAGGGGTTCACAAACTGTTGGCGTTGTTCATCGTTGAGCCAGATTCTCTTGGCTATTGTGAAAACATGTACAGTTGGTATGCTTTCAGGTCGAAACAAAATTTGAACTGGCGATGATAGCCAAATTAAGTGACTACATAAGATCGTGACTGTTGCTATTTTGAGCGGTCAATATTGATGACGCAATTGCGTACTCCGGTGGATCACAAAGATAGTTCCGTTGTTTTACTCAGCGACTGTTCTAGGGATTTGGGCAATCTCTGTAGGCCAAGTCTGACACAGGCATATAAATAAGAGAAATCAGTTTTGGTTGATGTGGTGCAATCGCAGCCACACGGAGTCCTCGCTATATAAATCAAATGTGCTTTTCCATGAATTCCGTGCCACATCTTTATGCAGCTATCCCGATGTCTTCGTCAAGGTAAGGTTCCCATGTGAACTTGCCAGCAATAACTTGCCAGCAATAAAAATGTGAGGCCCCCCACCAGCCAAATCGTGCGTGCACCATTGCAAACATGCGCTAATGCTGTTAAAGTTAGGATTCCAAAGTCGGGTTTGTTGATGGACGAGTGCATAAATTGAAAACACAGATAAGTAACAGTTTCATTATGGCAAACATCACTCATATTAGCGGTGTGGTAGTCGAATCCATCACAAACCTCACGAGAAATTCATCCAGGTTTTTTTGGGGAAATCTTTGTCTTTTCTTCTTTTCGGAGTTAACTGATAAACCACATTTACAAAAGCATCATAGATAACGAAGCAACATTACAATTTGAAAAGTTTGAAAATGGAAATTAAATGTTCTCGAATTTCCTGATACAGAAGCTCCATGATGCCTAAACAAGTCAATGTTGGGAGCAAAGAAAAAAAAGCTAAAAGTACAATATATGAACGCCTTTTATTTATACAGTCTCGATATCTAGTCCAACAAATAAAAACACACGCCACTTGAGATGAAGGCTATCGAATGACGTCTTTGCGGCTTTAACTTACTAGATGCTAGCTGTTTACTGTTAGTGGTTACGCAATTCAAGCCGTAAAAATCCCCACGAAGTGCGCGTTTACGTCGATGACTTCCGAGAAATTCGTTTGGACTTTCATCTTTTTGGTCTCACGCAATAATTAAATATGACAAGACTCCTTCGTAATTTTATGCCCCATGGCCAATTAAAAGAATACGGTGGTGCCACCTCGCAGCCACCTTGCATGTTTACTGATTATCTTTGACACCACACTGCTGTTATTGCGTTAAGATGGAAGGTGTGGACTTTTGGCACCTCTCAAGGAAACGAGTTGTACATATTTTAGAACAAGAACATGTCTCACTCGTTCTAACAAAACATAGGACCAACTAAAACGTTTAGATGGGCACCGAACTAGATGACTGAAGTACAGGGTGAGTCAAAAAAGTGAAACCCAAATTTCGGGACTATTGTTTTAATGAAGTTATGCATGTCGCACTTTCAAAACTAGGATATAAAATCCCAACTCATAAGCTTTCTTTTACTACAGCGTGTGTCAATAAAAACGCAGGACTAGAAACAAAAATAATAAGAATATAATCCACCCCTATTCATCATAATGTTAACCCTCTTTTCAAAGTACCTTTCCTTCTCTTCACTATGCTTTTTATCCCATCTCATTTGGACAATCCTGTCCAGAGATAGAGTACATTGAAGAAGGGTTATAAATTCCAAGTTGGTCTGATTTGTGAAATCACACATACCTAATGAAAGGTTTGAATTCAGTACAGGTGAAAGTATTTGTGGATCACAAAGAAGGACATGTGTGGCAGGATTAGGCTTACATAATCCTTTAGTCCACAATCAATGTTATTAGTCAATAATTCATGATGCTTTGAAACAATGATAGTCAAGTTATTAAATTTAAGTGATACTTATCATCAGTTGTTTCAAAGAAAGTTTTGTTCTGGTTTAATTGTCTTCAATGCATACCTGCATTGTACATAACTGGTCGTTGTGTTAAGGTCATTGAATCAGACCAACCCGCTTCAGAAGGGCTTCACAAAACTTGTCATAACTTTTGAACCAAAAGTCCAAATTCCACCAAACAATAATCTTGTCAAAGATAAAATTATGGACAATCAAATCCTTATCAAATTAGGCACACCAGGAGCATAATTTTTTCAGAAAAAAAATCGCTTTGAATCCTGAGTTTTTATTGACACACGCTGTATAAGAATTATTCAAATCACTCGTGTACTTTTCAAGTTATGGAATTTTAAATACAACCACTGCGGTTCTTTCAGCAAATTGAAAACAATTCACACACATCCTTATGTGATTTGTTTTCGTTTTGCTGAAAGAACACTTACCTTCTTGTGATCCGTGGACAGAGCGTTAAAACGGTGGTTGTGTTTAAAATTCCGTAACTCAAAAAGTACATGAGTGATTTGAATTATTCTTATACTAAAAGAAAGCTTATGAATTGGGCTTTTATATCCTAGATTTTGAAAGTGCTACATGTAGAACTTCATTAAAACAATGGTCCGGACATTTGGGTTTGGTTTTTTTTACTCACCCTGTATAGACCATGTACCTCGTGACGTCATGCCGACAGGCAACCACCGGGCAACGCAAACATCTTTTGCATGTTTTTTTTGGACTGCATTAAACAGTAATGTGTAAACACTTTTAAACCATTCATATTTCAAGAGATATACATGCAGTGCAGAAGAGAACCGTTTGCTGATTAATTGGCATCACGTGACCACAACATCCAATTTGTAAACAAATGTCACATCGTCTATAAATCGAACATGCCAAAACATCACTGGCTCTATCAAATATTGCTAAGAAACTTCAAACTTATCTTCAAACATCAGGCCAAAAAATATATTTTTCATCTCATGTTTTCTCCGGTTCTTCAATGTTTAATTTCCCATGAAGGCATTTTTTAATGCCATCAACACTACTTCGTTTGTGTCATAATTATAAACTGCACATGAATGGCATTTGAACTGTTTGAATTCAAACAGCAATCTAACCAGTCTGGCTCCAGTCCACGTTGAACGAGCTAATTAGCGTACAGACCAGTCTGGCTCCAGTCCACGTTGAACGAGCTAATTAGCGTACTGATCAGTCTGGCTCCAGTCCACATTGAGCGAGCTAATTAGCGTACTGACCAAATTCATGTTTGACAGGGAATTTCAAGATTGGCTATTCGTCATTCAACAGTGCAAAAATTACGTGGGCGTGGACCGTTTGGTCTGGTGCGACGACGTGCATAATCAGAAACGGAAGCGGCAACAGCACCTGTTTTTGTCTGGGATTCCCTTCCGCAGATGTTGAATACATTTCAAACCCTGCCGCCAATTTCGCTTAATGACTTCAAAGTCTCAATGACGGTTTCTTCAAGTGTGTGATAGGGGTAAAGGTCTGGTTCCTTTTATCCACACATATAAGACGTGTTGGAACTCCAACCCCTGGGTTGGTTTTGCGTGGTCTTGCATTTCCGATTGTCCGTATGTTCACCTACCGTACTTAATTGGACTCGCCAGAAACAGAAGAAACTGCACGGAGTTCGAGATAATAGGTTTGTTGAAATGGTAAACACAGAACGTGGGCAAAGCGCTACTCCTGTTTATTAGCGGTTCCATGGAGTCTACTCTGTTTCAAAGGAATGACAAGAACATTCCAATTCTCACTGCCTCGGTTAATTATTCCTCATCGTTTGTGTCTTGATCACCCCAGGGGCGGATCCAGGAATTTTCTGGGGGGGGGGGGGGTGTACGGGTGGGGTTCATCGGCAAACAATCTGAAATGTAGACAATTTTTTTTTCTCCGGACACTTGGCCTTCGAAAATCGATCGGTCGGGGGGGGGGGTCGTACCATACTTTCAATGGGGGCGGTGTTGAAATCTGTCGATTATTAACAGTAACACTATATCACAGAACAGTGTACTGTCTGTATTTTGTGCAAAGGCGGACATTAGCAATAAAAACTTTTGGGTGTCAGACCGGGGGGGGGGGGATTTTTGCAAAGGCGGACATTAGGCCAAAAAAAAGTCTCCGGTTTCTGGTATGGAGCTTGCCCAAAAAGTGGTGCGGCGACGCGGCTTTTTTTTTTTTTTTACCTGATTTTTTTTGCTTCAAATGTCGGCTGACAATGGCTGATGACTGCAAAAGGTGCCCGACTAAACTTAGTGCAAATATATGGGAGTCCAGAGAGGCCACATAAAGCTTATTCTCGACCATAACCCAATCTAAAAACAAGTTAAAATTGTGCAGCAGCAGGATTCCAGTCAAACTAGTGAGTTTGGCGGTTTTGAGACATCATCTTTCATTGAAAATAAACCTTTTTCATTTTGCCGACGCGCATGGCTACGGCGACGCGCGCGCATACCAGAAACCGGAGACTTTTTTTTGGGCCTTATTACCAATACAAACTTTTGGGTGTCAGAGCGGGGGGGGGGGTCCCCTTTTTTCATGAATTTCTATGCAATTTTTTTTGACAGAGCAGGGGGAGTTTGACCCCCAAAACACCCCCCACCCGGATCCGCCTCTGCACCCGTAGTTCATTTTTTCCCATTTCTTTACATTTTACAATTGAAAACAAACTTTATTTCATTTTAAAGTTGGTGTATACAAGAATTTAAGTGTGACAACTTGAAAAAATAGATTTTCAAATTTGATAATTTTCTAGCACATGAGCTTTCCAATTGGACATCGCATGAAAAAAAATCGGCCCATGACAAGTTATCAATTAATTAATTTCAACTTTTGAATTAAGAGCGGGACGCTCCTAATTCGTTCTGAATGGTGTACGCAATTCCAGAACTGGGACGCGCCATTTAAAAACTAATTTTTAAAACTGTATAAAGTCATGTGGAGTGGTGTGGCCTCGTGGTTCTGATTCGTGGTCTGTGGGTAAAGCTGCAGGTTGTGGGTTCGAGTCCTGGCGGGGTCATGGTGCGTGTGCCTTTGGGCAAGGCACTTTGTCACTCATTGCCTCTCTCCACCCAGGAGTAAATGGGTACCTGTGAGGGCAGAGATGGTTATTGTGATTAAATTAGCTTCCTTGCGCCTAACAGGCTGCATCGAGCTGTATAATCCACAGGGAGCTGAGCTTTTATTTGGAATGTTTCAAGGGCCCAATATGCAGAGGTAATAATCATGTAGCGCCGTGAGCACCAGTACCTGCGCTTTATAAATATCCACTATTATTATAAAGGCCTGCAAATACAAACAAGACAATTTATTTGTTACAGGATATTATATTACTTTAAATTTCGTTCGGAAACTGAGAAAATCAAAATTTTGAAAAATGCAAGTATATACCAACTTTAAAATGGCTTTCCTAAAATTCACCTCAGAGCTCCATGAACTATTACATATTCCAATTTGGGCGAATATTTTGTTATTTGAATTACCCCCCCCCCCAAAAAAAACCCACGAACGCCCCACTCGCTAAAAGGAGAAACGTATTTTTTAACCGTTAATGCTACAGTTAGCAGTACATCTCAAAAGGTTGCAGACCAGTCAATAAGTTTCCATTGACCCCAATGATAAATGCCCCCACTTCAGAAATTCAGGAAAATTACTCGAACCTCTCTGAGGTGTTCAAGACGTACATGAAATTAAAGCTTATTTCATCATCTTTTATTTTCTGTTCAATTTTCCGGGGGGGGGGGGACCAATGAGTTTTGGGAGAAAATTGCATCCAAAGATGATCACCCCTCAAAGCAGTTCCGAAGCCCATCGCCATTTTGAAAATGGACGCCTACGCTTCAGTGCAAAATAGAGCCATTTTAGGGCCTCATCATCATCATCCATATTTCACAGAAATATGAGCTCGCAGTCCTATGCACGGCTTTCATCCATATTTTGTACAAACCCTCAAGTTCATGGCCAACAATATGCTAAAATACCGAGGAATTTGAGGGCATGCAAATCGTGATTTGGCCGGCGTAGGCAATTTCGTACCGATTCACTGGTCTGCACCCAAAAGGGAAAAAAACATTTGGTTCAGGTACTTCATCTTTCTTAGGCATAATACTCCCCATGTGAATGATCTGTTTAAACAACGCATGAATATCTTGAACAAGCAAAGCAATTACACAGAACCAATATGTGAACCTACTAAAAAATATAAAAAAAATATAGTGACCGTACCGAGTATTTTTTTCCTACAACCAGGTAAAGGTCATTTGTATTTACACGGATCCATGAAACTTATTACATGATTAGGCGCTAAGGATTAATTTGGGGTAGCCTACTTTCATAAGCATTCAACATCTTGGCGATTTCGAGAGATTCGGTAGCTAGCGTATGGGTTAAATTCAGGTGTGAGTTAAAAGTGGGAAGCAGTAAGCAAGGAATTTTATTAACATGTATTTTGTCCTTTTCGTTATCAAGCTTACCTTTCAATTTTTTCTCTCTGATTCACAGCTCTGGTTGTAAAGGCAAATCAATTTGGAGTCGCATTCCACTCATTCTCATTCCACTAGTGGATGGCAGTTTTTGGCCAGTGACTATACTTGGTTGCAGAAAAACAAATCTGTGTACCGGACCGACTAATCCAGCCAGCTCCAACAAATCAGCCACTCGTCTGTTTGCAGCCTCCATACTTGTTTTGGTTCAATTTTGTAAAGCATTTAGTTCCTGTGTTCTTTGTTTCGACTCGTTTCACCGTCTTGACCCAATCAAAATGAACTGAAAAGGCGTATAAACAGTGCCAGATCTAGGAATGTTGACTTTTATTTACTAACTCGCGATCCAGGTGCATTTTGTTCGAAACCGAGCGGGAATTTTGTGGCTGATCCATTCATTTATCGTCTGCTTGAACAGCTTTGAATGGCCTCTTTTGATAATGAGCCTTGTCCCACACGAGACCGTATTGCACCTGCTCGAGCTTGTACTGAGAATTCACTTGACATTCCATTTACTTTTCTTTGCTGTGTGTTCTATTCTTCTGGTCTATAGTACGTGGAAAGAAAGAAGACATCAGTAAGGCCCCCCCCCCCAAAAAAATACTCGGTCTCTGGTCAGCGCGCGCGTCGATTTTAATCATGCGCGTCAACTTTTTTGTTCCCTTCAAATTAACACGGAAGCTACAACAGCGCCATCTATTGCCGCACCTCCTCACATTTTTGTACCAAGGAGCACCAAGGAATGGGGAAATTGCACCAAGGCAAATGATAAAGGGCACCAAGGCATATATTATAATGAGGACACAAAAAAGCACAATAATACCCACCTTGTCTGTACAATTCAAGCTTGAAAAAAAAAAAAAAAGCCACCCCCCCCAAAAAAAAACCGCGTCGCCGCATCAATTCCGGAACTTCGGTTTGACCAGAGACCGACTATTTTTTTTTTTTTGGCCTAAGATAAGTTAATACAAACCTGCTTGAAAATCACACTCCACGTAATGAAACAACGCCAAACTGCAATGATATTTTGAACTGATGCTGGACCAAACGATTAAATACAATGATCAGTAAAAGTAATTCATAGACCATCAGACGTTGCAAATTATATTGACATGATGACGATCGATATGACATTGGTCGTCATTGCTTCGTACACGTAAGGAGACATTTTGAATTTCACATGTACGCTCAGTCGCATACTCTTTTAGGAATACACACAGTTTGGGCCTGCCCCAAAATTTCAGTTTTACAGTAGATAGATTCGTCTATGTAATATCTCATTTGGTAATGTTACAATATATAAACTATATTGACATCGGTTTTTCGAGAATATCAACCTGCGCATGTCTTCTTTCTTCGTTAAAACTATCAAATGCCAATACATTGTTTTTTATCGGAGACAATAAATATTTCTCCCCCCGAAAATGTCCAACAAACGATTTGTGTTAAACAGTGTAGCTCATATGTGAGCCTTCAATATTTTGTCATAAGAAGTTGTAGACTTGGGTTTATAGAAAACAAGAAAGTTACATATGATGCAATGAACCAGTGATGATTACGTAAGACTATTGAGTATTTTTTGTGGTAAGTCATTTATCGACAGTTAGGACAGAAATCTTGCCATGTGCTCCACCCACCAGAAACACCCCCTTCAGTGTGTCCGTGACGTCATCGATAAAATAACGCATAGCATGCCCGCCCACACGGACACAAACACCATGAGCGTATTGGAAACCCAAAGATGGCAGCCGCTGTATTAAAGGGAAGATACAAAATTTGCAAACATCAAAAAACGAAATGATCAAATTATCACGAAATACCTTACTAAATTGTTAGGAAATGACAGTCTAAAAGCATCCTGTAAAATCGTGGCTCCTGGTGTGCTGAGATTTTCAAGAAAAACTGTATTTTTCCAATGCTGGTCGGCCGACCAGCGTTGGAGAAAACTGGCTTTTTTATATTTAGTTTTCATATTTAGTTATTCTGCATTTTCTGTGCAATTGATTACACATCTGTGAAGGGGTACAAGCCTGCTAGACTGATTCTTTGACCTTACAATTCCCCGAAGTCTATAAATTGCTCCGTTTCATCTGAAGTGGGGTCAGGGAACCAGACTACAAGAATATGATTGGTTTTCTATGTTTTTCCAGCATCTACAAGCCCAAAACGTAAAACAAGTCAGTTTAACAATACTTGCCATAACATACTAATCCTCCGAATCAATTTATTTCTAAAAATGGCAGCAAATGCAAATGTTGTACATTCCCTTTAAAACGCTGAATGAAAAGAAGGGATAATAATCTTACAAAAATAATTTAAATACCAGAACAGCTATACAAATTGGTAAAAACAGGCCCACTCTATGATCTTGTCCAGTCTTATTTACACAAGTTGCGGTAGGGGTCTAAGTCCGCCACCTTTCTACATCTACTCCTTTCCCCATTAAGTGGGACGTGAAAACCCGCTCGCGTGTTGGCTTTCGTCATTCGGAACCCCGTTATTGTGTTCGTTCAACACGAGAACTGGGTTTCGAGTACGCCCATGAGATTTGATCACGACTCTGGAAATACTTCACAATCTTTACATCTATGGTATCACTATCAATCATTGTTTCAAAACCATTTGTAGCATTTTATGTAAACCTTTCAAACTTGAAACTCATTTACACTGACCGATCACAATGATGAGATCGCTCAAAACATCTTAAATTGGTATTCCTGGGGTAACATGCCG
This sequence comes from Patiria miniata, assembly GCF_015706575.1. Classification (NCBI taxonomy): domain Eukaryota; kingdom Metazoa; phylum Echinodermata; class Asteroidea; order Valvatida; family Asterinidae; genus Patiria; species Patiria miniata. The sequence goes on from NW_024037063.1 coordinate 11,214,500, forward strand.
TATTATTCCAAGTCAACGTTCGTGTACTGTAATATATGCTAAATGATAAGGTTGAATATAACATTCCACAACAAGGACTTCACAACAAGGTAGGCGTGGCGCGTGGCGTTCACTTATGTGTGTACTGTCTTGGAAAAGATTGGCCAAGGCAGCGTGAAACCTCGAGTGTCGAGTGCAAATAAAAGAGCACGTTGACAGACGAAGTAGATGAGACAGACTACTCAGCACAATACTGACAACAAGATGGAGCGCTCACCAATTACACAAATTCAATCATACACAACAATGATTCAATTAGTATTTCCTTTGACTGATGTCGCCTCTGGGTTTTTCGAATACTTCCATTATCACCAACGATCCTGCGTGTGGCACTGAACATCAATTTGTAGATAATTCGTAACTGAATTCACTGTAGTGCATTTCATATTGAAACGATTGTACCGGTAGTATTGTATATAGGTAAATCTTAGACATGCTGTAAACTGTGCGGTTTTCTTGCACCTGGAGAACTGGAAGGATGTCAAGAAATTGTATCAATGCAGTATGAGTCTATACAAACGCGAATTAAGCATCATCAAATTCCAAATGTCTCAGTAGCTTAAACAAACATTCGACTGCAGAATATAATTTATGACGATAACCAGTGCATATGTATCGTAATTCCCACTGTAACACTGAGAAGGATACCAATTGGCTATTGGCACTTTTCTATGAAATCACTAAACGAATTCCCAACCAAATGTGTCAGCCTTTGTCTGACGTCCAATGAGACAACTGCGTTTCGGCCGCTGCATGACACACGCCGACAATTTCTGCGTAGACCTTATTTTCTGGCACTGCTTGAAAGCAATACAGCGGGCTGTTATTGTTCCATCAATACCATCGACCTTTAATGGATGGTATTAGTCGGTGCAAACAACTGCGCCAAACGTTACCTCAAATTGATATCAGGCCAATCTGAGCCCAACATTGCGGTAACCATAGGTGAGTAGTACGCACTAAGCGACTAATGAATTGTTTTTCTTGTTCATTAGGCCGATTTATCTTGTAGTGCAATATCCATGTAATTGGATCGCTGTCAAGACATCAAAGCACTGAAAATTAGTACCGGCATATTACACGCTTTAAAGACCCTTGTAAAATGCTGTCCCTTTAAGAACATTTATTTTTATTTGTTACGTTAACTCATGAAATACACGTTAACATGTTGCCATACAACTCTCTTTCACGAAAGAGTTTATATGATTGTCTCTCCAAGCGTGGCTTTGGATACAGAATCTTTCATAATACATTTCAAAGTCCGCCTTGCAGGTTAAACCTGCAAGAACAAGTTAAAGCTAGAACAAGGTGGGAACGAAACATTTTCTAAAGTTAGGGCACCGTGGGAGTTGAAGCCTCCACTACTCATCCGTTTGTCCAGTATCTCGCCAAATCTTCTTAGTTTGTGATGATCGGCTTTAATGCTCCATTGGTTACGGGGGACGATGAAATAACCCTGCTGTGCATTTACTAACCATGCGTCAGTTTCACGTCTTCTTTCTTTTTAAAATTTTACAGTTTAATCCAATAAACCCAGACAGTCTGTTTTTGGTGTTCCTCCTGCGCACTTTTTGAAAACTGACGCCAGTGCACTGTCTTATCTATTAGCACATTATGCTGTCGTTGGCAACGAGCTTGGCCCACCCCTCAACGATGTTATTATACACGTAATTAGACATAAAGCCCCTGATGAAGCCTATTGCATTATCTCTGTCATCGCCAGCTTGTATAGTGTGCCACCGGTGTACCTTTGCTTGCTATTCAAAGGTAACAGCAACTGCCTGCTTGTGTGCTTTCTCCTGCGCATGCGTGGTGCACGAGTACTGAGTTGTTGTATTCCTCCAGCGCCGGCTTGTGTGTGACTGTACCTGAGGGTGTCGGTGATTCTTCGTGTTAGAACCAGATGTGTACAGTGAAGAGAAATCCCTCCTCTTGTAACTGATGCCAACTGGAACTGCGTGGAGGAGTGGGCGCATAAAAGGAAACTCCGGGAGCAAGTGGGAGACATTCACACTCGCGAAGCCCGTCATATTCAGTAGGCCAACCGTTACCTAACCTGTTTACATCGGCACAGTGTACCTCGAGATCTTGAGCAATCGTGAAGTGGATGCGAGATACCGCGCCGCGACAAGAAGCAACTCGGAGATTGTGGAGCTATAACTCCAGGGACACTTCTTCGGTTTTCTGGTTGAATTTCTGGGCGGACTAAGATGCCGGGAGTTGGGAGGAAAACGCCGCAGGTTCTGCGCACGTGGCTGTTGTTTGGCGCTGTCTGCTTGGCGTTCGTGTCGTCGTGCCGGGCGGAATCTAACGAAGTGGTAAGTTACAAGAGAACGTTTTAGTTTCAATGACTTTTCTTTTGAAACTGTCAAGCTGTATCTCTGCCCATTTTTAAATCGGGATGTGACTGAATTTGCATTTTTAAACGTTCTTTCTTGCTTTAAAAAACCCATCCCAAAATGTTGACCAACTCGTTGGTTTGTCGCAGTTCACAAGAAAATGATTGGATAAAAACGGGGTAACACATGAATGCTACTCTCTCCTTTGCCTATAGGCACAATTTAAAGGGAAGCTATTTAAAATATACCACCAAAAGCTTTTATATTTTGACTTTTCCACACTTGTGGCTGTCATGAACATTAAACAAAAGTCTGCCATACAAAATGCCCGTTTGCCTTGTTCAGAACAGCCCCTGTGCGACTTGCCACGGTACTGCACTCCGCTAACGTGAACGGTAGTAAGCCTTTATCGAGCTTGAGGGAATTTGCACAATAGATGACCATTATTCCTGGAAGAAAAAAAGGCACAGGTATTGCTCCTTTTTCCTACACACAGTGCACGCTTTGTAGCTATTGTGCAAAATCACTCGTGGGTGACGTTTGTGATAAGGTATATCTCAACGAAGAATGCGTGTATGCACCAAAATGGACACAATTTCCCCTAAGATATTATCCAAGGGCAAATTTGGGAATTCGAGATTTCGTCAGCTAGATTTCGTCATAGGTTTCGTCAGCTATAAATGATTCAAAGAAGTTTTCAATGATGAACAAAAATGGGGTTTTGTATTGTTGGAGGTGGGCGAAAGTAAATGCACGCAGCTTATCCGCCACGTATACAAATGTAAAGACTACACCCGCGAGATCGAAGTATTAAGGTTCATCACTGTGTACTCTGTAGCTTTGTGCGTGTTTCGTACCCTACGAGGTTTTTAATCCGGAGTTAATGAAAGAGAAGTAATTAATCGCCATAGAGGAAGTGCTCCAAGGTTGAAACTCAATGGGATGTGCCTACTCAGTGATTACTAGGTAGTTGAGGTGGATTAGTGCCCAGCATTGTTGCCAATTCACTGTAATTGCGCGTGGGTTTCATCATGGAGCTCCATGGTTTCATTACCCCCTAGGGAGAGTGAAAAACCTGGGGTTTCCATTGGTGTTCAATGGGCCTGAACAATGAATCGATGGGGGCGTCCACTTAGGGTTCTGTACAGATTTTCGATTAAGAGAATAGTTAAGTTAATCAGAACCTGTGGAATTTGTCTTACAAAAGGGGACTTATGTACGGTAACAAAGGTGACATTCTAACGTAATCTGCGTTGTTTTCTAATGCACGCTAGATGGTGTAAATTCACCTGATGTTGCATTCGTTGGACACTTTTGATACTGATTTTAAATTCAGATATTGGAAATGCGTTGGTGGATTCACTTTTGAAATCAAGAAATCGTCAACGTTGCGGGGCCCCACGATTCGATCCCAGTTGGGTTTTTCATTGTTATATACCAGTCAACGTTATAGGCCAACCTCAATTTTACGATTGACACATTTCAGGACACTTTTAAACAATTTGCAGTAGCTTCGTTGTCTTATATTTAATTCACAAAACAAAACACAACTGAAAAGAATTATAGACATGGCTGTCTGGTTTCATTGGCAAATAGATATAAATGAATTGTGAAGTTGTGATGGCATGTACAAAATGTACACAGCACTGAATGGGAGGTTTGCGGTAACACCATGAGAAAGTAGGATATCTCTTAGTGGGTTAGGTGGTTCTGAGAAGGACCAGTTGGTTTAACTCGACGTTTCGCACAGTATGCTGTGCTCGTCATCAGGAGACTCCGCCAACATGTGCCGAATTTGTTTTTTTCTTCAGCTATCCATAGTCTACCTGTTGATGCGATATTAACATGGCTCGGAAAAGGCGCACGGCTAGTGTGATGCACGAATCGATTTTTCTGCGGCGAAGTGTAATTGTCATTGTGGTATATGATGATTTCATGGCCACATACAGTCATTGCCACATACAGTCCATAGGCGTAGGTGGTGGTGGGGGTGGGGGGTTAGTAAGGGGGTATTTACCCCCAATATTTGTAAAGACTGCCCTTATCCATTCAAATGCCCCGCTACGAGTGCCTTTTGCTTAACTTCGCGCAAGTATTGTCCTGCAAAGCGCCATATATTGTCCGTTAGAATCGTAGGTTTTGAACAGCGCCCCCATTGACATATAGTACCCCCCCGCACTATTTAATTTTACCAAGGCTAAGTGTATGGAGAAAAAAACGTGTCTCCATTTCAGCATGTGTATGTATTCAAGAAATGTTTACCCCCCCCCCCCCAAAAGACCTTGCTGCGCCGCTGCAGTCAAGCTTCATGTTGTTTCCACATTTTATTTGGTGTCTGTATAGATTTCTTACAGGGAGCATATGCATTCACACATAAGTGATTTTGTTAGTATTTAATACTGCAGGAGTGTAATTTTATTACTTCCTTTTAACCCTCCTACGCAAAAATACATTCTTTGCCATGATGTCCTTGCAGTCAAAATCAATCAAGTGACTGCTTTCAACAGTCAAGAGCTCCCAGCCTACTTAAACCATACAGGATTGACCGGCTGTGACTGTTTATGTAACTTGATTCAGCTTTGCTTTGACTGTAGGTTATTGATAAACCAGCTGTGCCTCCCACTTGCCTGCTTTTTGTCTGTTGACTGAATTTGACTAGTCGGAGTGCTTGCTTTAAAATATGAGTTGACTGTTGGTGACTAGCCTGTGTGAAAGGCATGGCAGGGAAAGTGGGACAAAGACCCAGTTTCACAGCGCTTCACAAAAATAAAAAGGGTATTTACTAAAGGAAAAATAAATAAATTATATTTCCATCGTGACACTTTTCAAAAATTAAAAAAGACCGCATGCCCACAACTGTGATATAATATCATTGAAATATACATCATCATTGCAAAAACACATCCTGGAAAAATGGGGCCGTATCGTAAGTCCGACGCCTCATAAGTCCGACATTTCGGAATTATGAGGCGTCGGAGTTATGAGGCTTCGGTCTTACGTATTCTGCCTCATAGCTCCGACGCCTCATAAGTCCGACGCCTCAAAAATCCCACGTTGGACAAACGAGGCGTCGGTCCTATGAGGCGTCAGAGCTATGGAACGCTACATAGGTAGGTTTATTGTCCGACAACGCAAGAACGAGATTTTCCAAAGTTTATACGACGATTTGAACGAGGTTGTCTTTGAACGTGTGAGTTTGCACTGAGCTAGCCACGCGCAGTTTTTTGGCGCAAGGGTTAATGCCACGGGCGTAAATCCCGGGGGAGGGGGGGGGGGGCATCCCTTAATGTGAATGTGCAATCTGTAACTCAAACACTGGCTGGCACCAACATTCTGACATTTAACGCGGTGTTTGTATTAATTAATTATGGCTGTCGGACAAACGAGGCGTCGAACTTGCATTGTATGAGGCCGTACCTGGGAGGCGTCGGACCTATAATGGGCCGTGGGCGTCGGACTTACGGGCCTATATTTGATTGGGGATGAGATTTTGTAAAACTTATGAGGCGTCGGACTTTTAAGTCGTCGTCGGATTTACGAGCCGACCCCGAAAAAATAATATCCTTAAAAACGTTGTTTGGATTTTTAAAGTTTTTCGGAAATACTTTGTGTAAAGCGGTTTTTCACCTCCGCATTCGAGAAAACTGTTATGAAATCGTGGCACTAAGTTTAGCAGATAATCTAGTTGATATTAGGGAGAGACAGTGTGGCCCGGTCTTCACTGCGTGATAAGGAGCGGTTTGGGGGATGGATGTTGTTAATGAAGGTTCGGTCCAGCCGCGCGCATCATACGCGCGAGCACGCATGTCGGACTCTTGCGCACGCATGCCGGGCATCAATCACGGCTGTGATTGGTCAAAGAGTCATGGGGGCGGGGTTTACTGGATCGGTCTATTGTGGGAGCACGTACGTAAACGTTCACATCCGCCCCACGAGAAGTCAAATCTTGAGGGAATCACGCGCTTAAACGTGCAGCCGTGAATGACGCTAAATAGCCAGTGACTATCTCGGGGAGACCAGTAGTCGGACGTCACGTACACTATGAACCATGAAAATGGCAAAAGACAACATAAGTCCCTTGCAGTCGATAAAGAATTAATTGAAATCTTCTCGCAGTCACATCCAGGAGACATGATGTCTCAAGAGGTGTACAGCTACAAAAAGAATGTTATTTAATGGAACATTGATTTCGTGAGTCCAGACGAAATTGACAGCCTCGTCCCCAAGGTATTATTTACAACCTCGCTTGATAGAGTAACCTGGCACAGTTGGAAAGGAGACAGCTTGAACACCTGGGTTCGTGGATTTTGAAGTGATTCACCCCTCGAAGGTTTGCGATCATGTGTTTGTTGACCCTCGGAAGTCTGTTTTTTTTTATGCAATGGGAAACGTCAAAAGCAAGACATCAAAACGGAAGGAACGTAGCATGAGTTCGACAGGAAACTAGAAATTAGTGATCACAGCCTGCATAACTTATTATAGAGGTATTACTTCGACTAATACGCCATCAGACAATTCTCTAGCGCGAAAGTGCCATTTTAGACCTGAACAAAATTCTGAATGAAGAAACTTCAGTACTCGTCAATGGTTTTTTTTTTTTTTACCACAATGTCCTTATGCCTTCCCGTGTAAAACAGAGCCGCCGGTGCTAAGAAAAGACGGTGAACAAAATTTGAAAGCCTTTTGTAGTGTAGTATCAAAATTATGCACATCGGCTTAAACGACTGATCGCACCAGCCGCACATGCCCGCGCATGCGTAGTGTAGAATACACCGCCACTGGTGTGCTGGCTCCCAATAAAAGGCGAGTATGATTTAATTACGAAGGGGTTGAAATGAAATGAGATATCGTCACTGGGGGCGTTATCACAATAACCTGCAAAGGAGGTGTTATCTAAGGCATACATGCCCCTAATTAATTTTACTGGCCACGTCAGCACCTGTCGAAGATGCGACTATAAAGCCAAAGGGTCTAGGAGTGTAATGTTCAAAGAATGTGCCGCTTTCTCACCAAAATAAAGGCACATAGTGTTTTTCTCTCAGTTTTTATCATTTATATCTTCCAAGAAGAAGGCACATTTTCACAGTTCTTCACATTTTTTATTAACAATATTTCTTGACGAAAAAAAAAAAAATCGTGAACCGTTAAAGAATGCACCTGTTTGACTCCAGGCCATAGGATATTTGGCGTAGCTTGCGTCCAAAACGGTGTTGTTGAAATCATATCTCTGGTTGTTTGCCGAATAAACAAATACCATCTTTAGCTTGAGGCAACTAGGGACGTCAGTGCTGTTTTTGTTTTATATAAATCTCGGGTATTTGCCTTTGAGAAAGGTCCGACAGGGGTCTTTCACATTTGCAGGTTTTTCACGATATTTTGGTTAAGTGTAATTGGTATTTCTGGATTTGATTGATGCACATGACATGTACCCCATAGGGTGTAGGAACTTTGACGGATGTCATTCTTGCTATGTGCCGCCTGTAGATCTTTTAATTATCTGTGAGGGATGTGAAGAACTCAGAGACCTGCTCATTGATGCATCACGGTTTTAGTCTTTCAGCAAAACATGAATCAATCGTGACGTTTGACTTTTGAAAATGTCTTCTTGCATGGTTACACAACCGTGTGAAGTCTTTGCACTGTTCTCAACTCAGGTTTCTGAAATATATAGTAGATCCACAGTGCAGGATTTAGACCACAATATATGATTAAGATTCAGTGAAATCTAATAAAGTCTTGGGTAACCCTCGCCAGCACACATTAGTTGAAACACAATGAAAATGGAAACATTGGCACGAGCTTGATAATCCTACAATTGCATTACCTCGCCAATCCTCTGGGAATAGCAGCCTTCATCATGGATTACAGACCTCACAATTGTACATCAGACTCCTCCAAGTCACATTTTAAAGATTAATTGATATTTTTTTGTAAAATAAATCACATTGAATGCGTGGTAGACTAGTACAAATATGTTTAGTCGATTTGATAAAGTTTGGAGATGCAATGATGTGAAAGGCAATATGATATGCTATTTGGTTTGATTTTTTAGAGCGATAACGACACTTAATTTTGGTGTCATTCACTTCTTAAGTCGATTAAAATGTCTGGTACGTGTAATTGCATTTCATATATAAATCAATAAATATTAGGCACGCACTCGTTTAAATGGATTGGACGGCATGGGAAAGGAAGCGTATTTACATGTACATAGACCCGTATGCGTTTAGATATTGTATTCAAGAGGGATGTATCAAGCTTGTTTGCAATAAAAGACCTGAAACCTTTTCTGAAATGCTACAAAATATTCATAATCGAGATGCATGCTTGGGTAAAGAAATGGTCTTTTTTTTCTGAAGATAAACGTCACGATGCTGCGATTCGAGGTGAAATGTAGATTTGTAACGCCTGTGCATAATAACAATGCAGGAACATGGACCTTGTCATTTCAACGCGAAGATGACACGTTACCAACGGAACTACCCTCCTATGATGCTTGATTGGCAATATTGAACTCTCGTTAAAATTGTTTCCATGGCAATTGCACTGTGTAATTTTCGTCTGGCCGTCAACTCGTACCTCCCTTGTTCGGAATGCATGTGCGTGTACACATTCTCCACGAGCCAACCTTCCTAGCACACCGGAGTTGGCGTCGTGTAGTTGAGGCTAACAAAAGAACAAGGCCAGTCCTCGTGCGTGGAGGACTGGAGGACCAACACTTGACATATTGCATTCATGATACAAGATTGTTATAGCAACGTCGAAACTTGAAATGGTATTCCGATATAAACAGATGAATAACAAAATCGAGCATCTTTCAAATTATTAACAAATTCAAAAATGAGCTAGCATGCCACACACATGTGGTAGGTTTTAGAGAACGCAAACGTTTAATTCAAACTACTGGCTACCGCCAAAGGTTGTGTTTCTCCCACCCGAGGGTTTTATAAAGATAAGTATTCTAAATATTTATTTAATAATAATAATAATAACAACAGGTTCTTATATAGCGCTTCTAACTAAGATCAAAGCGCTTTACATTATTATGACCCCTAATCATTGGGCCAATTAAACATTCCATATACCATCTCAGCTCGATGCTGCCTGTGTTAGGCGCAAGGAAGCTAATTCAATCACAATAACCATCACTGCCCTCATAGGTACCCATTTACTCCTGGGTGGAGAGAAGCAATGAGTGACAAAGTGCCTTGCTCAAGGGCACACGCACCATGACCCCGCCAGAACTCGAACCCACGACCTGCAGCTTTACCCACAGACCACGAATCAGTGCCCTTAACCACGAGGCCACAGCACTCCACATTTGGATATTAAAATATATCCGCTGCTCAAATGAGGCAATAGAACAAGCATCATTCCAAGTAATGATATCCAGCGATTAATTTACAATAGTACAGCGGAAGTAAGGACTCTAAGGGTATTGCTTGGATTAAGTCAAGTACCCGTAGAGTACAAATATTAATTTCCCTGAAGCAGACACAATACAATCAGTCGACGAAACCGTGGTGCGCCACTTGACTGGTTGTAAGGATTAACGGTTACACCGCGTTCCCACTTGAACTGGGAAAAGGTGGATCAAGATCCGGCATTTTGGCGTGATTGTTATCTTAGGTCGCACGGATTTACGGTTTACGCTTCGTACATACTTAATTTCCGATGTACCTCACTTTATTTCATATACCTTAATGTCAATGAAATCAAAGGTTCCTCGAAAATTATCGGGAGCCAAAAGAAAGCACAGAAGACCATAAACAATTGTTGGGTTGAACACAAAGTACGAAATGCTATTTATAAGTCCTTTTTGGCGAGCTGCGAAGCAGATGCGAGCCTATGTAATACCAATTTCCGTCCGTCTGTCCGGGCGTCCGTCCGTCCGTCCGTTAGTGCGGCCGTCCGCGTTCAGATAAAAATGTTGAAGTTTTTGGTTCTAGTTAACTTGGGGAAAAAAATTTAATGCAGTTGTCATGTATCATCTCTATAACTTCAGTTAGGTTCATATCATATTTAATATCATATTTTATATTTAATTCAAGGAAATGTTAACGTTTTTAATTGTTACATGTACATGTATACTGGTATAACGTGTACGTGTATGTATGCATTTTGGGGATGTGCATGAGCTTCTGGTTTGATCTTTTAGTTTATGGGGTTGGAGTAGGGATGGGGTAGGGGAGGGTGGGGTGGGTTGGGTTGGGGGATAGGGTTGGAGTTAGGGTTTGTGTGAGTAGGATGAGTAGGGTAGCTAGGATGGGTGGGGCGGGGTGGGTTGGGGTGGGGTGGGGTGTGGAGAGGGGTTGGAATACTGGGTTTGGGTGGGGTGGGGATTTGTAGGGGTGGGGTGGGAACAGGTCGGGAGAGACAGGTAGGGGGAGACAGGTAGGGAGAGGATGGGCATGGATGTATGGGTTGGGTTAGGAGGGGGTTGGGCAGGGGGCAGGATATATGATCGGAGTAGGGGTTGGGTTGGGGATGTGTAGGGATGTGTAGGGATGGGTTGTTGTAGGGGTTGGATAAGGGGAGGGGGCAGTATATAGGGATCAGAGTAGGGGTTGCATGGGGTCAGGTGGGGATGTATGGGTGGGGGAATGGGGTGGGCGGGATATTGGAATTCGAGTAAGGGTTAGGATGGGGATGTATAGGGTGGGTAAGGACAGATAGGGAAAGATAGGGTACACATGTAGGTGGGTGTAGGGGGTTGGGGTAGGGGAGGGTACGGATCAGGGGAGGGGGAAGGAGATAGGGATTGGAGTTTGGGTGGAGTTGGGATGTGTAGGTGATAGGGTGGGGATGGTTAGGGGAGGATGGAATGGGTGTGGGTAGGGGGTTGGGTGGGGGAGGGGGCGGGTTGGGGATGGGGTAAGATTTTGGGATGAGGTAAGGTTTGGGGGAAGTGGTGATGGTGTTGTGTCTACATGTACATGTATACCCATTCTTGTTCAGCATTTGTGGCGACTACACAAGAGTTTTTTCCACAGTAATACAAGTATGGGGTCAACTGGGTCCTAATTACCCTTACAATGGAAAACTCCCCCGTAATACAGCGACGGCTAACCTATATACACATGTATTTATTAGGTAATATGTTGACTTTTTATGTTGACATTTAAAAACTGACCCCTACACCTAGGCACATCAACAAGAATCCTGATCCCCTTCCATCATGCCCATCCCCAACCCTTCCTTCAGCCTCCCTTCCTGCCTTGGACAGCGAGCCATGGCGGCTTCGCCGTTCTAGTTAAATGTTACAATTCAAACTCATTTTAGAACCAAGGGTGCAATATTGGAGGGTTGTTTGCAGAAAGTTGTGTGCACATTACCAAGACGAATCACTTCAACTGTTTTGCTTTCCTCGGCATACCCCTCCCCCACCCCCTTAAACAAATCCCAAAGTACACCCCCCCAAACCCCCCCCCCAAAAAAAAAATCAACAACAAAAAACCAAGGCCTTAAGATACATGTACCCGTCAAGGTGTAATTTTTTACTTACACCGAGACAAAGTAAGTTAGTCTCTAGCTCTACGGCTGCAAGGCGGTAACCTCATGTGTGACGTCACATTGCGACAGCGAATACTGAGGCGAGGGAGTACAAGGCACGAAACTACACTTGAATGCGTTTCTCAAAGCACGCCTCTTTTGTCCAATCAAATTCCGTATATTTCGAATCGAAGTCCTTTGTTACTGTAAATGTGTGCGTCATTCAATTACGAATGCCGGCGCTGAAACGATTGTACTATTTTGTCGAAAAAATAACCTTTTCGGCGGACTCAAAATAGTCACGAAGTATTGCATGATTTGGGCTAAATGAAATATTTGTCGCCTCGTGCACTGTATAATGTTTCAATATAGATGCATTAGCAACACCTAATGCTCTCTAATTCCAAGCTGTGTTGTTTCCGGGCGTAGCTGACGTGCGCAATGTCGCACATGTAAGACATTTTAGACGTTATTTTCCTTCCGAGTTCGACGATCGAATAATTCAGCGGCAGCCGAATCGTTTCAAACAATTTTTGCTAAATGAAGTTGGCCTATGTTACTGTGCATTGCGAATGATGCCTCTTTTTCGATGCAGCTGCAGCTGGAGTAATAAACACATAGAGAATATGACCGAGCTTAAGTGCTAGTGGGAGTTCAGTTCACTAAGGCCCGGATTTTTTTCCTAAGTAATTCATTCCATTATGGAGAAGTTCGACACTTTCATTTTCACCTACAGGATTTCCCTCCAGAACCATCACAAGTCCGCTTACACCAACACGGTGCAATAACTACATAGACCACAGAGATGTATGAAAATAAAGACATACATGTTCATGTAGCTCCGTGACTACATGTATTACCCAAACTGCACGCTCTGTGGACTTGAACAAATCGAGACACGCTCTGAAGAGGATGTACAACCATAACACTTCTCCGAAACCTGGGCTAACAATGGAACGGATTTGGGTTTGTTAAGAAGAAGAAGAAGAAGAAAAAAAACGCAACAGAGTCTGCAGGCGAAACATTATCGTTCCAGTGAGATAACCGATCCACCTGTCATTTTATCACAAAATCCTTAAATTTTCGGTTTAATGAAATACCCCATTCTGTCTTATCCGCCGCGGATGAAGTTGGATTTACTGGCACTTAAAGGAGTATATCCATCCATTTATCATGTATTCCCTGGCATTTTATGTGATTTCCAACGCCCGCCGAGGCAATATCCGAATGGTTAATGAACGGTTGACGATAAAACGCCACGCCATTTATAAAATCCTGACAATTTTATCCGCCCTGACGCGGGAAACCAAAAGCTCCTTCAAGTGACCTAAAAACAAAGAAGGGGTGTCGGCATTTATTGATCAATCATGCGATAATTGAAAAAGGGAAATAACTCCGGAATGGGTCTGTGAGCTATGGTGTTTTGTCCCAGTAGTGCAACTCCGTTTCTGCTGGTCTCGTAAAAAACCTGTGCGGGGCCAGCGGAGCGTCACTGATATAGAATTAATTGAGTCCGCCATGGCCTTGATGTGTGTCCACCAGGCCTTGAAGGCTGCACAACCAGCCTCAAGATTAACTTTGCACTGATTGGTTTTTAATTGTGAAGGCTGTGGAATTATGCACCCGAAAGAGGGCGCCTTGCTCACGGTGATGGACAAAAAGCCGCGCCGAGATCGTACGTCTATTTCAGCACGCTTTTGTGTATTTACCTCCTACTGTTGTTCAACATGCAGTTATGTACAAAAAGGCCAACTTTGAGAATTTTAATATAACCATCTTTTGTCCCTCTCGATTACCCGATTGGGTGGCTATTCAACGATTAGAACAGTTTTATTTGCCCAACTTTGAATACAGTATTGACCAACTCAGACAGTTCGACGTATCTGCTCAAATTTTACATATTTTTTGCGATACCAAATTCACCAAGTTACTGACGATCGTAGTACAAACGAAACCCCTGGGAAATCAGCGACCACCTTTTTTACCCGAGTTATTTCAATACGTTGAATATTAGCGCTTATGCCCAACGCATGTCAGGAGTCAACAACTATACTCACCCAATGTCTCATCCCGTCTATGTGTTTATAGGAGTGGACCGCCCGGCCCCTTGGAGACCCCTATGACTGTTGAAAGTGGTTCAGACACTGAACTGATATTTTCTTGAATTCCCTCTGCATTGCTTAATCCTCTTAGTTTTTAAACGCACTGTCAGTGCTGATGCATCCTCTAACATCTTAAAAAAAACCTCTTCGCACTTTCTGCGAGATGACATCTCGTACTGAAATCCATTTGCCCTAGCCCAGTTTTGCTTCTGAAAATGACATTTCATTCTGGTAATTTAAAGTGCAGATGATGTCGGGATTCAGTGCTGACATCGAAAAAGGTCTAGCCATGAATATATTTTGACACCTTTTTTCCCCTTGGTAATACTCGTTTGACAGCTATACAGCTATTCATTTTTGCGTGCTGTCATCGATCACGGAATAAAGTACACGCTGTACAGATTCATCTTTGCACAATTAGACCGAGACATTTCCACGCGGTGGCAGGCCCAACTTGCCTGACTCGCGACGTGGCTCGGACTGGGACTTGAGTCACATTTTGGCTTAATACATATTGGCGTAATCCAAGTGAGCTAGTGACTGTTAAACACTTTCGCAAAATCTTTCGAATGAATCGCAGATTCGCAAAGCATTGTTGGTAGCCGACTATGTACTACCATACACGCACATGTACCATACGCTTGGGCTTAGTATACTAATATTGAGTGGCTCAGAGTGGCACGGGAGGAACATTATCGCAAGGTAAAATCTGGACTTTTTTATTTCACGCGAAGCCGAGTGAAATGGAAAAGCTCAAAGTTTACCGAGCGATAACATTCCTCCCATTTCACAATTTAAAGCCACTCAATATTTGTTTAATATAAGTGACATAAAGATCCTTATCATCATCAAGTCGGCCACAGCCGGGCTCCGATACGACTGCCCCAATCCCTCCTGACCGCCATGAGGGTGGCAAGCTTGCACGCCGTCATTGATTTACAGCTAACATGAACTTCTATTTCAATTTAAAACTGGTGGGCAATGTATTTCTCTCTTCCAAACCACCCCTTCACGAAATGATTGAACCCAACTCTGTATAGCTACTGGCTCTTGGGAACAATACGCGCTACGCGCAACGCTCACTACAATATGAAATTACGGCAGCCTTTGCAAGTCATTATAAATAGACTTAGCAACCTAAATGAATGCTGTCATGAATAATGGAACCGCTAAAGTATATTCCCCCAAATCAAGCAACGGAAATCAATGTGCAATATCACATTCAATTTCATTAAGCCCCGAATGTCAAGAAAGTGTTGAAGTTGATATACCATTTACAAAAAAACCCCATAAATTGTACACTCTCTCACAAAAGCTCTCGGTTACAGCTGAGAAAATAATACACATTTCAATACACCTTAGTTTAAGTATTTTATTGCTCTATCCTGACGTCATATCTGCGCATGATCACCATGTATAGTCCTGAGACATAATGACGTCACGCTTTGTTTACATGTGCGCTTTCCTATGATAGCCAGGTACCTGTCTCTCGTAGGAAAGCGCACATGTAAACAAAGCGTGACGTCATTACGTCTTAGGTATATTGAATACGTTAAACATGAAGGATTGTGAGACTCTTGTATCATATCTGACCAATCAGGGCAGAGACCATAGACTCCCGACACATCATTCTTTGTACCTGTGGCGACCAGTACGCACTACGCACGTTACAACTTTTGACGTTGGACCAATAACAAATCAAAGGGATTAGGGTATCCCCAAGCGATTATTTTACTTTGAGAATGAGGTTGAAGCACTCAAGTTGGGTGATATTAAGATCCCTGTGGCGCCGTATGGCCTATACGAAATATTGCCCTAAAGACCCTACTCATGCATAACAAGAACAGTGCTGTTGTTATAGACCAACAAAATATGAGAATTGTGGACACAGAGTATATGGTCAAAGGATGAAACGGAAATGACTTGGTTGTTTGCGCAGATTTGAGCATACAGGAGTCAATATATAGGGCTTGAGGAGAACGAAAATAAACTTTGCAATTGTAATTTGACAGAATAATATTGTGCCGCAACTTCCTTTCATCCAAGCTCTTGGAATCGTAGACTGATATCCAGGATTTGGATTTGAAGGTCGTATTCTGAAATTCAAAATTTAATTTCGTAGCAGTTGGAGACTAAGTTGTAATTAAGTCTTTGACGTAACCCAATTATCGGATTCAAATCAAGGCAGAGTTAAACCTTCAAAATAGGATTTGGATTGTTCCGGATCTATTCAGGCCAAATTTGGCTGATTATCTAGGATAAACTGGGTAAAAAGATTGTCCATGATTACTAGGACTTAGGCAAATAGCCGAATCTGTAATTGAGTCTTATAAAGATTTGGTGGGGATATGAAAGTGATTAAGAGTTAGATGTCGTTATTTATTTGGGAAAGATCATGCTTATAAGGCTGACTAGCTTTAGTGGTACCGTTCTGGCGTTTAAAACATCGTTTAATTCCAAACCAACTTGAATGGTAAAATGACAAACGGCTAAGAAAACGTTTACCGAGGTAGTTTCTGCACAGATTTGGAAGACACAGACATTGCTTTAGACATGGAGCTATAAAAAGGAGTTTATACATGCATGGTTTAGAGACGGAAGCCAGCTGCACGTTTAAATATTGACTTTTAGTGTATTTGTCTTTTAAAGTGAACGAAGACATCGGTAAATGCCCGAATACTTAAAACATGGAGAGAAAATAAATATCAAATTGGAAATTGTTGAAAACATCCTCACTGCGTGTGAAGTCTCACTCTGCCCGTTTGGATTAAGGCAGCGGGGGCAGACAATCGCACGAGGCGAATCGGAATAATGAAGAGGGTAAATATGCTATCGGTTTCGCTCATCAATTTGCCTGATTACAAATGCCTCAATCTGTCTCTGACAGTGAAAAGAGAAAAAAAACCAGGAAATGATATATCATTTCCCTTGGCGGACTCCCGAAACGAACGTGGGGAAAGATATGATTGGTATCAGATCGTGTAGGAGGCGATGTTTACAGCCGTGTAGCGGTAGTGGATTGCATAGGGGATTAATGCAGCGTATTGCCCCAGTACTTATAGAAGATCGCGTTGATTATGATCACGATTGCCCGTGTATATAGCGACTATTTCTGTGCACTTTCAAAAGCCGCGTCCCAACTGGCCGGTCAGGGAGCAGCTAGAGATCTACAAGGCGATTAGATGTATCATTTATTACATCAGTGGCCTGCGGTAGCAGGACTTTACCACTTGACAATGCACCTCGAGGGCCACTCTGCGAGAATTTGGAAGTTAAGCACCCGGCGATGGCCCTTTGACCCTCAATCGGGGAGTGTACATTTTTTATTGGGAAGGAATGAAATGTGGGTTAATAAATTTGATTGGCATCTGAGTTTATTTTCTGGATAAAAAGCATTTTACTGATTGGGTCGGAATTATTGCCTCAGCGGTCCATTCTCGTCACAGAAATGACAAAACATACCCCAAATTCGTTTCTTTCCTACTACGCGTGCGTATTTCTTTTTACAGAACCGAGTGATTTTCGTTTTCACGAATTAACACTCAGGTACACGGTGCGCTGATTCGGTAATGTCTTCATTTCACCAGTGGAGGTTTTTTATTAAAATTCTCTCATGTAATCCTTCAAAAATACGGATTACTGTAATTACATTCCTGTCAAACGTTTTAAAACGTTTTGATCCAAACAGTATATCCGTAACAGTGTTGTAACTTTGTGAAAACGAAAATCGTTCGCGCCAGTGTCCATGTGCGTGCGCACACTTGAGTGTTACTTCGTGAAACTACAATTTGCCATTAAGCGGGTTTCACTTAGTAAACTGAAGTGAACGTGGGTGTTACTTCGTGGTGTCAGTGACAAATAGCTCTAAGCTAAGGATTGTACATTTTATCAGTTTTTATGTGTGTGGTAAACGCTAGAAGATATGAAGAAAATTCCAGTTGTCGCCGTGCGCAAATTAATCGTGGCGTTCTGTTATCAACAGAAAGGTTGACAAGTGAAAGCTACTTGCATTTAACGCATTCGTTGCAGGCGCATCACCAGGGTTTTGTTTGCTCATTGCAAAATCGAATTCTTGTCCCGCTAATCTATTTTCACCGTCCCGATTTTTGCTTCCGTCACTGTTTCGTTGGGTTCAGTACACTGTTTCTTCTGTTATGCTTAATCGGTGCCTATACACTCTGGAAGGTGTTTAACCCGTATACGACTGCAGCCTCAAAATCTGAAAACAGCTACAGCTCGTAGTTGCCCTAATGACCTATGTCGTAGAGGTCAACAAGTTTAAATATCCACCCACCCACGTCGTAGGCTCATATCAACCAATACGGATTCAGAAGCCACTGTCTTCACATACTTGCATGGTACGTATAAGGTCTCCAGTTTATGGATTTTCCGAAAACTCGGGTTCGTCGTGGGCGTGGGCTTCGTCTCTTGTCTCAGAATCATAAAGACGTACGCCTTTAATGTAAAAACTTAATACAAAACTTTGACTTCATATTTTAGGAATTGATGTTTCTGAAGAACATGGACCCATTTGGAGCTGGAGCCTTCACAGTATGAGGGACTAAACTCCCACCATTATGTTATTTTTAAAATTCGGGTCTGGGAGTTTGAATCGAAGAGAAAGAGAGAGAGAGAGAACACTGATTTAAAATTAGCACTAAGATAAATATCAGGATAATCCCTTGAGCGACAGGGACGTGTTCATCACGCGGGGACGGGGAGGGGGGGGGGGGGATTGCGTGGTAAATCCACGAGGGCACTTCAAACCTACGCGATCAAGTACGAACTAATAGACTCGTGGACCCGGGGCAGAACTCGAATGAGGATCACCTTAAAAAGAGGCCAAAAAAATACATATACGGATGCCTGGCCGATATGGAACAGAGCTGTGTCCAGTGTGAACTTTCACTCATTTTTTTCAGTCCAGAAGAGATGAGGGAAACTGCTGACACCAAAAATTGAATACCAATGACTAGGCTTACGTTTTTACGCAGTAAGAGGCGCGTCGCCTCGGGCCATAGAAAGTAGAGCGAACTGGACCTGATAGTTCGGCGTTTATTGCTACAATCGTCGGGACTTTAGTATCTAAAATGACAGTGGCAGAAATTAGCCAACTGACAAGGAGCTATAACTGCCGGGAGTGTGCTGTTGGCATTGGGACTAACAAGTTAATGGAAACGCTTCTTAATGGGACAAGACAGCGGCCTTTTCTCATTTAATAGGTGTTTTTCAACCAATCTATCTGCGGGGAAAATTTGGAAAAGCTTTTAACCGCTAAAATATTCCGAACGTGCTGCAGGGTTTGCTTTTTTCGGGGCTTGGATGTGGAACCTACATGCGTAGACCGTTTTAAAACCATCTTCCAGGCTCCGCCGCCAGATAGGAAACGACGTTGCTTTTAGTAAATTTGGGAATGATGGGTGATGCTTAAGTAGCTATTACCTCTGTTTATCTCGTGTCTCTCTATTCTGCCAAAAAAAAAAAACAAGACGAAAAAAGGTCAACAAGTAAACTGATGATTTGAAACTCCGAATGATCGTAAACATTTCCATCAAAATTATTTTTTTAACACTTTCCTACTTCGATTTGACGTTGACCTTTATGGAATGACAAACTCAAATGACCCTATAGTCGACATATTTGACGTATACTTCACTGAAAAAAAGAAGAAGAATATTCTTCGTCAAAATAAAATATTTCATGCAAAGCGATATCGTTCGCAATATTATTTTTTTTTTACATGTAGCGCCCCTGCTTATTCCGTTAATAAAAAAGGAAAACAACTTTTCTTTTTCCTTTTCTTCTTGAAAACTTGTTCCTTGTTTTATTTATTTAAATTAGAAATGGATACAAATTCAGTTTGCCAATATTACGCCCGGTAAACTTTTTCAAGACTTCCATTGCTACTTTGGATTTAACTGCTCACTGCAAACCAGTGGCATACATCTGTGCCGGAGACTGGGGGGATGGGGGATGACTAAATTTAAAAAAAATTGCCCGGCCGTAGAAATTCAACATGACACCACATGACACTAAGGGGCGCTGTTTATAATACAGATGTGCATGTTATGTATGTTTACGCCTAAACCTGACATCAAAATGGCGCATTTAAAGTTTTTTATTTTTTCTCCAATTTTCAGTACTAATGCATGCATTTTGGTTGTTGGGAAGTTCGAAAAAAATCACAAAATATCCGCTTTTTGTTTCTCACAACTAAAAAGTGTGTGTGTGTGTGTGTGTGTGTGTGGGGGGGGGGGGATGCAATAGCCATTTCCCCCCTGGTCAAAAAGTGGGTGGGGGATATATACCCTCATCCCCCGGGATTGACGCCCCTGCTGCATACGATTTTACCCTGCTCCTTACCCCAAGAGTAATCCAATTTATTGCCTTGTACGCTTCCCAAACAATAGTGAACAATTGCGCCACATTTTTCATCATCAACGTTATGTTTTGCGTAATAGCGATACATTTGGAGTGTTTCATAGAGACAATGTTGCAATATTTAACAATTGAAAGTCTGAGAGAAACAAAAAAGCAAAAACAAAACAGATAAGTCCTTTTTTCTACGTGGCAACTGTCACTTCAGTGAAATCGGTAACCGCTGCTTTCCCGCGGATTCTTTATGTGTAACGGTCGATTTTTATTCAGGTTTCAAAACGTGTTATTTTTCCCAAGCGCCGATGTAGATTGGTCGATACAGGTTTAAATATTCATGTTATTCAAATTGGATTGGCTGATCACGGCAGCCAATTGGTTCCTCACAGATTTGCTTCGTTATAGCTGGGTAACCATGGATAGTTACAAACTAAAATATTAATTAAATACTATACAGCGTAAACAAATAACGTTTTTGCGCGCATACGATTCTTCACAATAATTCGACTCTTTGAATTCCGCTGTAATTTGATTTGCGAATGATAGTTGCCTTGATGAAATTAAAGGTGAACACGGTAATTAACAAACTGTCAGCGGTTTCGAAATGTTTGTTTTACCTGCTCTTTTCTTAGTTCAGCCAAAATTCTTGAAAACGTACAGAACAATGAAATAAGCACACGTAGTTTTCTTCAAGTTTCCACAGACCTTCCGCAAGTTTCTCTTTAGAACTTTCACCATGTAGCCCTACAAAAAAAAAATCCCTTCGCATAACAACACTTATTTAGATCACTTATATATTCCCGTGTCCGTTGCTCCATTTTAGTTTCAAGTTAGGTACTTAAAAACTCACTTGCCATTTCCATTCCGCCATTAATAGTCGCCCCATTACCTTTCAAGTTTCGCCTTTACATGGTGGAATACTTCATTTCCTTCTTGGTATTAGGTAACATGGTCACGTACGTATATAGGCTGATGACCGATTTATAACGCAACTAATGCGAATTGTGCGTGGCTAATCCCCGATCATATAGGGTTTGGAACATTCCGCCGGCGGGGAAATGAGGTTATCTCCCGGGTCGCCTGGCGTGAACTCCACACTAACCCAGAACATTCTCTTGTATATCTTCCATGTATTTTGTCAGTTTTGTCTTTGTTGAGTCAGGAATTTTTTTTTTTTTAATAGTATTGAACATAAAACCTTCCTCAATCCCTTTGCCAATGTTTTTGAATGGATTATAAGAATGGCTACTGATCGGGAAGTTTCCCGTCAAGAAAACATGAAGGCACCACGGAGCCAAACCGTTCCGGCCCGTTCTCTCACAGTTGAGAGATGATTTTTGATCGTCACTAGGTGTCTGATACCAAAACATAGGAAGGGCTACGTGGATTGCATAAGATTTTCAAGGCTACACTTGTCTTATTAGAATTCACGACAGCATGCCTTAACGACGGGCCGGCAGGTGCATATATTTCGCCGGCAAAAGCCGGTCCTTCGTACATTTTTCATTTTTAAAGCACTTGTAATGATATGGAGATATACAGCCGAATTAATGACTGATTGGAGCTCAAACTAATTGCGACCTCTACAGAGAGTGGGATGGCGTTTTGCGCAATTAGGGGGTTAATGGTGTGGGGAATACGCCACTCGACTGCTAGTTAAGTGTTGGGAAATTACAAACGGTACGTGGTAGTTCGGAAGCTACTTTCAAGGTTAAATTAACTACACTTCCTTTGAGCAAAGCCGAATAAAAACTCAAAGCCATGGTAGATGTGCAAGTTTCTCACATGTTATCCACCATTCTACCGCCGAAATCTGACTGAAAAAAAAAATCTTTCTGGAACACTGCCTTGAAAAGCCCAACGGCGGACTTTGTGTGTTGTTATGCCAGTACCTTTTTATAGTTCCACGCATACTAACACTCAACTTTTCGCATCTTGGGCTGGATAAAATGCGTAGTTTCGTTGTATTCCCCGTAGTCCTGGTATGCACAAACTCCTACAAGACGGAGATAGGGTAAACACTAAACAGTAGGTTTTAGCTCCACCATTCCAAAGAGTATCTGTAATTACGGTCGTTTCACGTGGTATGGTCTGTTTGATCATTGATGAGACTTTTGACTGACTGAATGACGGCATTATACTTCAGGGAATTCTCCCTCTGGTGGCGCTTCTTATTATTCGCAGTTGGTATAAAATTGGTTTAAAGGAATGGCATTACATTCAGTAACTTTTTAAAACGTGTCTGCATCTTTAAGAGGACATTTTGTTTGTTCAACAAACTTGTTTGCAACAGGGGCTTGCTTTTCCCCCAATAAATATGGCATAAAGGTTATCGAAACTTGAGCTGGCACTTAAACCATAAAGTTATTTACCATTTATCATTAGTTGAACAATTCTTTGTGATTAACTTTGGTAATGAAAGCTATATTTTGTCAAATTATCCCATTTTCCAAACAAAGGATCCAGCAGATCAGAGATCGTGGTTGACATGGCAAAATGGTTACTAATTATTGTAAGTGGATATCGAGGCAACCCGAAGGCCAGAATCGTAAATTGCCCCCTAAAATATGAAAAAAATGAAAGGGAAAATACGGCAACAATTACCTTAAGTGCAAGTGCTGATTATATTCACAAATAGCACCAACACTATTACCCAAATGGACTTGAAATTGACATATTTGTCTTGCGGGCCTACAGAGTGTATGGTTAATAGGCTCTTCCTACTTCTATATTGCTAAAGTGTTCGCCGAGAAAGACTTGAATACCAAACGCAGTACGAAAATACGGAAAATCAACAGCTACAGCGAACAAGCCCTCGCGCAAGCCATATGGAGATGGAACGCTTTTTTTGTTAATACAATCATGAAGCTATAGGGCCTAGCTGTTTGCATATAGCATCGCAATGTGGAGCTTTTGAAATTAAAGTAATTTTGGTAGCGTTGCCGTTTGCAGGGTAGAAACTTAGTGCACACAAATCTACCTGCATAATTTGTTTATCATCCATTATCTAATTATTTTCTTTTGTGATCTCTGGTTTGCACACAAGCCTTCATTTTCAGTTCTTCCTCCCTTATCAAACAAAACCTCTAGCGTTGAGACAATAAGGAGTCGTCATTGGCAAACTGTCTACGAAAGTGTCAATGCGAAATGCTCGCCCACCAGGCCAAATTTAATAATACCACACCTTTTTATTTCACAGACGGAGAAATTCAATAACTGACTTGACTTGGGCGCGAGTGGCACTATCGATTTGTTTTTCGACACTCCATGCGTTTCCCGCCGCGTCGTTTTAATTACCGTGGGAGTTGTTTAACGTTAGTTCGTACATGTACGTCGCGGAGGGCATGTGCGTGTCCATCATCTTATGGTCCCCATTGCAGCAATTTCCTGCCCAACTAGGGACATTCTGTGGTTGTTGTGATTTCAACCGATATAATTTCTGTCTTTCTTGCATCATTTTGACCTTGGGTTTGCTGCTATGCTAGTTGTCTGGAGTCCGTAAAATTTTATTATTGTCGAGCATGATTCACTGTACATCGATGACTGTTTTCATCCAACAGCAGTGTTTTCGTAACGCCTACACGTCTGCCGTGTTGCCGTCCATGTAATTTCCTTTCTGTAGTGGTTGCCACATTTCGCTCAGTCAGCCATTCTGAACTAGTTCAGAACACATGGACCGGTCTTTAATTAGCGCTAGCGGAGCACCATGCAATTATTATGCACGCATTGTGCACGCAGTTCCTGAGGCCAGGGTATAATGTCTGCTCGTCGTGCTCTGCGTGGTGGCCTTTGTCACCTCTCACTGGTCCTAATGTCAAGTCCAAGCCCCCCCCCCCCCCCCCGGCAAGGAGCTCCTTCCCTAGCAGCTGAAACTCATGAATATGTATGTTTCGAAGACGCAACACTTCCGTGAGGGTTTGTTGTTCATAGACCCATAGGACCGTATTTACGCCTACCGCAAGAGGGCGGTATAGCAGCAATGATGTGCAGAGCTTAGCCATAAAGTACGCACCACATCTTTGGCAAAACATGTCAACCACGCTCAGAGTCAGTCTGTGCTACTTGAATGATTCAAACATTTCTTTCAATAGCTTACACCAGACGCGGACACAAAACTGATAGACAACGTGCACGAATGAACGGATATTGTTTCACTGTATATGTACGATGATGGTTCTAATTATACACCTTGATCACGTGAGGATATGTAAATAATTTGAAAAGGAGCTTTTCTTTTAAATGATTTTATCATTCCACTCACACTATTCATTCGATGGGATTGCTTCTATAGTATAGGGTATTGTTTATCACAGCACAATGGTGAATATGGACCAAAACTTAAATGTGGTAGGACTACTTGAATTTTTTCCAAACATGTTGCGATCGACGTGCATGTGTATGCTGATATGCTAACTGACTGATCAACAATTTGATTGACTATGGTGATTGGGATTTCTCAAAGAATCTGGTGTTCATTGGTCACGCGTTGTACTGGACAAACCCGGCAGACACACTTATTTGCAAGTCTGCGTCACAGACTCCATTAAATAGCGATCAAACGTCAAACCGCGAAATTTGAGCAGCGGTTTACATATATTTTCGGCGATGGTTTCCACATGACTTTAAGCAGCATAATGTTTTTCGCATTAATTTTTTTTTAACGCTTACCTCCAAGGGTACAGTGGCATGAATTATGCATAATCTTGTTGAATTAAGCAGAACGGGTTAATATACAAAATAACGTCGATGACTTGCAGGGGATTCACGTCTGATTGCGAGTGCAGATCTGTAAATAGCACCAGAATTGCCTACGCGGGCCAAATCACAATTTGTATGGCCTCAAATTCTCAAGGGTTAGAGCATTTTGAGGGCCGTGAACCTGAGGATTTAACCAAAAGAAAAGAATGGAAGACTGCGAGCTCGTATTTCTTTGAAATTCTGATTAAATTAGGTCCCGAAGTGGCTCTATTTTGCAATGGAGCGTAGGCGTCTTTTTTTTTCAATATAGCAATGCGCTTTAGGACTGCTTTTAGGGGTGATCATCTTTGGATCGAATTTATCAATTAACCCCCCAAAGTGAACAGATTAAATAGAAAGATGATGAAATAAGTTTTAATTCGACGGGTGTTTCAAACACCTTGGATAGTTTTGAGTATTTACAATAATTTGTGGAAGTATACGCGTAATTACCATTGGGTTCTATGAAAGTCTTGTATCTCCCATGTATCTCCAAACTGTCGCCGTTACAGCGCCCTCATTTGATCGGCACATTCGTACGCCAAAGACACTCGGCACAAAGGAAAATGTGGTGATTGTGTGTTTGCTTAAATAACGCGTTCAGAACGAATGCATGGACTCGCATCGCTATTCGAGGGTTGAGGCGAACTGCTGATGAAAGTATAACATCAAAATAAAACCTCTTGTGCATTGATATTTTCTTGAAACAAAAAATATAAATGGAAATATCAATTTTTATTGATTGATGATTTTATTGTCTGTCTTCACAGGAGGGGATGACTGAAGAGTTAAAAGAACTCTCCATTGAGGAGCTTAAGGAGGATCTCATCGATGAGTTACTGCAAGACCTGGTCAACAGTGCTCAGAGGATGATCAGAGGAAGTCCAAACGGCAACTTGGTCCATCTGGTGTCTGGGTGGCAATCACCGCGCCAAAAGAAAGGCTTCTTTGGAGCCAATCAAATGACCAACGTGAAGAGTGGCTTTCACAAGAAGAGCGCCGCCGACGACAGCGATCTGTGGGGTGCGTACGTTGAGGACAAGAGGGGGCGCACTACCTTCGACAACCAGTTGACCAGCCTGAACAGCGGCTTCCATAAAAGAAGCGACGGCGAGTCAGGTCTTTTTGAAGAGGACAAAAGAGGGCGTAGTTCATTTTCAGGTGCCAGCCATCTGACCAACATCAACAGCGGCTTCACTAAAAGGGAGAACGATGAAGCAGCACAAGAGGAGGCGGTCAAGCGAGGACGATCTTCGTTCAACAACCAACTTACCCACCTTGCCAGCGGCTTTGCCAAGAGGAATGACGAAGAAGCGGGCCTTTTCGAAGAGAACAAAAGAGGGCGCTCTGCATTCTCGGGTGCCAGTCACTTGGTCAATATCGGCAGTGGCTTCAAAAGAGGTGGCGACGAAGCAGCACAAGAGGAGGTGGTCAAGCGAGGACGATCTTCGTTCAACAACCAACTTACCCACCTTGCCAGCGGCTTTGCCAAGAGGAATGACGAAGAAGCGGGCCTTTTCGAAGAGAACAAAAGAGGGCGCTCTGCATTCTCGGGTGCCAGTCACTTGGTCAATATCGGCAGTGGCTTCAAAAGAGGCGGCGACGAAGGGGCTTGGCAAGATAGTCCCGATAAGAGAGGGCGCTCGGCCTTTTCGGGTGCCAGCCAACTGAACCATCTTGACAGCGGGTTCAAAAGAGGCGGCGACGAGGGGCACTGGGAAGAGAACAAGGACAAGAGAGGGCGTTCTGCATTTTCGGGCGCACGATCACTGACCAAAGTCGGTAGTGGCTTTAAGCGAGATGGGAATTTCAATACGGGGCCCATGGTACATATACCCAGTGGGTTCGTTGAGAAGAGATCAGTCAAGACGCCAGGAGCATTGTAGTCAGTGAGCTATTGCATCATCAGTTAAATAAATTACGAACTTGATTAGAGACAAACACCTGAGCATTAAAGCTATAGTCCATCATTTGCAGCCATCCGAAAAAGTAACTGGCGTATTATTGTTGAAAAACATACTTGGTTGAAAGATAGTAAATGGACTAAACTCCCTGTGAAATTAATCTTTCTGACACGCTATCATTTTCAAGTAATCAACGGAAGAAGGCCTTTCCAACGGTGCGTCTTAAGACGCACCGTAGGAAAATTTAAATTATTAGTTCGTTTTGTTATTCGGCGCAGCGCGCGCAAGCATTGGCACGACGCACAGGCGCGCGCAGTTGCTATAATTCGTCGGATCAGTGCGCGACATCGCGTATAGCTGCAATTCAAAACAATTCAAAACATGATTCAGCAACTTTTGATTTGAAATTGAGATCATAGAATGCTGTTTTTCTCGGAATATACAGCTGAAGCGGAGCTGAAACTTCATCAGGTTAGTTGTTCAGTATCTTTCATTAGATTTTGAACACTTTTGTTGCTTCAAACGATCAAAATGCACAAATTACAAATGATGGACTACATCTTTAACTGTCTGTTCCGTTATTTCCCAATGAAGGGATTTATGCATAGAAGATTCAACTTGGAGCAGCTCAATACGGTCAACCCAAAGTCAATCCCAGCGTTTTGTGACTATTTCTTCGTTCATATTTGGACGATTTTGGAGGAAGATCACATCACATCTCTTCTATTTTTCCGCACAATTTATGATTTGTTAATAAACTCTTATGAATCACGAATACAGTCAAGCTGTTGTACAAACAATTGTTTCTTGTGTAAAAGTCATTAAAACTCAACCCGAAATTAGTTTTCTGTAAACAAATAATGTTTAATCCAGATAACTCAGTTAAACAGCTCAATTGGGTGTGTACATGTACATAGGCTAACGAAGATGTCATGTAAAAGCGGAGCCGAAATGCAGTCGGTGCCCTTACTGATACATTAATAGTGCATTGCTCTTACTAATAGTTTCGTGTTTCATACAAACGCACCTTGAAGTTTAGATTATTTACTCAAAATACCTGGATGAACACGATGATGAGCTAAGATATTTGTGAATGTGTACTATAATCACCAAAAGGGAATCAAGGATTAAAACACAAAAAAATAACACGAATTGGGTTTTGTAAATAGCTGGTTCTTTGGGCAATTAACAGACGTTGAATCTAGAGACGCGTTTATAATGAAGTTAACAATCTTACTTTGACGCGTGCACGTTAAAAACAGCCCCCCCCCTAAAAAAACCGCGATCATTGGAGCGCTGTTGTTATTTGCCTCCGTTAAGTATGGAAACTCATTGGGAAGTTTTCCCTTGTCCTGTTGCTTCGCTGAGAAAAGATATGGTGAAAAGAAAAGGTCCGTTTAGTTTGTTAACATGCGCATCATGTGTACAGCAAGATATAACAGATTTTACGTCTGGATAAATGACGTTAATGGCCACTGAATCTTGATTTTTATGCCATCAAAATTAAGAACAGGAACAAATTCGTACAGGAGTAGTCTGGGGCATGAAACTGAACGTACATGAAAGAGAAAAGTTTAATTCCTTTTATTTTATTGGGAATCTCCACTTTTTTTCCGGCACTCGGCGGATTATTCACCCTGAATTGAAAATCATAGCTGGAATACCGAACGTGTATTCCTCGGGCGTGTAATATCGAACTAGATCAAAGTACAGGTTGTATTGGCAATGTGAAAATGAGGGCGCTGTTTATGTTAAGATTCACAGCCATTGTCGAGTCATCCACGGCTCTATTTTTATCTTGGTAGACTTGAACAGTTTGGTTATCTCTTTGTCCCCCAAATCCACTTTTCCTTATAATACACACCTACTTATAATGCGCTTCATTGTACCGTGTAATCCTTATAATGCTTTCTTGATTGAAAAACTGCTACACATTTTACTCGTCATTTTTTTCCCCTGGAAATTAAAGTGTTGGCTTATTGTGTCCAATGTAAGATCAAGTTGGCGATTTGAATGAGTAAGACAGTATAGCTCTTTGACGTCATTATGGCGCCAAAAATAATTATTATTCTTAGTAAGTTTTAAGTAACCTCGAAGTTCACAAATGATTGGATTTGATGTGAGTGATCGCTCTTTCCAGTATATCCCTGTGATTGACATTCTATATACAGTATGTGTAAAATGTAATGACAAATAATAATTAAAAAAATCTTATTTTTAAGAAAAAAAAAATGTCGATCAGATTATGAATGCCGCAATGAAATAAAGATGTGGAAGTGAGGTGAAAACAAATACACAAGCAGCTGAAGAGGCGTGGTTTGTTCGTGAACCTTTGTTCTGGTGGGTGATTATTGAGTAAGTTATACCTTTTTCATCCAGACCCAGCATGCAAGCTTACCAACAACCCTCACGAGTTTATTCTTTTGAGAATCGGGACTTATGCACTCTGTAAGCACTGGAGTACTTTGCAACACTCGGTAAAATGTACCTGTGCATGAACCGCACTGCAAGCGATCAAGATTTTTTCGCAGTACATGTACATGTATTCTTGTCTATGGGTTCCGTGGACAAGTACCCCATCAACGGCCAGCAAAGGAGAGTTGGGGGAGACCTAGAGTGGTTCCCGGTCCATCCACTGTGTATTTCGAATGATCAAAAGTTATTGGGGCGGGGATTAGTCTGGGAGACCACACGTGAAGACGCTATGGCTTCGATTCGCTCTCAAAAGGGGTAAAAACGCGCCCTCTTTGTTGGCGCACGGAGCCCACACTGATGATTGTTCTGAATATACATGTAGTCGTATAAGTCAAGTACCCAACGCTTAATTTGAACCTGCCAGCCGATCCCGTGAGCCTCGGTGTTGTACTTTTAGACCACTGCGCTGGTAAGGAGGAGGCCGTAATAGTGGGGCAGATAGTGGAAATATTTGGAAGAGTAGAGTCTTTGATGATACAACCATGGAATTGGCACACAGTCAGAGTGTGTCATGAGAAAGATATTGTTTTGGCTATAGGGCCATCGCAGATTTGACAAAATTTTCAAGATGGCTGCATTTGCTTGTTTTTCTACCTATATTTTTTTCAAAGGCCAAATCTGCGATGGCCCTATTGTACACCTATGGACTGGCAATGAGGTCACTAGTGCACGTCCATGCGCCCCGGGGGACTGTGAGTGACCAGAAGAGGGTCCGACGGCCGAGGGAAATAGGACCATCTTCTCGTCACTCACAGGCCCGCGGGGGCATAGACGTGCACTAGTGACCGAATTATGCCAGTCAATATGTCTTTTAAAACTCACCTCTCTCCAAAATATAAAATAAGAAAATAAACATGTTCAGGATTTTATAATTGAAATGTTGTAGTTCAACTCATAAGCAATTCAACTATTAGCCTTTCGCCAAGGCCATCGTGGCTTAACTTGCCGGCATCAGACAAAGCGTCGAATACGCGAAGTGACTGGAGCGGGAGACCACACACGCGAGTGGCGAAGCCACGGGGGCCTTTTCCAACTTGTCAAGAATTTCTTATGTTTTTCTTTATAATCTCGATTTTTAAATTCCAACCAATCACCAGCCTTTTAATGCGCGCGTGGCTACTAGCCGGACGCGCCCGGATGCTTGCACAAAATTTAAAAACAAAAAATGCGAGTCTAGTTTTCCACGAGATCACGACCGCGTAATTGTTCTTAAATTATCTTATCTTAATTTTACTTATATAAAAATATTTTAAGGCGTTATTTGAGTTTATGTACTTTTTTTTCATCTGAACTTATTGCTATTTGCTCTTACGTTTTCCTTACTCACCCTTCTTTCACAATGGAAGCAACTACGCAAAATCCTTGTTGTGATAATTGGTTAACCTTTCAGCATCTTCTTATTTGCGTCAAAACTATGAACAATTCAACAAAATCAAGTTGGAAAAGGCCTCGATCGTGGCTTCGCTACTTGTACGTGCTGACTTAATCTTTGCTCCAGTCGCTTCGTGCTTTCGCAGCTCCGCCGCTCTAAGCCAGGATGGCCTTGGCGAAAGGCTATTCAACTATAAGCAATTCAACAATTAAAGGACCGCTTTTAGTTTCCCTTGATTCAGTTTTTGAGTTAGAGTTTTTGAGAGGGCGCTGTTAACAGTCAAACATTTTTGAGTACAGTGCCCGATCGGGCACTATCCGGCTCGTTAGTGTGACTTCATCTCAATTCAACCATGCGTACTTCACACGGTGTAGCATAACACGAATGGAACCGGAAGTTAACGAAACTCGAGTGTTTATCCAATGGGCGCTAGTTATCAGTGGTGCGCGCGCGTGTATGAGACTGGTTATCTATCTCACTTTTATTTGTGAATTAGACTGGTAATCTATCTCACTGACTGACTGTCACTTGTGAATTAAACTGGTTACCTATCTCACTTTTATTTGTGAATTAGACTGGTTACCCATCTCACTTTTGTTTGTGAATTAGACTGGTAACCTATCTCACTGACTGACTGCATGTGACGTAGACTGGTTACCTATCTCAGGGTGCCTGCCTGTAAATAGGCCAAAAATCCGTCCGCCGAGCTCATGAATAAAAGTTATACCCTCAAAATATTCTATAGTAGAGAGTTTTGAGAGCCATAAAATTGGGGAATTGAAGAGATATTGTAATGAACCTCTGGCCGGACTTCGGGCTTCCAATCCTGAGCATTTTGGATGCTATTGGGCTCGAAAGTGGCGCTCTTTTGCCATGTTCTGGAGGGATGGTTTTCAAGATGGCTACTTTTCTGCTTTGGGGAAAATAAGGGTCGTCTTCTTTGGGTGAGAATATCTCGAAAAGTCAATGGTCAACCCACCAAAAAATGAAAAGAAAGTGAAAGATGACACATTGATCATCATTTTTCTGTGCAGCTTGAATACCTGTGAGAGTTCTGAGTATTTTTAAAAGAATTTTAAAGTATGCGCATTTAGCACTAGTGTCTCTGGGATTTTGTTTGCAGGGTTGAACCCCTCATTGTCACTTGTGAATTGGACTGATTACCTATCTTACTGTCACGTGTGATTTAGACTGGTTATCTATCTCACAGACTGACTGTCACTTGTGATTTAGACTGGTAATCTATCTCATCGACTGACTGTCACTTGTGAATTAGACTGGTTAAGTATCTCACTGTCATTTGTGAATTAGACTGGTTATCTATCTCACTGACTGACTCCCCTTGTAAATTAGACTGTTCGCTTACGGACAGTTTGACTGACATTTAATGGCTTCACTCAATGCTGGAAATAAAAAAAATATGGAAGGACAATATTGCTGTCGCAGAAACCGGATTTTTTCCCAACATTTTCTCCATACGTGGATTTTGGTAATCCAAATAGTTGTATTGCTCGTAAACAATATGAGGCAACATATTTTGGCGGACTCCCAATGATAGTTAACCTTTAAAATGTACCTGTCCCCGACACAAAGAAAAATGTTAGCACGCAAGGAGGCGACAGGAGTCCCTGTTTCCTCCTATTGTGCGCATGTGAGCATGTACGCATTCATTATTGTTGACCTTAAACTGGACCCTGAACATTAGAGGACAATTTGCTTGGCAAACCCAAGCTCTAATGCTCATTGAGAGTTCAACAATTAGTCAAAAGTTTGACCTTTTTTCCCCTGTACCGCAACTGATCAAAATAAAATCCATTGAATGGTGTGCAACAGTCGTCCATAAAACATAGGATATTATGTTAAAATGTGCACCCAAAAAGAAACATTTGAGCTCAAAGAGTTTCCCAGCTTTGATCCCATAACTATAGCCCGTTATCAATTGCTTGCACGTCAATACCAATATCACATACCCATATCCACACCCATAACCATATCCATATAACGACGACCACGACCATGGCCATAAACATATCAATAACAAATCACACATTTGCAGTAAATCTTTTAGAAGCTTAACAAACGCCGATAAATTACACGGAGGATAATAATTGAAACAAGAAAAAGCGGCGTTGTTTTGAACAAACTTTGATTCTACGGCGTCTAACTATAAAACAAAAATGCATAATATCAGCTTTTCAAATAAACAGCGTCACACCAACAGTATTCCCAACCCAACCGCTGACACGACAGACCCCAGTTTGGACCTTGATTCCCTGTTCGAGCCCCCTGTAAGCACTCCCAACTCTGAACACATCAAAACCGGCAAACGCGCATCAAGATCTCGCGGATTTATCCCCTACAAACAACGCAAACGTGCAAGCCAGCAGGAACACACCCAGGCCCCCTCCGTAGTGGTAAATCGCTCAGCCACACCCTTGACACCGGATGAGACAGCCCTTCTATATCGTGGACTCTCATTCTGCCCTACACCCCACCCACCAAAACCACTGGAAACACAAGCCTCCATCAATGAATTCGGAAGACGCCTCCGCCTGAGGGAATTCTTCCACGACGAAGACTCAACCGAACCAGTTAACTCATCATGCCAAGAACTCAAGTTTAGGAAAAAGAGTACATGGACACCCCCAACCAACAGGGTCCCCGCCATTGAGGCATTCATTGAATGCATCAGAATAGACATTTTGAGTAAACCTGTCCGTAATATCTATGATAACCTCCCCAATAACGAACGCAAGGTCCTCAGAGACATCCGTCAAAGAATTGACATTGTAATCAAGCAAGCTGATAAGGGTTCGGCTGTAGTAAAACCTGATATATAAACGAGGCTAATCGACAACTCGACGACCGCAACTTCTATAAAAAGCTCCCATCCAACCCCACTCCCAAACACATCAAATAGTCTCCGATGCTATTAGAGTTGCTTATGATAACGAAGACATCGACAAAAACATAAGGGCTTTCTTAACGCCATCCAACTGCCGTGCGGCACAATTCTATCTGCTCCCTAAAATTCACAAGGAAGGAAACCTCCCCCACGGAAAAAATTATCTAAGTTTGTTGACCATCACCTTAAACCCCTGGTTCGCAAATTGCCCTCTTACATTCAGGACACTAACGATTTTCTACGGAAAATAGACATTATCAATCAACCCGGGCCCCTCCCACCTCACACACTCATCGCCTCTCTAGATGTCAAATCTCTCTACACCAACATACCACACGATGATGGCATCGCAGCAAGCACCGCCACCCTCAACACTCGCACATCTAAAGAACCCTCGAAAGAAACACTTAAGAAGTTTCATCAAACTCATACTCACATTATACAAATTTTGAGTTCAATAACAATCATTATCTTCAGACTCAAGGTACGGCCATGGGTACTGCCATGGCCCCCAATTATGCCCATTAGTTCATGGGTCAGCTTGAGGCCAAACTCTTCACTAATTCTCCACATAAACCAATTTGTTGGTGGAGATACATCGACGACATTTTCATGCTTTGGTCAGGGAGTCGCTCCACCTTCGATGAGTTCCTTGAATACTGTAACTCCGCCCAACCAACCATCAAATTCACACATGAGCTTTCCAACTCACACATTGCCTTTCTCAAGACGTTCTTGTACGACTAGAAAATGGATTTTTCATCACGGATATATTTTCCAAGCCTACAGACACCCACCATTATTTGTCATTCAATTTGTGCCATCCCCTCCACACCAAAAAGAGTCTCCCTTTCAGCCTAGCCCACCGACTCCGACGCATTTGCTCTAATGATGAGGATTTCGAAAAGCGCTTGGAAACTCTTCGTCTCCAACTTCGGAAACGCAACTACCCCTCCACTCTAATTAATCAAGCATTCGCCAGAGCACGCACAGTCAACCGTTCCAACGCTCTAAATGCCCACCACACAAAGGTTGCCAATACCCGCATCCCTCTATGTCTGCCATACAACCCCAATCTCCCCAATATTGCCAACACTCTTCTCCACAACTTCAACATACTTCAATCCACACCCAGACTGAAGTCTTGCTTTCCACATCCACCCATGATTGCATATAAAAGGAGCCCAAGCCTGAAAGATTGCTTGTGTCTTCGTCACTTAAACCCACAGATACACCAACAGAACACGCTATCAATACCACACAAGTCTGCAGCAGTTCTACAGGGAGAATCTTTCCTATCAAAAGCCACCTGTCCTGTACCTCACAAAACATCATCTATTGTCTCACATGCACCAAATGCAACATGCAATATATCGGCGAAACATGCACCACTCTAAAAACTCGCTTCAGGGGTCACAGGTCTGAAGGTTTACTCAATAAGAAAGATCAAGCCACCACCAAACACTTCAATCTCCCAGACCGCAACATTTCTCACATGCAGATTTTCGCAAATTTTCGCTATAGAACAAATCACCACCAATACAATGGATGTACCAACTCAACACAGTAGAACGTACAGCTGGGATGAACATCAAACAACAATAGCTCCCGCTTGACACCAAGGGCTGTGAGCTCCTTTGTCCACTTTCTTTGTGGCTCCATTGTCATCTTCCTTTCACTCCCGTCACTGTCTTATCTCCTACTCTCCGCTCGCTACAGACTCCACTTTCAGTCACTTCTAATAGTCAACACACACACACACCCACCCACCCCCACCCACCCACCGACTTGTTTCACATACCTAGTGTGGACTTTCCTTTCTTTTCGTGTAGTTAAGGAACACCAGTGGAAAAACTCATTTTTCTCAAACTGTGAAAACTCTTACAACCCAATTTTTTTTCAATGATTCCCTTTAGTGTTTCTCTTCATTCTGCTACAGATAAACCTAACCCAAAAATGCCTCTAAACCTGTTTTCCAGAAATGGGGAAACACTGTGTGGACGTGGGCAAGTCCACACTTCGTCGCTGCTACCTACATTATGTGGACGTCTTTTGTTCGGAAGTCCACACTGCGTATGTAAGACAAGCTCACCCACACCCAACCTGGTAAGTCCCCACACCATTCGTTTAGTACCCTTCCTTCAAATGCAATTGGAGCTAACTCATAAACACTTTTAGACCTGATTCAATCACCACAGTGATCCCCCTTGTTTTAGTTCTGTTATTGTCGTTTAAGTTCGTTTTGTTTAAGTTTTGTTATTGTTTTTTTTTTTACTTGTATAGATTCCTGAAGAAGAGCAGTTTTACTGTCTCGAAACGTCGATTAAATCCACTCCAGCCAGCAATGCCTTGGTTCTGTGTCACCCTCTTTTGTGCTAACCCATTACGCTATGCACTCTTTTCTATATGCATATATACACCATGGCAGAATAGACAAATGGGCTAGGATTTAATATAAAGGTTTTTTTTAATCTTGAAATAAGTAAAAAAATCTCGACCCTTACACCATACTGGGGATGGGACCTTGTGTGCAGAAAAACTTTCAAAAACAAAATCAGTCCAACTTTACTCACTTTTGAGCCAACAAAATTCTCCCAAATTTGCATGGGACAAAGACAAGGTTTGAGGTCTCGATTGCAATTTCTAAAGGAGACTTTTCTTCAAAACTTTACACCTGAGAGAGAAATTTGAAGCCTATAAAGACTAGACAAGCCCAACTTTTTGAAAAGATTGACCCTTCAGTATTCTCGTGACATGACTGTGGGAAATGTGTAGACGAAGATACTAGGTACCAGGCGTTTCTTTTGACCATGTTGACGCAGTTGGTTGATGCAGCACTAAAGGGGCGTTTGACGGGTTGTGTCATGTGCCAGTCTATTTTCTGGTGTCATGTTTTTACTCTCTTAAGTTTCTCGACTCTCATTTTTGGACTTGTACGCCCTTAAACAATCTAAGTTAGCAGACCAGTAACAACCATAGACCTCAGTGATGATTACGCCCATGCACTTAAAAAAATATGAAAATTACTCAGGACTCTCCAAGGTGTTTGAGACACACATCAAATTAAAGCTTACTTCATCATCTTTCATTTTCTGTTCACTTTTTTAAGGGGTAAACCTAAGACTTTTGAGGGAAAATTCCATCCAAAGAGGATCAACCCCTAATTTAGTCCTGAAGCCCATCGCCATTTTGAAAAAGGATGCCTACGCTCCATTACAAAAAAGGAGCAGTTTAAGGGCCTACGAGGTCCAAGTCCTCTTCACGGCTTCTCCTCTTCTTTTTTACAAACCGTCAAGTTCACGGCCCACAAAATGCTCTAATACCGGAGAATTTGTGGGCATGCAAATCGTGATTTGATAGGCGTAGGCAATTTCAAGCCTATGCCTCTGCAACCCATGAGTCTAGTCCGACAATTTGGGACTCTCAATACTCCGTATGAGAGTCCCAAAACTTAAGGTATCCATATCGTGCAATAATAAAACCAGTGTGATTCAAATTTGCAAGCTTCTTACTCACTACAGTTTCCTCAATGTTCCCCGAAACTTCTGTTGCTGTTGTGAGCAATTGCATGACCAAAAATTCAGCTTTTAATTCTAATTTTGCAGAGAGTTATGGAAATCCAAACGTGAGACATCACGTTAATGTGTACTGCAATGCATTGTGCAAAAAGACTCCTCAGCTATAAAATTTTCATCTTGTACATAAAACAGTGCCCTCTTGTTGGTCTGAGTGAATGCAGAATGCTTCATTTTTTTAACAGAGGGCGCTATGTTCTTTTGGCAATCGATTAAAAACAAGTAAGGGTGCAGTGAACTAATTCAAGTTTCTTTTGAAAACGGTGACCGTTTGGCTTAAAACACTGTGGAATTGTGTAAATATAGCCAAGGATAAACTCCCTGGTTTTGGGGCTTCCATCTGAGGGCGGGCTTGATAAAATTACGGTTGAAAAATGGGTCCTATTTGCCTGAGAAAGTGGAAGGATGCCACTTGTAAAACGGCTACATGCAGGCTTGGGAACTATCACTTTTCGGGAGGTGATTTTGTTTTGGAGTGAATATTTAAAAATGTAATCGGCTAATCTACCCAAAATGGAAAAGAAATGAAAAGATGAAGTACAAGACAATAATTTAATTTTGTTTGAGAAACCCCAGTGATGTTGGCTTGCATGTTATTTGGCCCTGAACTTTGTTGATTTTACACTGTTTTCGATGGGGCTTGAATTGCTTCAGTGCACCCGTAAGCTGCAAGGCACTTTGTGCATCTACCCAGAATACTTTGTGAATCACACTCACATTTCTAGATCATGGAGAATGACGTGGATGGTTTTTGAACTGCCAAAAACCTGCCTTAAAATTGGATTTAAAGTCTCAAATTTCGCAGGTGACATGCTTGCAACTATAGCATTTTGATGTATGTGTTGTGTGGGCATTAATTAGCCGAATGGTGAGTAAAAAAAACGTCAGTAGTAATTTTGCATTTTCGTAACGTGAGCAACCGATTTTGTGCGTCTTGTTTATCATACATATCATTTTTTTTGGATGTCATCTTAGTGTCTAGGTAGGTCTAGGTCTACTCTATCTACCATGGGGATAACAGTTATTAAACCTTTTCAGTAAGGTAATTACAGCCCAAGGAAACTCAAAAGTACATCAAAAATGTAACGTGAGTAAACGTGAAATTGCCCATTTACAAACAGCCTACAGCCCCCCAAACAGCCTACAGTTTTAGATGGTTATAGAAGTTTTCGGTGAAGATATAAATGTCTTTATTTACCGCGAACGCCTATACAGCTGACTTGTTGAGCTCTATTTCAAAAAGGTCCTGCATGTATATGTACATGTATGTGTACATGAACATGTAGTGGGTCAGGATCAAGCTCAGTTCACTTCGCCGTTACGGTTCAAAGTTCATGTTTTCACTAGTTCTCATAAAAGTTGTTAGCACAATTCAACTTGTATTGAAAGCGGATTGGCAGCATTGCATTGTATATGGTCATATGGTCATATGGTCCTTTGTGAGAAACTTGCAGACCGTAGCAAATACCTTCAGGCACACTGCTAGCCCGTTATCCATTCACGCACGCATATGCATATAGAAAGAGTGCATGGGCTATATAATAGACCCCATTCAAACTAAGGGAAAAATATTAGTCCGAAAATTTGGGACTCTCAATACTGGGTATGAGAGTCCCAAAACTAAGGTATTGAAAACATGCAATACAAGACAGTTAATAGACTCATTGCACCTGAAAAAACAGTACAACTGCATCGGGAGTCCTGTTTAAAAAGGAACAACGTAGGACGCTGTGTCGCCCAAAGGTTAAATTTGTGATTGTAATGCGCAGGAAAATACAATAGATAAAATTTAATTATACTCAAATAATACAATACAATGAATTGCTTCAGTGCACCCGTAAGCTGCAAGGCACTTTGTGCATCTACCCAGAATACTTTGTGAATCACACTCACATTTCTAGATCATGGAGAATGACGTGGATGGTTTTTGAACTGCCAAAAACCTGCCTTAAAATTGGATTTAAAGTCTCAAATTTTGCAGGTGACATGCTTGCAACTATAGCATTTTGATGTATGTGTTGTGTGGGCATTAATTAGCCGAATGGTGAGTAAAAAAACGTCAGTAGTAATTTTGCATTTTCGTAACGTGAGCAACCGATTTTGTGCGTCTTGTTTATCATACATATCATTTTTTTGGATGTCATCTTAGTGTCTAGGTAGGTCTAGGTCTACTCTATCTACCATGGGGATAACAGTTATTAAACCTTTTCAGTAAGGTAATTACAGCCCAAGGAAACTCAAAAGTACATCAAAAATGTAACGTGAGTAAACGTGAAATTGCCCATTTACTTTTAACAGCCTACAGTTTTAGATGGTTATAGAAGTTTTCGGTGAAGATATAAATGTCTTTATTTACCACGAACGCCTATACAGCTGACTTGTTGAGCTCTATTTCAAAAAGGTCCTGCATGTATATGTACATGTATGTGTACATGAGCATGTAGTGGGTCAGGATCAAGCTCAGTTCGCTTCGCCGTTACGGTTCAAAGTTCATGTTTTCACTAGTTCTCATAAAAGTTGTTAGCACAATTCAACTTGTATTGAAAGCGGATTGGCAGCATTGCATTGTATATGGTCATATGGTCATATGGTCCTTTGTGAGAAACTTGCAGACCGTAGCAAATACCTTCAGGCACACTGCTAGCCCGTTATCCATTCACGCACGCATATGCATATAGAAAGAGTGCATGGGCTATATAATAGACCCCATTCAAACTAAGGGAAAAATATTAGTCCGAAAATTTGGGACTCTCAATACTGGGTATGAGAGTCCCAAAACTAAGGTATTGAAAACATGCAATACAAGACAGTTAATAGACTCATTGCACCTGAAAAAACAGTACAACTGCATCGGGAGTCCTGTTTAAAAAGGAATAACGTAGGACGCTGTGTCGCCCAAAGGTTAAATTTGTGATTGTAATGCGCAGGAAAATACAATAGATAAAATTTAATTATACTCAAATAATACAATACAATGAATTGCTTCAGTGCACCCGTAAGCTGCAAGGCACTTTGTGCATCTACCCAGAATACTTTGTGAATCGCACTCACATTTCTAGATCATGGAGAATGACGTGGATGGTTTTTGAACTGCCAAAAACCTGCCTTAAAATTGGATTTAAAGTCTCAAATTTCGCAGGTGACATGCTTGCAACTATAGCATTTTGATGTATGTGTTGTGTGGGCATTAATTAGCCGAATGGTGAGTAAAAAAACGTCAGTAGTAATTTTGCATTTTCGTAACGTGAGCAACCGATTTTGTGCGTCTTGTTTATCATACATATCATTTTTTTTGGATGTCATCTTAGTGTCTAGGTAGGTCTAGGTCTACTCTATCTACCATGGGGATAACAGTTATTAAACCTTTTCAGTAAGGTAATTACAGCCCAAGGAAACTCAAAAGTACATCAAAAATGTAACGTGAGTAAACGTGAAATTGCCCATTTACTTTTAACAGCCTACAGTTTTAGATGGTTATAGAAGTTTTCGGTGAAGATATAAATGTCTTTATTTACCGCAAACGCCTATACAGCTGACTTGTTGAGCTCTATTTCAAAAAGGTCCTGCATGTATATGTACATGTATGTGTACATGAACATGTAGTGGGTCAGGATCAAGCTCAGTTCACTTCGCCGTTACGGTTCAAAGTTCATGTTTTCACTAGTTCTCATAAAAGTTGTTAGCACAATTCAACTTGTATTGAAAGCGGATTGGCAGCATTGCATTGTATATGGTCATATGGTCATATGGTCCTTTGTGAGAAACTTGCAGACCGTAGCAAATACCTTCAGGCACACTGCTAGCCCGTTATCCATTCACGCACGCATATGCATATAGAAAGAGTGCATGGGCTATATAATAGACCCCATTCAAACTAAGGGAAAAATATTAGTCCGAAAATTCGGGACTCTCAATACTGGGTATGAGAGTCCCAAAACTAAGGTATTGAAAACCTGCAATACAAGACAATTAATAGACTCATTGCACCTGAAACAACAGTACAACTGCATCGGGAGTCCTGTTTAAAAGGAATAACGTAGGACGCTGTGTCGCCCAAAGGTTAAATTTGTGGTTGTAATGCGCAGGAAAATACAATAGATAAAATTTAATTAAACTCAAATAATACAATACAATGACGCGGATTATATGGTATGGTATTATGAAAGGTGACACCAGCGAAAGAGTGAACAGCTAAATTGTAGGACTAAATAACGGTAAATGTCACGGTGGAAACTGGAAGAAATTCAATTCAATTGCCATTGAAAAGTACACATTACATGTATATCTCTATTTATGCTAAATAGACGCACTCCATTAATCCAAACGATCGAGAAATTGTCCATAATGAACCACGCACTATACAATTAATTTGATCGTAAAATACTACCGGTAGGGTAGTATTTTACGATCAAATTAATTGTAGGTAGTAAAAGCCATCACCGCGATTGTATTACTAAAATATTAGTCCGAAAATTTGGGACTCTCAATACTGGGTATGAGAGTCCCAAAACTAAGGTATTGAAAACATGCAATACAAGACAGTTAATAGACTCATTGCACCTGAAAAAACAGTACAACTGCATCGGGAGTCCTGTTTAAAAAGGAACAACGTAGGACGCTGTGTCGCCCAAAGGTTAAATTTGTGATTGTAATGCGCAGGAAAATACAATAGATAAAATTTAATTATACTCAAATAATACAATACAATGAATTGCTTCAGTGCACCCGTAAGCTGCAAGGCACTTTGTGCATCTACCCAGAATACTTTGTGAATCACACTCACATTTCTAGATCATGGAGAATGACGTGGATTGTTTTTGAACTGCCAAAAACCTGCCTTAAAATTGGATTTAAAGTCTCAAATTTCGCAGGTGACATGCTTGCAACTATAGCATTTTGATGTATGTGTTGTGTGGGCATTAATTAGCCGAATGGTGAGTAAAAAAACGTCAGTAGTAATTTTGCATTTTCGTAACGTGAGCAACCGATTTTGTGCGTCTTGTTTATCATACATATCATTTCTTTTGGATGTCATCTTAGTGTCTAGGTAGGTCTAGGTCTACTCTATCTACCATGGGGATAACAGTTATTAAACCTTTTCAGTAAGGTAATTACAGCCCAAGGAAACTCAAAAGTACATCAAAAATGTAACGTGAGTAAACGTGAAATTGCCCATTTACTTTTAACAGCCTACAGTTTTAGATGGTTATAGAAGTTTTCGGTGAAGATATAAATGTCTTTATTTACCGCGAACGCCTATACAGCTGACTTGTTGAGCTCTATTTCAAAAAGGTCCTGCATGTATATGTACATGTATGTGTACATGAGCATGTAGTGGGTCAGGATCAAGCTCAGTTCACTTCGCCGTTACGGTTCAAAGTTCATGTTTTCACTAGTTCTCATAAAAGTTGTTAGCACAATTCAACTTGTATTGAAAGCGGATTGGCAGCATTGCATTGTATATGGTCCTATGGTCATATGGTCCTTTGTGAGAAACTTGCAGACCGTAGCAAATACCTTCAGGCACACTGCTAGCCCGTTATCCATTCACGCACGCATATGCCTATAGAAAGAGTGCATGGGCTATATAATAGACCCCATTCAAACTAAGGGAAAAATATTAGTCCGAAAATTTGGGACTCTCAATACTGGGTATGAGAGTCCCAAAACTAAGGTATTGAAAACCTGCAATACAAGACAATTAATAGACTCATTGCACCTGAAACAACAGTACAACTGCATCGGGAGTCCTGTTTAAAAGGAATAACGTAGGACGCTGTGTCGCCCAAAGGTTAAATTTGTGGTTGTAATGCGCAGGAAAATACAATAGATAAAATTTAATTAAACTCAAATAATACAATACAATGACGCGGATTATATGGTATGGTATTATGAAAGGTGACACCAGCGAAAGAGTGAACAGCTAAATTGTAGGACTAAATAACGGTAAATGTCACGGTGGAAACTGGAAGAAATTCAATTCAATTGCCATTGAAAAGTACACATTACATGTATATCTCTATTTATGCTAAATAGACGCACTCCATTAATCCAAACGAT
This sequence comes from Patiria miniata, assembly GCF_015706575.1. Taxonomy (NCBI): domain Eukaryota; kingdom Metazoa; phylum Echinodermata; class Asteroidea; order Valvatida; family Asterinidae; genus Patiria; species Patiria miniata. Next base: position 11,257,875 of record NW_024037063.1, read on the forward strand.
CGAGAAATTGTCCATAATGAACCACGCACTATACAATTAATTTGATCGTAAAATACTACCGGTAGGGTAGTATTTTACGATCAAATTAATTGTAGGTAGTAAAAGCCATCACCGCGATTGTATTACTAAAATATTAGTCCGAAAATTTGGGACTCTCAATACTGGGTATGAGAGTCCCAAAACTAAGGTATTGAAAACATGCAATACAAGACAGTTAATAGACTCATTGCACCTGAAAAAACAGTACAACTGCATCGGGAGTCCTGTTTAAAAAGGAACAACGTAGGACGCTGTGTCGCCCAAAGGTTAAATTTGTGATTGTAATGCGCAGGAAAATACAATAGATAAAATTTAATTATACTCAAATAATACAATACAATGAATTGCTTCAGTGCACCCGTAAGCTGCAAGGCACTTTGTGCATCTACCCAGAATACTTTGTGAATCACACTCACATTTCTAGATCATGGAGAATGACGTGGATTGTTTTTGAACTGCCAAAAACCTGCCTTAAAATTGGATTTAAAGTCTCAAATTTCGCAGGTGACATGCTTGCAACTATAGCATTTTGATGTATGTGTTGTGTGGGCATTAATTAGCCGAATGGTGAGTAAAAAAACGTCAGTAGTAATTTTGCATTTTCGTAACGTGAGCAACCGATTTTGTGCGTCTTGTTTATCATACATATCATTTCTTTTGGATGTCATCTTAGTGTCTAGGTAGGTCTAGGTCTACTCTATCTACCATGGGGATAACAGTTATTAAACCTTTTCAGTAAGGTAATTACAGCCCAAGGAAACTCAAAAGTACATCAAAAATGTAACGTGAGTAAACGTGAAATTGCCCATTTACTTTTAACAGCCTACAGTTTTAGATGGTTATAGAAGTTTTCGGTGAAGATATAAATGTCTTTATTTACCGCGAACGCCTATACAGCTGACTTGTTGAGCTCTATTTCAAAAAGGTCCTGCATGTATATGTACATGTATGTGTACATGAGCATGTAGTGGGTCAGGATCAAGCTCAGTTCACTTCGCCGTTACGGTTCAAAGTTCATGTTTTCACTAGTTCTCATAAAAGTTGTTAGCACAATTCAACTTGTATTGAAAGCGGATTGGCAGCATTGCATTGTATATGGTCCTATGGTCATATGGTCCTTTGTGAGAAACTTGCAGACCGTAGCAAATACCTTCAGGCACACTGCTAGCCCGTTATCCATTCACGCACGCATATGCCTATAGAAAGAGTGCATGGGCTATATAATAGACCCCATTCAAACTAAGGGAAAAATATTAGTCCGAAAATTTGGGACTCTCAATACTGGGTATGAGAGTCCCAAAACTAAGGTATTGAAAACCTGCAATACAAGACAATTAATAGACTCATTGCACCTGAAACAACAGTACAACTGCATCGGGAGTCCTGTTTAAAAGGAATAACGTAGGACGCTGTGTCGCCAAAAGGTTAAATTTGTGGTTGTAATGCGCAGGAAAATACAATAGATAAAATTTAATTAAACTCAAATAATACAATACAATGACGCGGATTATATGGTACGGTATTATGAAAGGTGACACCAGCGAAAGAGTGAACAGCTAAATTGTTGGACTAAATGTCGGTAAATGTCACGGTGGAAACTGGAAGAAATTCAATTCAATTGCCATTGAAAAGTACACATTACATGTATATCTCTATTTATGCTAAATAGACGCACTCCATTAATCCAAACGATCGAGAAATTGTCCATAATGAACCACGCACTATACAATTAATTTGATCGTAAAATACTACCGGTTGGGTAGTATTTTACGATCAAATTAATTGTAGGTAGTAAAAGCCATCACCGCGATTGTATTACTAAACAGCGTTGCGCATGCCGTATAAAGAAAATAAATGTCTGATGATTACGTTACAGAACTTAAAACCACGACTTCTATATAGCCGATCGGAATTTCGGATAGTGTGACAGTACGCTAGTCTTAAAGTGAATGTACATCATTGGTTTTTGCTGTAATTTCCAAAAATGAACTATTTGAGGGGTTAATATAATAGATCAAATATTGTTACACTGACAAGTTTTGTGTTCAAAAATGCAGGAAAAGCCAAGAAAAACAAAAATGTTCAAGTAGTCTGGTTCCGTGACTCCACTAAAGATGAAATTGATCAATTTATAGATGCCGGAAAATTGTAAGGTAAGGGAACCAGTTTAGCTGGCCTGCACCCGCTCATGAACATGTAACCAATAGCAAACACAATTTTGACTGAAAAATAGTAAATTTGGAGCAGTAGTTATAGTAAGGTTTTTCCAACGGTGGTCGGCTGACCACCGTTGGAAATTTATACAAAAACACCATTTTCTTGAAAATGACTTCACACCAGGTGCCATCATTTTACAGGATGCTTAAGATTGTCATTAACCAACGTCCTAGTAAGGTATTTCGTAAAAACTTGGTAGTTTTATTTGTTGATGTTTGCAAAATGTTGTATATTCCCTTTAAGTACTGCTTTGACAGAACCTAATACTAAATTAGTAAACCCTTCTTGTTTTATGTTGACATTTTTGGACAGGCCATGGAGCTTCAAACACACGAAAACGGCAACATGGAGGGTACGCAGAAAGATGCGAATAGTCAGGTGCCTTCTCCGATGGAGACTCCGCCCAGAGGTTTGGCAACTCCAGAGGAAGCGGTTAATGCCGACGGTGACCAGCAACCAGCGAAGAGCAGGTTTACATCCCACCAGATAGCCACCATTGTGGGCACCATTTTGGCCGCGCTTACTAACATGATGGCTTACTCGGTCATCACGGTGTTCTACCCTATTGAGGTAAGTTCAACCCGCGTGGGGGGGGGGGGGGATGGGGCCCCATAAATTGGCCGTGCCCCCAGGTCCCCCACCAAAATACTGATAATGCCCCTCTTCCTTCCCCAACCAAAAAGGCTTTTTGTAAGTTGTATTTTTTTTAGTTAGCCAAATTTCTTATGTCAATGGATATAGCGAGGCATTAGGCCAGAAAAAAAGTCTCCGGTTTCTGGTATGGAGCTTGCCCCAAAAGTGGTGCGGCGACGCGGCTTTTTTTTTTTTTTACCTGATTTTTTTTGCTTCCAATGTCGGCTGATGACTGCAAATGGTGCCCGACTAAACTTAGTGCAAATATATGGGAGTCCAGAGAGGCCACATAAAGCTTATTCTCGACCATAACCCAATCTAAGAACACGTTAAAATTGTGCAGCAGCATGATTCCAGTCAAACCGGTGAGTTTGGGAGTTTTGAGACATCATCTTTCATTGAAAAAAAAACCTTTTCATTTTGCCGACGCGCATGGCAACGGCGACGCGCGCGCATACCAGAAACCGGAGACTTTTTTTTTTGGCCTTAGGATGCAGCCTCATACAAGCAACCTGTCGGCTGGCTCCTTAGGCCGAATTAAAAAAAAACATGTTTTTCGTCCGGGTGTTTGAAAAAAAAGGAGGAAGCAGGGCTTTTAATTTTTTGTCATGTTTTATTTCAATGAAATAATTTAAAAAAAATGAATAACATAATATAATACATTTGCGGGGTGAATATAAAAGAGAGATCACCCACTGAAAAAAAAGCACTCCCTCTTGCCCACAATATTTCAAAAAAGGCGTATATGGACCTTATAGGTAGCAGTCATCAAGGCAATACATTTGTCTTGCTGTGAATACCAGAAATAATCCTTTTAAGCACTCATTGTTACTGAATTAAAATAACGAAGGATGCCCTATAAGATGGCCGCTATACGCATAAAGTCTACCCTTGAGGTCTAAGAAATACGAAGGCTGCTCAGGTTTAAGGTTTAAGGAATAAGTCAATCTGGTATGAAATGTCATCATGACCTACGTCAAAGTGAAAATGCACAAAACGCTGCTCCGTCCCATAAATTCAAACTTTTATTTTTCGATTCATTGACATTCAACGGTTGTATTCAAAAATGCTATCAAAAGTTTGGAAAACACAACGACTATCCTCTGTCAATAGAATTTCTGTAGAATATATTCTAGTATATATTTCTAGTATATATTTCCCTGCTCAGTCTCGCAATTGACTTTGTATTTCGTTAATCTTTCAGAAATTTGAGATAATTAACACACTGTTATAATGCAACTCAAAATAATTATAATATACACGACTACATGTAATTGTCGCACAGATTTTTCATATTATTCAGGGAATTATTGTAATTAAGGGAATTATTGTTGTTAATATATTTTTACTCTGTTGGACGGTTTTTAATCAAATTTGGTATACTACTTTTAATTGGATAGTTGTATTTTTGGGAGACAAGTGTTTTTACCAATTAATCTGAATAAATAAAGTATTATTCCATCCTGTATGCTCATTGTCTCTGTCCCTTTGCCAGATTCATGCTATTGTGTCTCATTCAGTGCACATCACTGGAGTTCGTTTCATTCCCTTTAACGCGTTTCTATCATTCCGTTCCCCCTGTGAGCGTCCTTCGTTTGTCTTCTAAGGCCCCCAAAAAGTCTCCGGTTTCTGGAATGGAGCTTGCCCCAAAAGTGGTGCGGCGACGCGGCTTTTTTTTTCTTACCTGATTTTTTTGCCTCAAATGTCGGCTGATGACTGCAAATAGTGCCCAACTAAACCTAGTGCAAATATATGGGAGTCCAGAGAGGCCACATAAAGCTTATTCTCGACCATAACCCAATTTAAAAACACGTTAAAATTGTGCAGCAGCATTTCTTTTACTTTTCCTATTTCGAAGGTCTGGTTGAAAGAAAAGTGAAATGTGGAAAGCATTTGACTTGAGCAAGTCAGCGTACCAGATTTTATTCAAATTTAACTCGCATATGGCTTATTCCTCTATACTGCTGTTAAAATCTGCAAGCTTCAATAACACAAATTTCTTAGATATATGTAGTTGATTGAAGGATGAAATCCGCTTTTTAGGGATTCATTATATCAAAAGATTTCCTGTCACTTTGCAACAGGCAAAGAAAAGGGGAATATCACAGACAGTTATTGGGATGGTGTTCAGCGTATTTTCCTTGTCATACAGCATAGGATCGCCCCTAATAGGCAAAATGGTAAGTCCCTGTTTGGTCTAAGAATTCAATAAGACTTTCATTATTTAGGGGAACGCAAAATATCTTGTGCTAATCTACAACATCTTTGAATGAGGAATGTAACAGTGGATTCAATAGACCTAAATTTCTTTTGTTTGTAAACATTGGCGCCATTTTATATGGGCTGTCGCAAGCGCATAAATTGAAGCCGTGGTTGGCAACATATTTTTTTCCCAAAAAGTCCCCATAACGCCATCAATACACAGTAAAAAAAAAAATGAGTAGGAATTGTGTTGAAGCTTTGTTGACAATGTTGTTTTTCCAACAATCTAATAATATTTTGGTTTTCTGTAATAACTCTTCTTCATTTTTGCAGTGTTGGACCTTCCATAGTTTTGCATCCCGTGGTTGGCAAAATGTGCAGTTTGCCAACCAAGCGTAGAAAGGTCTATAGGAACAAAAATAAAACCGACCATTTCTTTCACAAAACTCTGTTCTGTACTCGTCAAAAGATGGCGCTATTTGGTTGTTAGCGCCACTACCGGCTCATTTCCCCCCTTTTGCTAATCCACCGTAATAGTTACTGACTTTAACATTACATGTACATGTATTTGCTTCTTAGATACCAATCATTGGTGCCCGTTTCGCGTTTCTCGCCGGTTCGTTTATCACGGGAGGATGTAACATTCTGTTCGGGTGAGCATTAATCTCTTCATGTTCTCTCTTTTTTTTTTTTGCTTCATGGACCGTGTCGTGTTCCCTGAATGTATTTCATTAATTGTTAACTGTTGAATGGCGTGGCGCCAGACTATTTATGCAGCCTTATTTTACTTTCATTTTTTTCAAAATCTGGTTTAAAACATTAGGGAATATTTAATTACAAAGTGTAAATTATTCGTTTAAGCAGACTTGAATTATTTAGTAATGTTCCTGCTCTCAATTCTCTGCCCAAATTCCAAAGATTTTACCTCACTTTCAATTCAATAAGGCCCATTAGGATACAGTTTAACAATTGACAACTGGGGGTGTACTAACCGTTTTCTGTCTATATGCTATTACACAGGTTTATTATCGACATGCCCACAATCGCTACCTTCACTGGGTTCAGTTTCGCCATTCGCATTTTAGAGGGGCTCGGCTCGGCTGCTGTGCTGACGGCATCAGCGGCCATCGTAGCTTCTGTATGCCCTGACGATGTTGGCAAGGCTGTGGTATAAAAAAGTTACTTTCATGGGCAATTATATTACAGTTGAGCGATTGAGAGGGCTCTGGAACAAAGCCACACTATGAAAGGTCCCGCGTCCGATTTGACCCGGAATCCCAATCATATTTCTACCTGATACTTTTCCGGGTAAAGACGACATGTTTTCCGGGTCAAAATGACACTTTTCCGGGTCACAATGACCCGAAAGATGACCAACATACTAAATAAAGGAAATAATGCGTGCATTTATTGAGGGAATAAATGTGTGCCTGACCGTTTTAAACACTATGTTTAAGACCGATTCGTTTCTGGATACTGAAAATTTATACCCGAGCCAAAGGCAAGGGTAATTTTCAGCATCGGTCAAAAATCAAAACTTTTCGGTCCAAAAGTCAAAACAAGTCCAAAATTATAAATTTCCAACGATTTTGTTCAACAATTTAACTTCATGTTTTTCGGACACCCCTCTAACTGTATTATGGTATGTCAAGTCTCGCGAGTCGTAGTAAAAAAAATCCCTCCTTATATGGAGTTTGGCGAGCAGGTCGCGCGTAGTGCGCGAGTGACGCAGAACGCAGCTGTGCCAGTATATTGTTCATTTAGTACTATGAAATACTGACTCGCTGGTGGTATTGCGCATGCCTACGTGAGGATTGTGAACGTTGAATCAATAAAACGGTAAAAAGCACCAGATTTCATACGAGTCCAAATTTCATGTGACACTGGAAAAGTGTTTAAGACAGGCCAGCCGGACTTTATCAACCGTTTAAAACCGGCCATGTGACGGGCTCTCGAACAATAGGAATGGGTAAACTGTCTTAGGTATTTATGAATGTGTATTGAAATATTCTGTCCTGCAAGGGGCAAACGTAAATTTTTATTCCGGCAGAAAAGTGACGACTTTAAGATAGGAGTAAATCATTCGCACGCAATCCGCGCATGCTTATAGTTGATTAATCAAGCAAAAATCACTGAAAGCAAGTTTACACTTCAGAGCACCTGTTTAGCTCCAGGTAAACTGAGCTTTTTTTTCCATTGGTGCCTCCTTCTTAAATCAACAGAGTCTGGTTGAGACGACTGTCGGCTTTTCTTTCGCAATAGGGCCAGCAGTAGGCGGCTTGCTGTATCACGTAAGTATGGAAAAATTGTAATCGGAGTTTATGAGTTAACGCAATGAGTGCAGTTGTTTTCTGTACAAAAAGAAAATAGTGAAGAGGCAAATACCTACCCCTATAATTTCCAGTCAATTGAAAGAAGCTGCATGTAAAAAGAATTGCACATGACATTATATTTGCCTTGGATGACACCAAGAACATTCTTTTCTTCTAATCTAATTTTTAGATTGAAGTAAAGTTGCCAAAGTGCTTGAATTTTTTATTAAATGTGATATTTTGTTATTGTACCAAGAAAACGACGTCTTCCCACAGTCCTAATTTGCTCAACATACGGTGAGGGGAGTGAGGCGCCCTCTGTTGTTTGCATACAGAATCAACAAACATCCCCAACAAACAAACACATTTTCATTTGTTTTGTTAATTTCCCTTACCAGGTTGCAGGATTTAGAATTCCTTTCTTCGTCCTTGGTGGTCTCGTCCTGTCGACCGTTGTCGTCAATTACTTCTTGATGCCTAATCAAGGTTTGAATCTTTAAAACCAGTAAAATGTTGATATTAAAAAAGGCTGATAGAGCGATTGCATTCACAGGCCATCTTTGAGGTTTTCGTTTACTCAAGTGTAGGGTCCCTGTTGAACAAAAGCACACACCGCAATAGATGGACTGCAACTGACGAAATATAAAAGATGAGATACGATATGGGGCCAAACTCGTGGCCGAAGATGCAATTCCCGAATCATTATATGTAGACTTACCTCAAGTAATCTTGAATTCACGTCTGTTTTTTTACCGCTCAAATGGGAAGACAGCGCCCTGGCCTCATTAGCTGAAGAAAAAAAATGACCAATCAATGTTAAGCTGTAGTAAGCATCAGATACTAACCCCGGACATCAGTGATTAAATAAAAACACATAAAGCACCGAATTTGTATTTGCATTAATCATGCATGGGGGTACCAGACCAAATTGAGCGCCACATTCAGGTGGTTGTTCCCTGCTGACTGCGTGCAATGTCATTTACCATTTCTGATCAGGGAAGGAGGCTGAGGAGTCTGGTTCTGTGAGACGAGTGCTGAGCATACCTGCCGTCTGGGTCGCTTTATTCGCAAACTTCGTTGGTTTTGCAGCCACCGCATCCCTGGAGCCGACTCTGGCAATTTTTTTGGACGAGGTAATGGAAACAAATGACATTTTCTTCAAAAAACATCTTTGGAATTAAGATATGCGAGGTCTGTTTAAGTGGCAAAGTTGCAATGGGCCATTCAGAGTTTTGACGATGAGCTCCGCCCACCTTTGGTGTATATACGTGTCTGTACTTTTTGACGATAATTTTTTCCTATAAACATTTTATTTGATTAACACTTTCTTCTTGATAGCTTAATTTTAGTGTGATGGCGATAAGTCTGCTCTTTGTTAGCTTGGGTTTGGGCTACGGCTTATTCGCAGTGATCTGGGGTGTCATTGCGGACGCAAAGGTAAGAGCAAACGTTAATCGGCAGGGCTTGTGTGTGTTAAGGAGTTACTTTCAATGAGAATGGAAAGACAGTGCATCGCTCCGAATTTCACACAAAAATGTTCGAGATTATTTTGTAGCAGGATATAACTTCACAACTGATAATAACAATTATAAGAAAAAGCTAAACATTAAAGCTTTGACTTTTTGTGTCTATTAATTTAACATTTTTGATTTCCTTACGTCAGAAATGCACTAGAATACTGATTGTAGTAGGTGCATCCGGCAGCGGTGGACTGTTTCTGCTGTTAGGGCTACCGCAGATTTTGCACTTGCCTGTGTAAGTTTACTCTTCAAAAATCGGTCGATGTTAGGAACGCCCCGAAACGCCTCACGTAGCGTTCCGTCCAGAACTGGTGCGTTATAGCAAATAATTAAAAAACTTGGTTTGTTCAGGTTGAACCAAGTAAACGTTATATTCTCTTTAAGAACAAAAAACGTCAGTCCAAAAACGCGGAAGAATTCCCAGATCATTGAAGCCAGAACCGGTGCATTAGCAAGTAACGTGCCCGTGTTAATACATTTGCGAACGTTCCTGTATAATTAACAGTCGGAACAGTTTTTGATCCTTTCTAAACGGACTCTCAGCGGAACGTTGCGTTGATTTTCGTTAGTCCAAAAATGGTGAACTACTCGAACTTGCTCACGACTGCAAACTCCACTTAAATGTTTGTAGTGTAGTCAACAATGATGCAACAATGCTGGTACATGTACATCACTGTAATAAGGTTCTGGCTGTCCCTTTGATTTGCAAAACTAAAACGTTTAAACACCTGAAACGTTTATCCTACAGGACTGGGGCACTTCCCGGCGTTACCATACCCATCGCAGCCGCAACGTTTTCCATGTTGGCTACTCCAACGTTTGTAGACATGTTACGTTCTTCAGAGTATGTCCAATTACTACACCGTTCGTTTTTAACTCTTATAAACGTTTATACTAACGCATTATTGCAACAGTGCTGAAGCACGGAAATCTTCCTCTTCTAAAAAAAACAAAAACCCACAACCATCAGCGTTTTACTGTCAATGAAACCAAATTGGACTTAGTTAAAGAAATGATGCACTCGTTCAGATTTACGCCAAATTGATATTCATATTTTTTGACATAATTATGGAAAGACTTTTTTTTTGGCTAACTTTATGTTTAGTCTATACATGTATAGGCTGCTGTTTTTTGCTAAAAAAATCACCAGGATGGATAACAAGTCAAATAGCTCAGAAAAACTTGTATGAGGTTACACATTGTACTTGTTAAAACAGAAGTTTTTAATTGATTGGATTAATACAATTCATAACCTCAATCCTACAGGTGGTATGGCATACCGAGTGGATTAGGTTTGACTGCCGTTATATCTGGCCTTTGGAACAGTTCGGCCGCACTTGGGTAAGAGAGCCAATAAGCTACCGTTGGTGGCGCTGTTTGTTGAATGCCTGAAGGCGAGGTCCTCATGCTCTCTTTTTTTCTGATGAGGATTTACCAAACAAGGGAAAAAGTCGCCAGTGTAAATCAATAGTGAAAGCTTACACAGCCTCGGTTTGGCCGAAAGTTTGAGCCAAAGACCGCTTGCGCAGTGTGTACTTCCTTTGCAAATTGGCCAAATAGCGCCACCTACAGTTCGTGCACTGAATGCATTCTGGTCCTCCTGCTCGTAGTACATGTATAAGTAAAATTAACAAACATGCGGAAAAGGAAGAGTTGATACGATAGTTTGGTTACATTTTCTTCATTGCCCTTTAATATGTCAATCATGCCACAAATACAATAATTTCTTTCATACTAAAGATGGTGCATATCTCTTGAGTCACCACCAGAAATGAACTAACACAAATACATTTTGATTTTTCCGATTAGCTCATTGGCGGGCCCGTTGCTAGGGGGCGTCATCACAGAGTATTACGGGTTCGGCTATTCGATTATGACCATCGCTTGTACCTCTTTCGCTGTTTTGATCATCACGTGTCTTTTTGGCATCTGGGAGTTTCGATGCGGAAAAGGGTAAGTTGCACATAAACACGAGAACGTAAAAAGGACATATTTGTCAATATAAACACAGACTTGAAATCTTTCATACCTTTATCCACAAGCACAAGCCGAACGGATAATGACGGTATAAAGCAGCTGATAGCGCCCTCATGAGACAATTTATGGAGAACGAGGTCAGAATGGACCGCCGTGATTGGATACTAACAACGTATGACTTCCTCAAACAAAGGTCATTTAAGCCAATGAAGTGTGAATTTAGGACTCTTTTATGAAATAAGCTCCGACAGGAGCTTCTACATTAATACTTGGTGGTCGGGTCGGTTAGTCTGATCTGTCTGTCTGTCCCGACAATTGACCAGAAGTATTTTGTTCCATAATGTACCACCGGCGTCGCATTTTTCGGCATCGTGCATTTTTCGGCGTCGCATTTTTAAGCTCTGGCGGGGATCGTTTTGATCGATTTCTTCAGCAGTGCAAGACTTTCCTGCAATCATGCAAGACTAATTCTTGCAACAGCCAGAGCTTGTTGTGCACACGTACACGCGTGGTTTAACCAATGGGTATAAAAGGAAACCGATTTTCATTGGAGTATGATTTTCATATGACACAGCGTTTATTTCCGCACGCGACACTTCAGTTTGACTCGTCCACAATCCTTTGCGTTTCCGGAAGAATATTGATATTTGGCACAGACTTAAGATTTGTCTGCAGTGTACAAATTTGAGTCACGAGTGTCCTCACTCAATATTTAATGTCCACTGAAATAACTCTGGAAAATTGTAAGTTAAAAGTCTTTTTGCCAAGAGAAATATTCAATCTCAAACATAATATAAGCAAAAGGTAAGTCTAGCTCCTCTTAAAAACTTGTACCTTTTGTATTTACCTTGTAGGAAGCGGGAACCACGCGAGGCTTTTTCTTCGGAGGACAACTCGAATGATCAGGAGATGAGACTACTGTCTTCAAAGTAGATTGACAATTGGTGGTATAACTGTATATTGCCATCTTGCTGCAATGTCCAGCGTAACTGGAATGTTTTGTTTCTTTTCATTACATAATTTTATGGTCGAGCTTATTTGAGAGCCAATTGGACTTCCAAATATGGTTGTGCCCAAACTTGGGAGAAGACATGGATTCAGGAATGATTATAAGCTCGTCTGACAGGGGTAGTAACATCACACGCTTTAATCGCCCGGTCATAAACAACTGTATTATTTAAATAACTAGCGGGGTGGAGTCATACACACTGTACTAATGTTTACCTTGACCTCAATTTGCATGTTGACTGCAAGTGGGCGTGGTTTCAAAATATGATAAAATAAATGAGATAAAATGTTATCCCCGGGATAAAAAAATGAAAAAAAAAAAAAAATTGAAAAAAAAAAAAATTAAGCTGTGGTTGGCAACATAGGTTGCTAAAATTGTATAGTTAACATCCTCATTATGTAAGAAAGAGGCATTTTGATCAAGTTTTTGATGGCATTTGTTGGTTATTTTGCATTTTCATACATCCAATGATATGTTTGGAAACATTATAAGAACCATTTTTGCAGCGTTGACCTTTCAAAGTGTGCCACACCATGGTTGGTATAAAACAGGGCCAACCACAGGTTGTGGCACAGAAAGTGCTACAACTTTCAAGGCTGAAGTTTCTTAATCTATAGGCTGAACTTTATAAACATTTAAAGGCTTGAGCTCGAACTGTAAATTGAATGGAAGTGCGATTTGAACCTACGACGTTTAGATGTCCATACCAGTGCTCCACTGACTGACTATCTTGTCAGAAACCTGATAGCTCATTGGTAGAGCACCATTACGAGGGTGTAGATAGCAGGTTCAAGTCCCAACCCAGTCAATGTCTTTGTTAAACCTCATAGACTTTGGGAATTGTCACTGCTCTGTTTCTGGAAGAAGATTAATACCCGGCTCGTCCTCGAGACAGGTCCCTTTTGTGCTGAAAACAAGGAAAATACAATTCCATCAAAAGTGTTTTTAAAAATGTGTAAGTAAGACAAAAAATAACAACCACGATTAGTAACCTGTCCAGTGCAGAACATTGTTAATTTGCTTAGAATTGGATGGAAATAACAGTAATAAATGTCTATGTTCAGTTTTAAAAAGTGTATCTCCTGCTAAAAAAGGTACATGTCGGTTTATATCACATCTTGTACAGTCTGTCTAGTTTAAAAACAAAAGAAATAGTTTCGTGAGTGTGGTGCCTCATGAGGGGCGGGGCAAGGATGGCTTCTTGGTGGGATGTCAACAAAAAGATTGATACCTACTTTAAGAAGTTGTGAATATAGTTTCTGCTGCAATTTGACCAGCCCAGCTCGGCATAGTTGTCCTGCATGTAAGTGTGACCGGCCAGACTTAAATTCCTATAATTATGCTGCCAGGTCCCTTCTGTAAAATATTTCTTTGTGGATGTCTTATATTTTTAGCATAAACGAGCGATGCAAAAGTTGTCGAAGCATTGCGAGCGCCCTCTTATGTTTTCCATTGAATATAGCATACTGAGTTGCGTAATTAATTTGCATAGGCATGCAGCGCGAAAAACCTTTTATTCCGTGCAGTGTTGCAAAAGCATAAAGCTTCGGACACACATTCCTTGAATTTTTCGCTAGTTTTCTTGGAGAGTAAGCAAGCATGGGTAGGTCACTTGACTGCTTGTCGTCGCTGCTGCCAGCCACACCTTATTGCGAGCCAGCTTCATTGAATTTTGCTGTGTTTCATACGTGGTTTTGCCACGGTTAGCACGCCGCATGTGCATACACATATCGTGTACATGCATATCGTGTAGTTTGCCCAAAAATCCGCAATAATATTGCGTTATTTTCCGATGCTATTGCGTCTTTCGCAATTTTATTACATTACATCGTAATATATAATGAATAATTAGTCATTCCAAAGATTTTGTTTCCATCACAAAGTAGCAATCCAGTTGCACAAATCTCTCAAATATCGCTTGCAATGAGCATAGCCAAAACCATGCCCAGTTAAGCCGACGCCGAAGCTCTGTTTTAAGTACAATTTTGCATTAGGTGTTTATTTTTTTAATGAGTAAACAAAACATTCTTTGAAATTATTGATTTAATAATGAAACATGATATCCCGCTAATAACACTTTCAACGCGTCTTCATCATCATCATCATCTAGCGGTCAAAACCAAAATCTGGTTCACCTCGCCAGGCCAGGTGTCTTTATCCCTCATTATCCCCCCATTCAACATAATTATAATCCACTGCGACTGCGCACTTTTTGTGGACAACTCAATTCACCGCCAAATCAGGCAAACGTGGAAAAGGTAGGTGTTTGGCCTTGTGATGATAATCAAAATGTATGGAATGATCAATTACTCATTTTCAACATTATTAAGAACCATTTATGCACTAACATCTTTAACATACCCCTTTTAGCGCACTGTCTGCAGCAACAGTGCGTACATCCGACGGCTTAACTCACCACTTAAATTAAGCAATATTGAAACGGGTGTTTTTTGAACGCAGTTTATGTATCAATGAAAAGCTAAAGAACTGCTCTTTAAGATTGAGACACATTGACACATTTCAAGTTCATTACTTTTATATATCAGCCCATTGTTTTTAGATTACCTTTTTTATACACGGGTATGTATCGGGAAAAAAAGCTAATTCAGGAAAAATTTGCCATGTCTATACCACAACCTATTACAACGAAACAAATTAGACAAAGGTATTTGCGGTGAAACCTCTATTCTTATTCACAAAATGTTCAAAACCTTTTCATCTCTAACCCCCTGTCTATTGCTCCATGAGCAAAGGCTTTATTGTCAACGCGGCAGTGTGTCAACTAAATATAGATTTTTCCGGCCAAGTTAGCAGATTTGGCGGCCAAATTTGCGACCAATCACCCATTTTCGCACGAATTTGTATGCACGTTGAGATCAACATTCACTCACCTAAAAACACCAAGCAATTTCACATGAGAAGCATGTGATTTCAATTTTAATCATGCAATTTCAAAAATAGGGCATTCAAATTAAAATTGCACAAACGAGCATTCAAATTTGCCGGAGCTTCAAGCTGTGTAAGTTTGGTCATTCGAATTCACCATTAAGCGAGCATATGTAACAAGTAAACAAAGTAATTGAACTAAGTAGGTCCATGTCGTTCCTTTGTTTGTTAGAATGAAGATGGAGTGTGTTTGTTACAATTTGGAAATATAGATATAAAAACCTCCCACAAGACTCTACCACTACTCAGATCACCATGCAAACTGTTAGATTGAAGTACTATATATAGAAATATCAACATGCCAGCTCATGGGCGTTACATGAGAATTTCAAATGTAGACAGTGGTCATTTAATCGAAGCTTTCGATGGCAATGCCCAAGACTATCTTGAACCTGCAGACAATCTTGGCATAAACAGATCTATTGCTGCAGGTCAATTGTAGGTCCGAGATCTGGCAGACGGGAACAAGAGGAGGGGCCAAAAACACAAAAATGGACCACGACATGAAGACGTAATAATCAAAAGGTGAAAGAAATGAAAAGACTCAGATCGTATACCTTCGTTTACTTTCATTTTGAATGCAGAAAGTGCTAAAAAGAATGCGCGGAAATGAAAACGAAAACAAGAATCTCATGCAAATAACCCTAAACCAAACCGACTGCTAAACTGAATGATCACTTAAACCAAATGACATAACTTCAATTTAGGATGTTTTAAACATAAAAATGTCCGGACTTAAACACGAATTTGAACACCTGAAATCTAATACGAACCACGGGAATGACGACAGGGTGCTACTTTGCTTCAAGTTGACCACTATCCAGATGAATTCCAATGCTATTTTTGCGAAATTGGCCGGGGAAACCTATATTAAGTATTAATCAGTATGTAGAGAACCAATCCAAATCTGCGCTACTCAATTTATTGGTCAACCTTCTATTTAGCAAAAGATGATAATAATTATATTTCTGATTTCAATACAGTTACTCATGGTGTCCCCCAGGGCTCACTCCTAGCCCCGTTTTTTTTATTGTGTGCATCATTGATATTTGAGCTACTTCTGATTTACTTTCATTTATTCTTTGTGCAGATGACACTATCATTTTTTTCTTTCTGATAAGCACCTCCCTACTTTATTTGATAATGTCAATCCACATCTGGTTAATGTTTGTGAGTGGCTGAAAGCCAACCACCTCTCTCTTTAAGAAATATTAAGAAATGTAATTTTATGATTTTCCACAGTAAAAGAAAACTCAAAGCAATATTTCTAATCTTACTATTCAGTTGTTAAACGAAACAATAACGTGTTGACAAAACTAAGTTCTTTGGTGTGATACTTGACAGCAAGTTGACTTGGACTCATCACATCAATGATATTGCTAGTAAGATTTCAAAATCCATTGGTAGTATACATAGACTCAAGCACATTTTTCCAACAAAATTCTCTGTACACTCTACAGGGTGTGTCAAACAAGAAACCCACGAAACCCAAATGTCGGGACCATTGGTTTAGTGAAGTTCTGCATGTAGCACTTTCAAAATCTAGGATATGAAAGCCCAATTCATAAGGTTTCGTTTAGTACAAAAATAATTCAAATCACTTATAATTCAAATCACTTATTTACTTTTTCAAGTTACGGAATTTTAAACACAACCACCGTCTCAAAGTTCTGTCCACGGATCACAAGAAGGTAAGTGTCCTTTCAGCAAAACGAAAACAAATCACATAGAGATGTGCGTGAATTGTTTTCGTTCCGCTGAAAGAACGCACACCTTTTTCTAGTGATCCGTGGACAGAACTTTAAACGGTGGTTGTGTTTACAATTCTGTAACTTATAAAGTACATGAGTGATTTGAATGATTCTTTTACTAACAGATAGCTTATGAATTGGGCTTTTATATCCTAAATTTTAAAAGTGCTACATGCAGAACTTCACTAAAACAATAGTCCCGGTATTTGGGTTTCGCTTTTTTTGACTCAGCCTGATTTGCTCTGTCATTTCCCCCTACCTAAATTATTGTGATAAAGTCTGGGAAAACACATTTCATACACACATTAACAAACTGTTCAATCTATAAAAGCCATTTGCTTAGTCTCCAAATCTCATTTCATTGCTCACACGGGATCCTCTGTTCAAACAACTCGAACTACTCAACCTTGGAAACATTAATACAGGCCGTATATCTTCAGAACATCTTTATTTACAAATGCTTCAACAAACAACTGCCCGCCCAATTCCAAACACTCTTTTTCAATTTAATTTCAACATCCATAACTACAACACACGAACTTCTACTAACATTCATCTTCCAAAACACAGGACACACATTTTCAACACACAATTCGATATACTGGCGTAATCAACTGGAGCAAACGTCTCAATGACATCAGAAACTCAACTATACACTTTACATATTTGAAACTAAAATTAAAATATACCTATACAACTGCTCTTTGTATAATACTTAAAATTATTTATAGTACCATATTTAGGCTAGTGTTAGTTGAAGGTTGTTTTGTTGTGACTTAGTGTTGTTTTGTTTGTCTGAATGTTTTGTCTAGCTGTCCGTCCGTCCGTTTTGTCTTGTATGGCATCCCCAGCTCAAGCAACCGCTTGCCGGGACATGTCTCCATTTTCACCTTTTGTTTCAAGTAACTTCTTACATTTATCCACTTGTTATACACCGAGTGTTAATCTGCTTTCCCACTTCCTCGTATTGAAGAAACGCTGGAGGCATTGGCAGGATCCCGCTTTTTCTCCTCACTTGATATGGCACAAAATACTTCCAATTGATGATGCACCCAGACTCTGTTGACAGAACTGCTTTTCGAGTCCCATGGGGGCTGTTTTCATTCGACCGGATGCCACAGGGACTCTGCAACTGTCCCAGTACGTTTCAACGAACAGTTAAATTGATATTTGGGGACATGAACATGTCTAAATTAATACTTTATCTTGATGACATTCTTGTCTTCTCTAGCACATTTGAAGAACATCTACAGAGGTTGGGTGTTGTATTTGATCGACTTATCGAACATGGGCTAAGGTTGAAGGGCCAGAAATGTCTCTTCTTTCGGCGAGAAGTGAAACATCTCGGGCACATAATCAGTGAAAGTGGGGTCTCGGTGGATCCGGAAAAGGTACAGCGAGTAGCAGACTGGCCGGTTTCACCTCTATGTTCCGACACCCTTATGTTCCGACTGCACATATTCCTATTCCTAACCCTAACCCTAACCCTAACCCTAACCGGGAGTAACACAATCTAGGTTGTCGGAACATAGGGGTGTCGGAACATAGAGCAGTCACCGACTGGCCGACCCCGAGCAATTTGGGGGAACTCCGATCTTTTCTCGGGCTTGCCTCCTACCACAGGCGTTTTGTCCCATATTTAATAGCAAAACCATTGCATAAGTTAACGGCCAATGTAGAGACAAAAGTAGGGAACCTGCCGTCTGGGTTTTTGTGGTCTGATGAGGCTAACAAAGCGTTCTGTGAGCTGAAGAAGATGATGTGCTCAGCCCCTGTGCTCGCCTATCCAAACTTTGATAAGGAGTTCATAGTCGAGGTCGACGCCTCACTCCAAGGGCTTGGGGCTTGTCTTTTGCAAGCCGATGACCATGGAGCCCTCCACCCTATTGCATATGCCAGTAGAGGTCTGCGAGGGCCCGAGAAGAATTATTCAGATTTTTCATGCTTCAAGCTTGAACTTCTCGCCCTTAAATGGGCTGTCTCCGAGAAATTCCGAGAATACTTACTAGGTGCTCATTTCACGGTATTTACAGACAACAACCCTGTTTCGCACCTCCAAAATACGAAATTGGGGGGCATGGAACAGCGCTGGGTTGCGCAGCTTGCGCCATTTAACATGACAATAAAGTTCCGGTCTGGGAGAACAAACAAATGTGCAGATGCACTCAGCCGACGACCAGTGGAGGTTGCAGATATAGCTGAAATGGCAAATGACTGTACCTCAGTCCCTTGTGAGATCCAACCTAAGGAAGTTGTAGAAAATTCAGATGAAAATTGTGCTGCTGGGATTGATGCGCCCCGGTCGTCAGCAGTCCTGCCGTCTTTCTCCCACACTGAACTAGCATTAATGCAAAGGGAAGATGAACAACTAGGAGAACTTTGGAAACTTGGGACTCCAAGTGGCAACCTGATGCGCCCAGACCAGGTGTAAATACCCCTGGTATTGTAGGCTGGATGAAAGAGGGGACTAAAGTAGTTGAGCGGAGGGGTGTGCTTTACAGACAAGTGAAGGATAAGGCTCGTGGTCCAGTGTACCAGGTGTTGGAGGCCGCACATGATAATTGGGGACACCAGGGTGTGAACCGCACACTGGGGCTCCAGGCGGGTGCACACCGGTAAATCGTGAATAAAAAAATATACCCTCAAAATATTCTATATAAGAGAGTTCTGAGCGCCGTAAAATTGGGGAATTGAAGAGATATGGTAATGAACCTCTGGCCCGGAATGGGGCTTCCAATTCTGAACATTTTGGATGCTATTGGGCTCGAAAGTGGCGCTATTTTTCCATGTTGTGGAGGGATCGTTTTTCAAAATGGCTACTTTTCCGCTTTGGGGATAATAGGGGTCGTTTTCTTTGGGTGAAAATATCTCGAAAAGTCAATGGTCAACCCACCAAAAATTGAAAAGAAAACTAAAGATGACATGTTGATTATCATTTTTCTGTGCAGCTTGAATACCTGTGAGAGTTTTGAGTATTTTTTTTGTTAAAGAATTTTGAAGTATGGGCATTTAGCACTAGTGTCTATGGGAGTTTATTTGCAGGTATGCATCCTATAACGAATAACAAAGATGGCCGTTTCGCGCATGCGCTGTGCCGCGGCAGTGGTCTTTTCAGTAAGCGGAACCTACGGGGAGGGGAAAAAAGTGTTTTAAAGGTATCAACAAGGGTTTTTTCCGTAACGGATTCTTCCAAATCATAAGGGAGCAGTAGGCTATCACCCGATTACAACAATTGCTAGTTGAAAAGGGGGGGGGGGCATTTTGAGCTTAAAAGTAGCTGAACTCAATTTATTGTCGCTGGGGGCGCTCTACAGCTGAGCAGGGACAAAAAAATACTATTTTTGGGCTTAATATCGACCTCGGATAATATTTTTCTTTCATCTTTTTCCTTCAAAATATTGACTTTGGAAATATTCTGCTCGTCCTGAATGTGGTTTTGTGTTAAAATTTAAAAGTTGCCTGCTATTATAGGGTGCACACCGGTAAATCGATCCGCCAAGCTCATGAATAAATGTAATACCCTCAAAATATTCTATATTAGAGAGTTCTGAGCGCCGTAAAATTGGGGAATTGAAGAGATATGGTAATGAACCTCTGGCCCGGACTTGGGGCTTCCAATTCTGAGCATTTTGGATGCTATTGGGATCGACAGTGGCGCTATTTTGCCATGTTGTGGAGGGATCGTTTTTCAAGATGGCTACTTTTCCGCTTTGGGGAAAATAGGGGTCGTCTTCTTTGGGTGAAAATGTCTCGAAAAGTGAATGGTCAACCCACCAAAAATTGAAAAGAAAACTAAAGATGACATATTGATTATCATTTTTCTGTGCAGCTTGAACACCTGTGAGAGTTTTGAGTATTTTTAAAAGAATTTTGAAAATTGTTTGCATTAAGGTCAGCATCTTCATTAATTTTGAAGCGAATACCGCAAACTTCGCCACAGACATCAAGTGAAAATGCGTTTTTGACGTTTTTTAACCTGCCGCTAGAGGGCGCTCCAACTCTTCATGGCGTCACCCATTTTTTTTTTGAAAGGTCAATCCAGGCAGACCCCAACATCATTGAAAGCAAGTTCATATCTTTCAAATTATTAGGCACTTCCGGTTTCGACCGGAAGGAAGGGTCACGTGATTTTACGCGCTCAAGATAAAATGAAGAGCATGTATTACCATGTCGATTCCCGCAAAATTCAAGTTCCGGTCTGTCACGGTTGATTTTATATGGAATTTCAAAGATTAAATCTATTAAACTTTAAAGTGAGGTCACGTGACCCGCGATGACGTCATAAAGACGTAATTACAAAAAAGCACATCTTTAGTAGATTGCGCATTCATGTATTGACAAAGGAAGTTCATATATGTTTCCATTTTTCCAAACAATTCCGGAGAAGAATTGTGTCCTGGAGAATAAAAAAAAACACTAGAGGTTGTAGGAGCAACCACACGGTGTTTGGCCACGGATTGCCGCAAACTTTGCCACACACATCAACTCAAAGTATGCATGTTTAAATCCATGTTTGACTTTTCAACATGTCGCCAGAGGGCGCTCTAACATTTGATGACGTCACCTGTTAAATTTTTGTACAGAACTGCCTAGGCAGACACTCGAATCGTTGAAAGCAAGTTCGCATCTTCTGCCAATTTAAATTAATAAGGCACTTCTGGTTTTGACCGGAAGGAAGGGTCACGTGATTTTGCACGTAAAACCAAAAATGAAGACCCTGCAATTAAAATCGATTGCCATAAAAAACAAAATCAAATCTGGAGCTGTTGATTTTATATTGATTTTCAAAGATTAAATATGGAAATACTTATTTGATTGTAATATGACACTTGATGACGTCATTGTGACGTCATCGCCAGAAACCTCCAGAGCTATATTTACTGTGCTATATATAGCCACATCTTGATTATATCTCTCACGGTTGATTTTTTAGCAATTGTTTAATGTTTGAAAGTCTTTTCTTTATAACTTCCGGTCTGATGACGTCATCCATGTTTTTTTCGCACACAGGTCTTTTCTGCATGAAGTTCATCATGTATGTTAGGTTTGAAGCGATCACCGCAAATTTCGTCACATACATCAAGTGATAATACGTTTTCGACGTTTTTTAAACTGCCGCTAGAGGGTGCTCTAACATTTGATGACGTCACATGTAATATGTTTGTACAGTACTGCCTAGGCAGACACTCACATCGTTGAAAGCAAGTTTGCATCTTCTGCCAATTTCAAATAATAAGGTACTATCCGGTTTCGACAGGAAGGAAGGGTCACGTGATTTTGCACTTAATACCAAAACTGAAGACCCTGCAAAATTGTATCGATTGCCATCGAAATCAAATCTGTAGCGGTTGATTTTACATTGCTTTTCAAAGATTAAATCTAGAAATCTTTGATTGCTTGTAATATGATAGTTGATGACGTCATTGTGACGTCATTACCAGAAACCTCAAGAGCTATATTTACTGTGCTGTATACAGCTAAATCTTGATTATATCTATCACGGTATATTTTCTGGCAATATTTTAAGGTTTAAAGGTCTTTTTATTGTAACTTCCAGTCTGATGACGTAATCAATTTTTTTTTCGAGGAAAACGTGTTGTCTGCATTATGGTCATCATGTACATTAATTTTGAAGCGATTACCGCAAAATTCCCCACAGACATCAAGTGAAAATGCGTTTTTGACGTTTTTTAACCTGCCACTAGAGGGCGCTCCAACACTTCATGGCGTCGCCAATTATTTTTTTGAAAGGTCAATCCAGGCAGACACTTAAATCGTTTAAAAGCAAGTTTATATCTTTTTCCACTTTTAAATTATTAGGCACTTCCGGTTTCGACCGCAAGGAAGGGTCACGTGATGTTATGCGCACAGGATAAAATGAAGATCATGTATTACCATGTCGATTCCCGCAAATTTCAGGTTTCGGTCTCTCAAGGTTGATTTTGTATGAAATTTCAAATATTAAATTTATTTAACTTCCTAGTGACGTCACGTGACCCATGATGACGTCATGATGACGTAATTGTAAAAAAGACCATCTGCGTTGGATTGTGCATTCATGTTTTGACAAATGAAGTTCATATATGTTTCCAGTTTTCCTAACAGTTCCGGAGAAGAGTTGTGTCTTGGAGAATAAAAAAAATAAAAAAATAGTGAACTTTTACAAAAACAATAGGTTTTGGGCTAAAGCCCAACACCTAAATAGTGAACTTTGACAAAAACAATAGGTTTTGGGCTAAAGCCCAACACCTAACAAGTGGTCAAACTTACAGTTCAGGCTACCGCGCCAAATTTACATTTAACTTGTGGAAGAAATATTCAGTTGGCAAAAAATGAAGAAAATGAATCACAATCACAAAAGGTGTACAATCATCAACAACCATAAATAGGCTAAGGCTGGCATAAAGGAAGTTCCAGCATTGCCTATAATCTACTTCCCTATTCTTTTTTTGGTTTGGGGTACTGATTAGGACGCACAGAAATTGCAAAGATTCCCATATCTGGCCATCACTCGACACCCTGTGCACAAACCCTATGTGGCTGGTCTGAAAATTGTAAAGGTTTTTTCATAAAAATTCAAAATGTGTCCCTGCTAAGTTAGACTTTTCAGGACATATTTTCTGATGGCTGATAGGTCATTGAAGGGAAAAATTAACGATGGCCAGATAAGGGCAATCTTTCCCAGCAATTTTCAACTGAACTATGCACTAACATTATCATGCATGTAGGTTTTAACCCTACCATGCCAACTAAATTTGGTTCACGTAAGATGTTAAGTAACAAACCCAATCCCATTGTTACTGTTAACCCTGTAGAGGTAGAGCCCAAAAGATACGTGGTCAGACCACGGATCCTACACACAAGGATTAACGACTCGGCCCAACTCCTGGTTTAGTGCGTGATAACGGCCTGTACTGGTGGCATGGAGGTTGGAATAGAATATACTTTTCAACAAAGACCACTGCACGCGGTGGCTTTCAGATTTGCAAGGCTCTTCGCCCGATCTGGCCTCAAAGTCTGTCAAGCCAGCGAATCGTATTTTTGAATATTCATGAGTCAACGTTTTTGGTCTTTATTATTGAATTCTGATAAGTGATAACTACATAACCATGGTAATGCCGAGCACAATATCTTGAGCTTTAAGATGAACAATGAAATGTTGCTTTTGTTTTATCGGTTCGGCAGCCTATCTCTCTCAAACTGTTTAATAAAAGCCTAATTAAAAATGAAATGTTGATAAACGGGGTTCTCCTCGAAATTTGACGTTTATTTCCCGGGTAAATACTTCATCTATGACGACAAAAACTGCACAATACCATCTGTTATATCCTGAAGTATTTATTTTTAAAATAATTTGGAAAAATTATATCTTGAATAAGAAGTAGTTTTACTTACAGTTTTATGAATATTTCCGTTTTAGATGTCGTGCAAAAACCCAACACAATGGCACATCTGGAAAATTCGCGATTACGCGCCAACGGGTATTAATTCCGTCATCACGCGTCTAACCAATCAAGGCAAGTCCACTGAGTGCATTTTGTACTAGAGCTCAGAACAGTGGTTTATCCTGGTGTTTAGGATCAATGGTTAGACTGCACGAAGTTTTGCTCGTTTGCAATTTGGGGTTTGGGGTATATAAACGAGGCTAATCCGACAACTCGACGACCGCAACTTCTATAAAAAGCTCCCATCCAACCCCGTCCCCAAACACATCAAATAGTCTCCGATGCTATTAGAGTTGCTTATGATAACGAAGACATCAACAAAAAGATAAGGGCTTTCTAAACGCCATCCAACTGCCGTGTGGCACAATTCTATCTGCTCCCTAAAATTCATAAGGACGGAAACCCAGGTCGCCCTATCATATCTGGCAACAACACCCCCACGGAAAAAAATATCCAAGTTTGTTGACCATCACCTTAAACCCTGGTTCGCAAATTGCCCTCTTACATTCAGGACACTAATGATTTTCTACGGAAAAAAGACATTATCAATCAAACCGGGCCCCTCCCACCTCACACACTCATCGCCTCTCTAGATGTCAAATCTCTCTACACCAACATACCACACGATGATGGCATCGCAGCAAGCACCGCCACCCTCAACACTCGCACATCTAAAGAACCCTCGACAGAAACACCCAAGAACTTCATCAAACTCATACTCACATTAAACAATTTTGAGTTCAATAACGATCATTATCTTCAGACTCAAGGTACGGCCATGGGTACTGCCATGGCCCCCAATTATGCCCATTTGTTCATGGGTCAGCTTGAGGCCAAACTCTTCACTAATTCTCCACACAAACCAATTTGTTGGTGGAGATACATCGACGGCATTTTCTTGCTTTGGTCAGGGAGTCGCTCCACCTTCGATGAGTTCCTTGAATACTGTAACTCCGCCCACCCAACTATCAAATTTACACATGAGCTTTCCAACTCACACATTGCCTTTCTCAAGACGTTCTTGTACGACTAGACAATGGATTTTTTTATCACGGATATATATTCCAAGCCTATAGACACCCACCAGTATTTGTCATTCAATTCGTGCCATCCCCTCCACACCAAAAAGAGTCTCCCTTTCAGCCTAGCCCACCGACTCCGACGCATTTGCTCTAATGATGAGGATTTTGAAAAGCGCTTGGAAACTCTTCGTCTCCGACTTCGGAAACGCAACTCCCCCTCCACTCTAATTAATCAAACTTTCGCCAGAGCACGCACAGTCAACCGTTCCAACGCTCTAAATCCCCGCCACACAAAGGATGCCAATACCCGCATCCCTCTAATTATAAGTCTGCCATACATCCCCAATCTCCCCAATATTGCCAACACTCTTCTCCACAACTTCAACATACTTCAATCCACACCCAGACTGAAGTCTTGCTTTCCACATCCACCCATGATTGCATATAAAAGGAGCCCAAGCCTGAAAGATTTGCTTGTGTCTTCGTCACTTAAACCCACAGATACACCAACTGAACACGCTATCAATACCACACAAGTCTGCAGCAGTTCTACAGGGTGAAACTTTCCTATCAAAAGCCACCTGTCCTGTACCTCACAAAACATCATCTACTGTCTCACATGCACCAAATGCAACATGTAATATATCGGCGAAACATGCACCACTCTAAAAACTCGCTTCAGGGGTCACAGGTCTGAAGGTTCACTCAATAAGAAAGATCAAGCCACCACCAAACACTTCAATCTCCCAGACCGCAACATTTCTTACATGCACATTTTCGCTATAGAACAAATCACCACCAATACAATGGATGCACCAACTCAACACAGTAGAACGTGCAGCACGGATGAATATCAAACAACAATAGCTCCCGCTTGACACCAAGGGCTGTGAGCTCCTCCTTTGTCCACTTTCTTTGGGGCTCCATTGTCATCTTCCTTTTCACTCCCGTCACTGTCTTATCTCCTACTCTCCGCTCGCTACAGACTCCACTTTCAGTCACTTCTAATAGCCAACACACACCCACCCACACACCCAGGCTCACACACCCAACCTGGTAAGTCCCCACACCATTCGTTTACCCTTCCTTCAAATGCCATTGGAGCAAATTCATAAACCCTTTTCGACCTGATTCAATCACCACAGTTATCCCCCTTGTTTTAGTTCTGTTATTGTCGTTTAAGTTCGTTTTGTTTAAGTTTTACTGTCTCGAAACGTCGATTAAATCCACTCCAGCCAGCAATGCATTGGTTCTGTGTCATCTTCTTTTGTGCTAACCCATTACGCTATGCACTCTTTTCTATATGCATATATACGCCATGGCAGAATGGATAAATGGGCTAGGATTTAATATAAAGGTTTTTTTTAATCTTGAGATCAGTAAAAACAAAACTTATGACAAAATCTCCACCCTAACATCGTACTGGGGATGGGACCTTGTGTGCAGAAAAACATGCAAAAACAAAATCAGTCCAACGTTACTCACTTTTGAGCCAACAAAATTCTCCCAAATTTGCATGGGACAAAGACAAGGTTTGAGGTCTCGATTGCAATTTCTAAAGGAGACTTTTCTTCAACACTTTACACCGGAGAGATAAATTTGAAGCCTATAAAGACTAGACAAGCCCAACTTTTTGAAAAGATTGACCCTTCAGTATTCCCGTGACATGAATGTGGGAAACGTAGAGACTAGGTGCCAGGCGTTTCTTTTGACCATGTTGGCACAGTTGGTTGATGCAGTACTAAAGGGGTGTTTGACGGGTTGTGTCATGTGCAAGTCTATTTTCTGGTGTTGCATGTTCTTACTCTCTTAAGTTTCTCGACTCTCATTTTTGGACTAGTACGCCCTTAAACAATCTAAGTTAGCAGACCAGTAACAACCACAGACCTCAGTGATAATTACGCCCATGCACTTAAAAAAATAAGAAAATTACTCAGGACTCTCCAAGGTGCTTGAGACACACATCAAATTAAAGCTTACTTCATCATCTTTCATTTTCTGTTCACTTTTTTAAGGGGTAAACCTAAGACTTTTCAGAGACTTTTTAGTCCTGAAGCCCATCGCCAGTTTGAAAAAGGATGCCTACGCTCCATTACAAAAAAGGAGCAGTTTAAGGGCCTACGAGGTCCAAGTCCTCTTCACGGCTTCTCCTCTTCTTTTTTACAAACCGTCAAGTTCACGGCCCACAAAATGCTCTAATACCGGAGAATTTGAGGGCATGTAAATCGTGATTTGATAGGCGTAGGCTATTTCAAGCCTATGCCCCTGCAACCCTCGAGTCTAGTCCGAAAATTTGGGACTCTCAATACTCCGTATGAGAGTCCCAAAAATTAAGGTATCCATATCGTGCAATAATAAAACCAGTGTGAATCAAATTTGCAAGCTTCTTACTCACTACAGTTTCCTCAATGTTCCCCGAAACTTCTGCCTCGCAAACTTGCTGTTGTGAGCATTGCATCACCAAAAATTCAGCTTTTAATTCTAATTTTGCAGAGAGTTATCGAAATCCAAACGTGAGACATCACGTTAATGTAATGTATCACGTTAATGTATTAATGCAATGCATTGTGCAAAAAGACTCCTCAGCTATAAAATTTTCATCTTGTACATAAAACAGTGCCCTCTTGTTGATCTGAGTGAATGCAGAATGTTTCATTTTTTTAACAGAGGGCGCTATGTTCTTTTGGCAATCGATTAAAAAACAAGTAAGGATGCAGTGAACTAATTCAAGTGAGAATTTCTACGCGAGCTGATTAGCATAACAAGTGAACCCACAGTTTCTTTTGAAAACGGAGACCCAGAATACTTTTTAACTACCCAGAATACTTTGTGAATCACACTCACATTTCTAGATCATGGAGAATGACGTGGATGATTTTTGAACTGCCAAAAACCTGCCTTAAAATTGGATTTAAGGTCTCAAATTTCGCAGGTGACATGCTTGCAACTATAGCATTTTGATGTATGTGTTGTGTGGGCATTAATTAGCCGAATGGTGAGTAAAAAAACGTCAGTAGTAATTTTGCATTTTCGTAACGTGAGCAACCGATTTTGTGCGTCTTGTTTATTATACATAACACATTTTTTTGGATGTCATCTTTGGTGCTTAGGTAGGTCTAGGTCTACTCTATCTACCATGGGGATAACAGTTATTAAACCTTTTTAGTAAGGTAATTACAGCCCAAGGAAACTCAAAAGTACATCAAAAATTTAACGTGAGTAACCGTGGAATTGCCCATTTACTTTTAACAGCCTACAGTTTTAGATGGTTATAGAAGTTTTCGGTGAAGATATGAATGTCTCTATTTACCGCGAATGGCTATACGTCTGACTTGTTGAGCTCTATTACAAAAAGGTCCTGCATGTATATGTACATGGGTCATTCTATAAATTTGGGGTCCACTTTTTTTCCCGTCCCTGTTACATCTGACATCTATGATTTTATAATTCTGATGCACTCCTTAATGCAGTCATCCTCCAAGAGTGATTATGAATAGCAAACTACCTACCCAACAAATAAACAATCATTTGAAGTCACTTTTAATGATGCTTGAATGGCAAATTACAAAGTACCAAGGTAACAGGGACCGGAAAAATGTCACACTTTGGACCCCAAATTTATAGAATGACCCACATGTATGTGTACATGAACATGTAGTGGGTCAGGATCAAGCTCAGTTCACTTCGCCGTTACGGTTCAAAGTTCATGTTTTCACTAGTTCTCATAGAAGTTGCTAGCACAGTTCAACTTGTATTGAAAGCGGATTGGCAGCAGCAGCAGCATTGCATTGTATATGGTCATATGGTCATATGGTCCTTTGTGAGAAACTTGTAGACCATAGCAAATACCTTCAGGCACACTGCTAGCCCGTTATCCATTCACGCACGCATATGCATATAGAAAGAGTGCATGGGCTATATAATAGACCCCATTCAAACTAAGGGAAAATATTAGTCCGAAAATTTGGGACTCTCAATACTGGGTATGAGAGTCACAAAACTAAGGTATTGAAAACATGCAATACAAGACAATTAATAGACTCATTGCACCTGAAACAACAGTACAACTGCATCGGGAGTCCTGTTTAAAAGGAATAACGTAGGACGCTGTGTCGCCCAAAGGTTAAATTTGTGGTTGTAATGCGCAGGAAAATACAATAGATAAAATTTAATTAAACTCAAATAATACAATACAATGACGCGGATTATATGGTACGGTATTATGAAAGGTGACACCAGCGAAAGAGTGAACAGCTAAATTGTTGGACTAAATGTCGGTGAATGTCACGGTGGAAACTGGAAGAAGTTCAATTCAATTGCCATTGAAAAGTACACATTACATGTATATCTCTATTTATGCTAAATAGATGCACTACATTAATCCAAACGATCGAGAAATTGTCCATAATGAACCACGCACTATACAATTAATTTGATCGTAAAATACTACCCTACCTAAAAGCCATCACCGCGATTGTATTACTAAACAGCCTTGCGCATGCTGTTTAAAGAAAATAAATGTCTAATGATTACGTTACAGAACTTAAAACCACGACTTGTATAAGCCTATAGCCGATCGGAATTTCGGATAGTGTGACAGTACGCTAGTCTTAAAGTGAATGTACATCATTGGCTTTTGCTGTAATTTTCAAAAATGAACTATTTGAGGGGTTAATATAATAGATCAAATGTTGTTACACTGACAAGTTTTGTGTTCGAAAATGCAGGAAAAGCCAAGAAAAACAAAAAAATTCAAGTAGTCTGGTTCCCTGACTCCACTAAAGATGAAATTGATCAATTTATAGATGCCGGAAAATTGTAAGGTCACCCACTAGCTGGCCTGCACCCGCTCATGAACATGTTACCAATAGCAAACACAATTTTGACTGAAAAATAGTAAATTTGGAGAAGTAGTTATAGTTAGGTTTTTCCAACGGTGGTCGGCTGACCATCGTTGGAAATGTATACAAAAACACCATTTTCTTGAAAATGACTTCACACCAGGTGCCATCATTTTACAGGATGCTTAAGATTGTCATTAGCCAACATCCTAGTAAGGTATTTCGTAAAAACTTGGTAGTTTTATTTGTTGATGTTTGTTAAATGTTGTATATTCCCTTTAAGTACTGCTTTGACGGAACCTTACACTAAATTAGTAAACCCTTCTTGTTTTATGTTGACATTTTTGGACAGGCCATGGAGCTTCAAACACACGAAAACGGCAACATGGAGGGTTCGCAGAAAGATGCAAATAGTCAGGTGCCTTCTCCGATGGAGACTCCGCCCAGAGGTTTGGCAACTCCAGAGGAAGCGGTTAATGCCGACGGTGACCAGCAACCAGCGAAGAGCAGGTTTACATCCCACCAGATAGCCACCATTGTGGGCACCTTTTTTGCCGCGCTTACTAACATGATGGCTTACTCGGTCATCACAGTGTTCTACCCTATTGAGGTAAGTTCAACCCGCGTGGGGGGGGGGGGGGGGATGGGGCCCCATAAATTTGCCGTGCCCCCATGTCCCCCACCAAATACTGATAATGCCCCTCTTCCTTCCCCAACCAAAAAGGCTTTTTGTAAGTTGTATTTTTTTAAGTTAGCCAAATTTCTTATGTCAATGGACATAGCGAGGCATTAGGCCCAAAAAAAAAGTCTCCGGTTTCTGGTATGGAGCTTGCCCCAAAAGTGGTGCGGCAACGCGGCTTTTTTTTTTTTCCCTGTTTTTTTTTGCTTCCAATGTCGGCTGATGACTGCAAATGGTGCCCGACTAAACTGAGTGCAAATATATGGGAGTCCAGAGAGGCCACATAAAGCTTATTCTCGACCAAGCAACCTGTCGGCTGGCTCCTTAGGCCGAAAAAGAAAAACATGTTTCTTGTCCGGGTGTTTGAAAAAAAAGGAGGAAGCGGGGCTTTTTATTTTTGTCATGTTTTATTTTCAATGAAATAATTTAAAAAAAATGAATAACATAATATAATACATTTGCGGGGTGAATATACAAGAGAGGTCACCCACTGAAAAAAGGCGCTCTTTCTTGCCCACAATATTTCAAAAAAGGCGTATATGGACCTTATAGGTAGCAGTCATCGAGGCAATACATTTGTCTCGCTGTGACATACCAGAAATAAACCTTTTAAGCACTCATTGTTACTGAATTAAAATAACGAAGGATGCCCTATAAGATGGCCGCTATACGCATAAAGTCTATCCTTGAGGTCTAAGAAATACGAAGGCTGCTCAAGTTTAAGGAATAAGTCAATCTGGCATGAAATGTCATCATGGCCTACGTCAAAGTGAAAATGCACAAAACGCTGCTCCGTCCCATAAATTCCAAACTTTTATTTTTCGATTCATTGACATTCAACGGTTGTATTCAAAAATGCTATCAAAAGCTTGGAAAACACAACGACTATCATGATCAATAGAATTTCTGTAGAAATATAACTATGCAGTTTTTCTAGTATATATTTTCCTGCACAGTCTTGCAATTGACTTTGTATTTCGTTAATCTTTCAGAAATTTGAGATAATTAACACACTGTTATAATGCAACTCAAAATAATTATAATATACACGACTACATGTAATTGTCGAACAGATTTTTCATATTATTCAGGGAATTATTGTAATTAAGCGAATTATTGTTGTTAATGTATTTTTACTCTGTTGGACGGTTTTTAATCAAATTTGGTATACTACTTTTAATTGGATAGTTGTATTTTTGGGAGACAGGTGTTTTTACCAATTAATCTGAATAAATAAAGTATTATTCCATCCTGTATGCTCATTTTTCTCTGTCCCTTTGCCAGATTCATGCTATTGTGTACGTCTCATTCAGTGCACATCACTGGAGTTCGTTTCATTCCCTTTAACGCGTTTCTATCATTCCGTTCCCCCTGTGAGCGTCCTTCGTTTGTCTTCTAAGGCCAAAAAAAGTCTCCGGTTTCTGGTATGGAGCTTGCCCCAAAAGTGGTGTGGCGACGCGTTTTTTTTTTTTTTTTTTCCTGATTTTTTTTGCTTCAAATGTCGGCTGATGACTGCAAATGGGGCCCAACTAAACCTAGTGCAAATATATGGGAGTCCAGAGAGGCCACATAAAGCTTATTCTCGACCATAACCCAATCTAAAAACACGTTAAAATTGTGCAGCAGCATTTTTTATAAATTTTCCTATTTCAAAGGTCTGGTTGAAAGAAAACTGAAGTGTGGAAAGCATTTGACTTCAGCAAGTCAGCGTACCAGATTTTATTCAAATTTAACTCGCAAATGGCTTATTCCTCTATACTGCCGTTAAAATCTGCAAGCTTCAATAAGACAAATTGCTTAGATACATGTAGTTGATTGAAGGATGAAATCCGCTTTTTAGGGATTCATTATATCAAAAGATTTCCTGTCACTTTGCAACAGGCAAAGAAAAGGGGAATATCACAGACAGTTATTGGGATGGTGTTCAGCGTATTTTCCTTGTCATACAGCATAGGATCGCCCCTAATAGGCAAAATGGTAAGTCCCTGTTTGGTCTAAAAATTCAATAAGACTATCATTATTTAGGGGAACGCAAAATATCTTGTTCTAATCTACAACATCTTTGAATGAGGAATGTAACAGTGGATTCAATAGACCTAAATTTCTTTTGTTTGTAAACATTGGCGCCATTTTATATGGGCTGTCGCAAGCGCATAAACTGAAGCCGTGGTTGGCAACATATTTTTCCCAAAAAAGTCCCCATAACGCCATCAATACACAGTAAAAAAAAATGTGTAGGAATTGTGTTGAAGCTTTGTTGACAATGTTGTTTTTCCAACAATCTAATAA
Organism: Patiria miniata; assembly: GCF_015706575.1. Classification (NCBI taxonomy): domain Eukaryota; kingdom Metazoa; phylum Echinodermata; class Asteroidea; order Valvatida; family Asterinidae; genus Patiria; species Patiria miniata. The sequence goes on from NW_024037063.1 coordinate 11,290,757, forward strand.
TAGATGGTTTTCTGTAATAACTCTTCTTCATTTTTGCAGTGTTGGACCTTCCATAGTTTTGCATCCCGTGGTTGGCAAAATGTGTAGTTTGCCAACCAAGCGTAGAAAGGTCTATAGGAACAAAAATAAAACCGACCATTTCTTTCACAAAACTCTGTTCTTTACTCGTCAACAGATGGCGCTATTTGGTTGTTAGCGCCACTACCGGCTCATTTCCCCCTTTTGCTAATCCACCGTAATAGTTACTGACTTTAACATTACATGTACATGTATTTGCTTCTTAGATACCAATCGTGGGTGCCCGTTTCGCGTTTCTCGCCGGTTCGTTTATCACGGGAGGATGTAACATTCTGTTCGGGTGAGCATTAATCTCTTCATGTTCTCTCTTTTTTTTTGCTTCATGGACCGTATTCACGAGGTAGCCATTTTTGTCGTGTTCCCTGAATGTATTTCATAAATTGTTAACTGTTGAATGGGGTGGCGCCATACTATTTATGCAGCCTTATTTACTTTCATTTTTTTTTAAATCTGGTTTAAAACATTAGGGAATATTTAATTACAAAGTGTAAATTATTCGTTAAGCAGACTTGAATTATTTAGTAATGTTCCTGCTCTCAATTCTCTGCCCAAGTTCCAACGATTTTACCTCACTTTCTATTCAATAAGGCCCATAAGGATACAGATTAACAATTGACAACTGGGGGTGCACTAACCGTTTTCTGTCTATATGCTATAATACAGGTTTATTATCGACATGCCCACAAACGCTACCTTCACTGGGTTCAGTTTCGCCATTCGCATTTTAGAGGGGCTCGGCTCGGCTGCTGCGCTGACGTCATCATCGGCCATTGTAGCTTCTGTATGCCCTGACGATGTTGGCAAGGCTGTGGTATAAAAAGTTACTTTCATGGGCAATTATATTACATTTGAGAGATTGAGAGGGCGCTGGAACAACGCCACACTATGAAAGGTCCCGCGTCCGAATTGACCGGAATCCAAATAATATTTCTACCTGATACTTTTCCGGGTAAAAACGACATGTTTTCCGGGTCAACATGACACTTTTCCGGGTCACAAGACCCGAAAGATGACCACCATACTAATTAAAGGGAAAAATGCGTGCATTTATTGAGGGAATAACTGTGTGCCTGGCCGTTTTAAACACTATGTTAAAGACCGATTCGTTTCTGGATACTGAAAATTTATACCCGAGCCAAAGGCGACGGTTATTTTCAGCATCGGTCAAAAATCAAAACTTCTCGGTCCAAAAGTCAAAACAAGTCCAAAATTATAAATTCCAACGACTTTGTTCAACAATTTAACTTCATGTTTTTCGGACACCCCTCTAACTGTATTATGGTATTTCAAGTCTCGCGAGTCGTAGTAAAAAACCCCTCCTTATATGGAGTTTGGCGAGCAGGTCGCGCGTAGTGCGCGAGTGGCGCAGAACGCACCTGTGCCAGTATATTGTGTATTTAGTACTATGAAATACTGACTCACTGGTGGTATTGCGCATGCCTACGTGAGGATTGTGAACGTTGAATCAATAAAACGGTAAAAAGCACCAGATTTCATAGGAGTCCAAATTTCATGTGACACTGGAAAAGTGTTTAAGACAGGCCAGCCGGACTTTATCAACCCTTTAAACCGGCCATGTGACGGGCTCTCGAACAATTGGAATGGGTAAACTGTCTTAGGTATTTATGAATTTAGATATTTATGTGTATTGAAATATTCTGTCCTGCAAAGGGCAAACGTAAACTTTTATTCCGGCAGAAAAGTGACGACTTTAAGATAGGAGTAAATCATTCGCACGCGATCCGCGCATGATTATAGTTGATTAATAAAGCAAAAATCACTGAACGCAAGTTCACACTTCAGAGCACCTGTTTAGCTGAGCTTTTTTTCCATTGGTGCCTCCTTCTTAAATCAACAGAGTCTGGTTGAGACGACAGTCGGCTTTTCTTTCGCAATAGGGCCAGCAGTAGGCGGCTTGCTGTATCACGTAAGTATGGAAAAATTGCTATCGGAGTTTATGAGTTAACGCAATGAGTGCAGTTGTTTTCTGTACAAAAAGAAAATAGTGAAGAGGCAAATACCTACCCCTATAATTTCCAGTCAATTGAAAGAAGTTGCATGTTAAAAGAATCGCACATGACATTATATTTGCCTTGGATGACACCAAGAACATTGTTTTCTTCTCATCTAATTTTTAGATTGAAGTAAAGTTGCGAAAGTGCTTGAATTTTTTATTAAATGTGATATTTTTGTTATTGTACCAAGAAAATGATGTCTTCCCAGAGTCCTAATTTGCTCAACACACGGTGAGGGGAGTGACACGCCCTTTGTTGTTTGCATACAGAATCAACAAACATCCCCAAAAACAAACACATTTTCATTTGTTTTGTTGATTTCCCTTACCAGGTTGCAGGATTTAGAATTCCTTTCTTCGTCCTTGGTGGTCTCGTCCTGTCGACCGTTGTC